>NW_027176428.1:7256920-7570958 GCF_023349555.1 Cebidichthys violaceus
AAGTGGTGGACTGACATCCATAGAGAAATAGAGAAATCCACAGAGAAAACATACAGAGGCCCAATAATGTAATTAAATGAAAGGAAAGCTTGCTTTGGTTGAAATATATACAGACCACAAAAACCATCTTCTAAACTATACCTTTTAATCAACTTAGCATAGACTAGGCTACTTCATCTACAACTGCATTTACTCTTAAACTTTAAATTCTGGAGCTTGAACTAGTTTCCATCGCCTCAAAACAATGCTGGAGGTTGCATTCACACCCACTATACTAACACATTTGTTAAAGTAAGTCAATAAAAAGGTAAATCCAAGCACAGTTGACACGGACATCGATTTTATTTTTTTAAAAAGCTACACGGTTGAGTCGGAAAAGAAAGAAGATACTAAGAAAAGTGTCTGTGTGTGTGTGTGTGTGTGTGTGTGTGTGTGTGTGTGTGTGTGTGTGTGTGTGGTCAGATCGATATCAAACAGTGCTGTGATACCACATTCAGCTGGGATCCTATCAGAGATAATGTCAACACTCTCTGGTGAGATGATCCCCCCCCCCCCACACACACACACACACACACACACACACACTCACTCACTCCCTGCGTCACCTTTTTCCCAATTCATTAATATCAAGCTCGCTGGGCCTCATTAGCAGCAGGCCAAACAATGCTGCTTCCACAAACAAAACAAAACGCTCCACAACAGTAATTGCCTTCTTCCTCCATGTCTCCGCCTCCAAGCCTCCTTCTTCAGCTGACACCTGCTGTGGAGAAGTTTAACAGGGAACAAGTCCGCACACGCACACGCACACACACACACACACACACACACACACACACACACACACACACACTGACCGCCTCTCAAGGAATACTCTTTCTTTCTTTCTTACTTTACAATTTAGTTATTTCTTTTTAAGTTACTCCCATAATTCCAAATCAATACTGGTTTTGAATAGTTGAATAGAGGAGAGGAGTTGGTAAAGACACACACTCTGGACACACACACTCCTGGAATCTGCCATACGTCTCCATTTCCGCCTCCTCCCCTTTGCTTCTCTTCCTATCTCCATATACTGTAAGCTGTGGACTTTTAATTTTTCCTTGCCCTGATGGTCTTCCTCTGCACAAACCGTAACAACAAAAGCATGCTTAAAAAGGATACAACAGAAAGTATGAAAAACACAAAAAGAAAATGAGAGGGAGAGACAGGGATGAGAGGGAGAGACAGCAGGAGAAAAAGCAAAATAGGTAAAATAGACAAGTGATGCTCCACTGCTTGGCTGACACACATGGGGTCTCTGCAGGCTGAGAGGACGGGGAAAGAGAGAAAGAGAGCTGTGTGGTGTGGTGAGCAGCATCCTCCCCTCTCCTCCCTCACTCCAAGCCTCCACCCCCACAGTGGAACTGTATGCTTGGCTTCTCCTGGTTTCTTTAGTATTCCTCCCCATCCTCTTCCAAAGCCTGGGAGAGGACCGAGGCAGACAGCAGGGCTTGTCATAGTCACAGGCCTAGGTCCAAGCAGTGTGTGCCTGTGTGTGTGTGTGTGTGTGTGTGTGTGTGTGTGTGTGTGTGTGGAAGGTGCATATAAATATGTACTGTATGTGAATGTGTTTGAACATTTTCAATATGCATGTGTGTGTTCCATTTAATAATTATTTGTATTGGAAAAAGGTGGACACACCTCTACTACCGTAACTAAAATAAATCACCGTAACAATTTAATTCAAGTTTATGATGTGACATGAAAATGTGTGCCTTTCTAAAGCATCATACAAACTGCTGTTAGATTAGGTAGATGTATGTGTGACTAATCATAGATATTAAAATACGTTTATATACAGTAAAATCCTTTTTTAACAGAAAATAAATTTAGGGGTAGACATGATGCCATCAACTTGAATTTTATGTTTTTTTGCCAACATAACCCGGAAATATTTTGGATGAACCTATCTGGAAAATTGCAAAATACGCAACTGACAATATTTAATTTGTTACTTTTATTAGTTCACATTTTTGTGTCGTTTATTCGTCTCGCCCATGGTGTTTAAAGCCCTTTGAAGTGAATTAAAGCACAAAACAGTTTCCTTTATTTATGCGTAACATAAACCAAAATCGACAAAAGAAATGAACACTTGAACAAAATCCAGGCCACGATTATGTTTTTCTCAGAAGGTTTGAGGAAAAACAAATTGTTAGTATATAAATGTACAAGAAACAGGGTTGGTATAAAAATATAAAAGCATGTATATGTTTGTGAATGTGTTTTTATTCCACGTGTATGACTCAGTGTGTGCTCTATGTGTGTGTGTGTGTGTGTGTGTGTGTGTGTGTGTGTGTGTGTGTGTGTATATGCATGTATGGCCTGTCAGCGTGAATGAACAGGAGATCTTAGCTGGTGGACGGTATTGGCAGAAAGACCTCTGTGACTTGTGGAAGCTTTAAAACTCACACAAGGGACTGGACACGCACATCCTTCACCAGCTATCCTTTCTCCAATATCTATAAATTATTCACCAAGCCTCGATTGACGGGACAGAGATTCTAATGAGCAAAATGTTGCAGGGAGACACTCAGCCGTGTCAGTGTGTGCACGTGAGCGTGTGTAAAGTGTAAATAGGCACCATGTCATTACACATGTAGAGGGTGTGTTCTTGAAATGTACGTGTGTGCAGGGTGTATACAGAGAAACTAATTAGCATCAGTGTCGCCGGACAAGAGGAATGATTTAAGTCTCTCGATGTAATTAAGTCACGGTGGAATAGGAGAAATTCACTCAGATCTTTAACACTCACAGTTTTTAACAGGGTGGATGTAACTGATGCTCAAGAATAAGCAGTTTGGCTCTTATATATGTTCTCTCACAAATAGGGGACATTTAATCCACAGTCGTTGTTCTGTGCAAAAAGGTATTCTAATGTTCAGCCAAAGCTAATATGAGGCTTCAAATCAAGTGGGTATCTACATCCTGGTAGTCGCATGTAGTTTTGGCAGTGTTGTGTCCGAGCAGCAAAGTAACAAGCGATAACCAGAACGAATCTCTCCGCTGCGGCTCAGCAAGGAAACACAGTTCATGGAAACACAAAGAGGGAAGTATATACTAAAAGGACAGTAACTTGATATGTTCAATTCCTCATATTAGGTTCAGCTAAACCTTATAATAATTTTTTGCACAGAACAAGGACTGTAGATTGTGTCCCCCATCATTTACACTGTTGTTGTTTAAACCTCTTGGACCCTAGCCCTATTTTTAGGCCCTCAGCTCGAAAATACAATAATGAGTGTAGCGTTGCAACTGTAAGGGCTATTTTAATATTTTTGGTATTAAAATAACCCTAACACTTGTGAGATGTGTTGATATGTGTAAATATCAGTATATATGTTACTGGTTAAGAGTAAATTAAGATGGCACACAGCACAAATTGAAAATTCTAATTTTAAAGCATTTTCAGAATTTTTCTTTTTAGAAATCTTGTAGATTCGAGCTTTCCAGCTCTCCCAGATCATAGAACTATATGTTGAGGGTCTCTAAACAAATTTTTATTTTGATAAAGTGAAGCTTTATCTAGTACATCTTGATCTAGTACAGAGAGGTCAGACGAGGTCAACCAAAATGTAATCTTGTTCCAGCTGTTCCATTGTAATTTTATATACTATATAATTATATAGTATTCACTATTTCAGTTTTCAGTATTTCACTTCTTTAATCACTACTAGTGTTCAATCTATCCATATGCAGCAGTTTGGCATCATTTTGAGAGCCTGGATCCTCTCTGAGACTGATAATGTTTGTCATCCATGGGATTTTCTTGTCTGAATTCCAGTTTTTTTGTGCCTTACAGTTTGTGTGAAGGGCCGATTTGACCCAATGAACCTTCCATAAGCGCGTCACAACCTGCTCTGTTGAGACCACCCAACGTGACTTTGATTGACAGAATCCGTTAGCCAATCAGAATAAAAAAACTACCCGAGTGTCAAATTCCTAAAATCCGATTTGCTGAGACGTATAACTCTGCCCCTTCCGCTAGCAAGCACACGAGGCGCATGACGGCAGCGCCAGCTTTGAATTCACACAGAGCGGCGTCCGATGAACAGATAGACCGTAAACATCAACGGATTCATATTTTTTTTTGCTGCAGAACATCTCAAAGTAAGGAGCTGGTTTATGATGTGATTGATAATGCAGATTATGATGATGGCTTTGTTTTGTAAGTAACACTGCTAAGCTGTGTCGTAGCGGAATGTGAAAAACATGGCTGCGACCGTCTGGTTGCTAGCGATCTCCTGAGCTAACGGGTGTTAGCATTGAATTAATTTTTCAAAAAGTTATTGGCATAAATGTGGCGAGTGGGTCTGCCTAGGGGGCGCTATATTGATTGTGATACTTGGTATTATACGTAGCTTTGTCATATGTTGTGTTTGGAGTTTGTACAAACAGCTGAGATGACTTTGTAGCGCAGGAGCTGCAGTTTGAGCAGGTATGCGACATCATTATATTCGTTACTGATGAGTGCACGTTATGAGTGAATGAATTTTTGGATGAATGCGTAGCCCCCACCGGTGGGAGCGCTCGGGCCCAAGAGGAAGAAGGGATTGTTTCATGGTCAGTATGGAGAATGGGATGATTACAGCGACCTGTAACTTTATCAACATACATGAGGGCATGTGAGTATTGTAATAAGACAGACTTGAAAAAAAAATCTATACCATATATTCTATATTAAACGCACAGGCATGAGATGTGTGTCACATGTTTTCCGAAGTGTTGAACTTCTTTTCAAATGCAACTACTTGGCTGCTAGCAGTTCTGCAGTGGGACAAAGCAAACAGAAAGAAGAGCAGATGACACAAATACATTGAAGTTTATATCTCCCCTACCTGTCGACTTTCTCCTTCTCCTCCCAACAACCCTGCACACCTCTCACTGTCTCTCTCTCTCTGTTACCTTGGAGTCTGGCCGTCATGCTCCTGTGGCTCCACTCTAAAGGTTACGCTGTGTACCCACCGTCACTGCCTGTCACTCCCCACCACCACCAGCAACACACACATACACACACACACACACACACACACATACTCCATCAGTCCCAGGCCCTGTCAACGATATTTTGTCTGTAGCATCACCAACCTACCTTCTGTATGCCTTTGCAAAAAGGACGTTGCGGTGAATAGAGTTAGAAAGCCTGGACAGGTTACAGGTTAACAGCTCTGGTGATGGAGCAGATGGAGTGTTTGTACGTGTATTAAGAGTGCAAGACAGACACACTGTACAGAAGGACCGGAGGAAAGTTCCTATGAAAAAGCAAGTGTACTTGTGTGTGTGTGTCAGTCTGCAGTCTGCTGGCCTTGGTACATAAAATTAAAATACTGCTCACTTGTCAGAAATCAACGGGGTCCTCAGAGGCCTCATCTCCTTCCCGCTTCCTTCTTCTGACATTACTCCCCTGTAAGACTGATGATAGAAATATTTAGACATTGTGTTTTGATGCCATTACAGTATTCTAATTTAAATTGTTAACATTGTTATCCACTCTTGCCCTATTGGTTTGTATCCAGAAGATTCTTCCACAGCTCATACTCAGTTCCTGTGAGACTCACTATCTTATTCACTGCAAGGCATTTTATACTTGAGTGCTGCATACACGCAACGTGGGCAGAATAGGAAGAACAAGAAAACCTCCCGTTATTCCAACTTGGGAATGCTCACGGATTATACAAAGATTGTTACTTCCACTGCTGGTGTTTATTAAATTAATTAAATGTCTTAAATCAGGTACTTTTCCAGTGTTACATATAATTTTTCGTTAAGTGAAATCAGATACAAACAAAAAGTACATTGTTCCTTTTAAATTAGCTTAACAATCATTATTTGTGTTGATATTGGATTTTATTTAGACGTAACTGCAAGTGGTGGTGAATTTGCAGCCATTTTGCCAATGGTTTGTTGACACTTTTGTACGTCTTTTCACAAATGTAACGTAGTAGATGTTGTCACTGTTAGAAAATCCCAAGATCTTTGAGTTTGTGTTACAACTCAGAGGCTGATGTGAATGTTTTGCTCATAATTACAGTCTAAATGATGTGATGCAGTATTACAGTCAATATCTGAGGGATCTCTGAGCAGCCTCTTGTAGCAACGCAGCTGTGGCATGCTTTAAAATCCATGCCTGAGTTTTAGTGTTATTATACACTAATGAAAACATAGTTATGAATATTATGTTCCCTCTCTGCCAATAAATACCTTTTAAGCCTATAAACTGCTCATTTAAAGTTGGTACAGAAATCCATGTTCCCTTCTGGGTGAATTGTAATTTCTATGGTGATGCACTGACCTTTCTTACATCAGGTAAAAAAGATTTTGTCCAATACTTTGGCCAAAATGCCTGCAAAACTAATGACATTCCCATCGCCCACAGCTGTACTAGCTGTTTACTGCTCATGTTAGCATGCTAACACGCGAAAAAAGGTGAACATGGTTAATATTGCAGCAGCTTAGCATCAGCATGTCAGCATTGTCATTAACGTGTTAGCATGATGATGTTAGCATTCAGCTCAAAGCATCTCAGTGCCAAACTACAGCCGCACAGAGCTGCTAGCATATAGACTCTTAGTCTTGTTATACACAATATAATATAATACTAAAATATAATATAATCCAGGTTCTCAAATTGGGACATCTGACAGCCATTTTCATATTTTTCACTGTCTTGACAACACTTAAACCTTGTTTATGTTTGACCAGTATTATGTTGACTGCCTAATACTAACTAGTTAAGCGGTTGTTGTATATTAGAAATATCCTTTCTTCTTTTTCTTTACTCATTGTCTCAGTTCATCTTGTCACACTCTTGCCTTCACTGGTTCATTTAGGGAATATTATATATTCAGAAACTGAGGAAGACAGAAGAAATACAGAGTGCAAACGTTCTTTTCACATTCATAGGCCAATGAATCCATCCAAATTGGAATACTGCTTCCAATTTCTGCACACATATTACACAAATACACACAAATGCAGCTTATATATCCTGTGTATAATGAAACATTTTTGTATGGTAATTAACCAGTGAATGACATTTTGAACTGGGTGTAATTACTGGGTGTAATAACTGGGTGGTATTAATCTGACCTCAGTCCTTACCCACACAACCTCTCACACAAATCACACATACAGTATCACAGCTGCTCCCTCTGATATCACTGTGAAGTTCTCTGTTGTATAAACAATAAACATTGTTTATTCATTTATCTGTCTCTCCTTCTCTTCTCCTCTCATACCCCCTTCTGTCTCTCCTTCATTCCTCCTCTCTGTGGGCCATCCATGGAGCGTTCAGGCGCTCTGACGACATGCACGGCTGAGTTCTCAACATCTTGTCTCGTCACGGCAATTACACACACACACACACACACACTCACTCAGACTCATACAAACATTTAACATTTAACATAGGCTACTCAGCACACTCAAAACATGTGTTTTATATTGAACAATACAGCATACTCTTATCACTTCTAAAAAAATACCTTTTTTGGGTGATTCTGAAGGGAGGAAGTTCTTGTATCTCAATTGGATCAACCTTTCCTATCCAAGAAAAGACAAACAGTTTCACAGTGCCTCCAGCAAGACAGACAGTTGAATTCAGGAGTGAGAGACTGAGTCAGGGAGCAGGTGGTCTGAGAGGTCAGGTCAGGGACCAGTCACTGACCCCCTCCATACGACTGTGAAAGGATAAGGGTTAATTAACGGCAGACTTTAATCGCCTCTGATGAATGATTCATAACTACCTGGTCCATAGTCAGTATTTAAAACACATGGACATAGCCAGAGCAAGCATGAATTATTCAGGTCCTACGGTACCCAGCACCACTTTTCACTCACACTGAGCAAAGACAGAGCTGGATTTCAGCCTGTGAGCATCTAGCCAGCCTGTTGATAAAGAGCAAACAATTAATGTTTTGCAATAGATGGCAGAATCTGAAATATGCAGGGAGAGGGGTTAAAGAGATAATGACTATGGCAATTTTCTGAAATGTAGCAATTGTGATGCACAGTCATTATTCGTCAGAAAGAAAGAAGACAAAGTGGGGCACGAGAGAAATGTTGGCAGACTGCTTCTGAAAAAAAAAAAACGATGGATGAAGAACAGAAAAAGAGAGAGGGAGTGAGTTTGGTCAGCTGAGATTTACTGTCTCGGCTGTGAATGCAGCAAATAATAAGTCACCAGCTAAGCAGCTTTGATATATTCTTACAATCCATGGCCGTCTTTGCTTTTTCAACACATCATTCAACCCCCCGTTACCTCCTTAGATAAAGTACGCTTCGGCACACAGACACATATAGGTCTTCAGTGAAAATGTTTAAAGTGGTGCGATACAACGTTGACCAATAAGTCAGAGAGTGGGGAATTAAAAACAAAAATGATACAATGATGCAGAATGAAGGGTCAGTTCATTTGATAACAAACAGTCTTTTACCATAGTACAGTTCATAAAAAAGATGTTGTAACTTCAGCTGTGTTACCTGGAACACCTCTACAGACTATATAGTTTTACTCCACATTTCTAATCAGAGCGATGTTACGTTGATGCGGTTGTGTTATGCAAACCTATAGTGTCCTTCCAGACAGTGTGAAAAACATGTGACATTGTGGGTTTGCTCCTACAGAGAATTATCACACAAATATGCTGCTCCAGCTTTAAAGTGTGTTTCAGCTCATTGTCTTGCTGTCCTGCCCACAACTTTACTGTTTTGGTTCACTCTCACTGCAACACTTTTGGCATCAGAAGCTGTCGTCAGCAAAAAAACTCTGTACCAAACAGCAGACGGACACAGTGAGCGACTAGCTGGTGAACATTTAGTAGCTGAAGAGTCCGATATTTCCCTCAGGAGTCAGTAGAGACCAAGAGTTAAAGGAGAGTAAATACTGGACTTGCATTCATCAGGTGGCCAGAAACACAGCAACTGTTTGCTAAAAAGGTTTACACTTAGAAAGTTTAGCAAGCAAAGTCAGTAACACCAAAATGCTTGAGGGACACCTGAGAAAAGCATCCTGATTAGCCACATCTTTGGTCCTGTCCTGTTTTTCGAAAATGTATTGGAAAAAAATTATTTATACAGAAATCATCTGTGTTTTGAAAATGGACCTCAAAATTAATCACAAGGTTATTTTATTAGGAAAAGTGAAAGAGATAGTTGGAACTGAAGATAAGTGCCTAATGAGAATATTGAGCATAACTGCTCTTAAACTTATAACAAAAACTGGTAGCAGAAACTGAGCCCTACTGTGTAGAAATGGAGGGATCTAATGTAACAGGTAACAGGTAATGGAGAAGTTAATAAAACTAGAGAAAATCTGAATGGGACCATATTATGAACCAAATGGGATAACTGTGTAGAAAGTTTAGCACAAAATATATATTATTTTTTTGCAACTCAGCTTAATAAAAAGTCCAACGTCTTAATTCCAGACATTCAGATAGGAAATAGATTGTTATTGGATTAATAGATACTGGGAGGAGTCAACAACCAAACAGGGAGAGCACATTCTTTTATCCTGTTTTAACGAAATGTTGACTGATACGCATAGATAAATCTTAGTTCATAGATTCCCAGATAAATGGAAACAGTCAGACATGTCTGGAAAGCTGAGGCAAAATAGCAAGATAGGTACAGTACAAACCGTTGTATGAGAATATTTTATGGTACTACATGTATATGCTTGAGCTAAAAATCAATAGGGGGCAGTAGTACAAGTAGGTTACTAATCAGGTGATGAGCGGGAGCGGAAGACTCAGAGAAAATGATGAGTGGAGAAATGAGCAATGACAGAGTGTGAAAACGCTGCAACACATACTAAAACTGGAAAAACATACAGATTCAGATGCTAAAAAGAGAGAGAGAGAGAGAGAGAGAGAGAGAGAGAGAGAGAGAGAGAGAATTCTGGAGCCATGGTGCCATTTTTTACATTGTGTGTTGGATTTAGAGTACATTTTAGACTAGAAGGGAGGCTCGTCTCCTGTCTAGACATGACACATGGCACAAATATACTAATTTCTATTTTTCTTTTTCCTCGTTATTCATTATTCTATTCATCTTATTATTTCTTTTTCATTTCACATGTAACTTCTCAAATTTTTGCATTCTTCACATTTCATCAGTGTGTCATGCAGTGTGTGACTCGCACTGGTCTGGTCTTTGTATCAACTCTGTCTCAACATTTCAAAGTCTTATCTCGGTCTAGATACGCTTTGGTCATGACTTGGTCTTGGTTTAGGTGGTCTTGACTACAATATTGCTGTCCGCTGGCCTGCTGTGTATCACCTCTTGCTCACCTGCGTCCCCACACCATAATTTTCAGGACTGTAGAGTCTTCAAGTGGGTTTTCCTTTCTCATCAGCCTGGTGAGCATTCAAGGACGAAGAATTGACAACAATTTGTCCAACTTTTTCAATAAGGGCATCAATCATTCCTGAAACAAGCCTCAGCAAAGCATTATCTACAGTAAAATACCGTGAGACAGTTGATAAGAATGTCTGATGAATCGTTGGCGTTATCAACGGATCATCTGAAAAGATCAATGACCAGTCATGAAACTCCCCGGAGCCATTTATCGCTAAAGGTCCAACATGAAAAAAACACAATTAAGCTGAGAGCACTGAAAAGAATAATGCTTCTTTTCAAGGAAATCTGAACAACTAAAGCTCCAGCTATAATCATTTCCTGCACATGTTTTTCTTACAGAGAAAGATGGAGAGTTTCTGTTTCCCAACCCACCCAAGCACACGCTGAATGATACGTCGTTAACCACAAGATAAAAACAAATGAGGCATTGTGGTTTTGTGGAGAGACAAAGGGGACGAGAGCGAGAGCCGGAGGTAAACGATGAAAAGAGGGAGAACGGGTGAGACTGTGTGGGAGGAAAATAGAAAAGGTGCAGGGGGGGGGGGGATTTGTTACTGTAATTGTGTCTGGAGCATTTGTTTATCCAACAGCAAAGACAGGTAGAGACTTCAGGTTAAGGACACAGATGCATAGTTTTAGAGACACATATTATGAGACGGATGGCTTTTCACACTTAGATTGCACATTGAAGCCAAATGGTGGAAGATGGATGCTGTTGATTTGTATCTATAGATAAAAAAAAAACATTGTATCTTCCACTGTTGCACGGTCTTGGACCATGGTAATGTAGTATTTCAAGACTATGTACTGTACTTCTATAATGATGTATGTGACTATAAAGTGTAATACGTTAATAAGCTACCACTATTTATAAGTAAGCCTAATGCTAATAAATAACTACATTTTCTGCCTCTGCCAACCAGTCAAGTTGCAGTTAATATCCATGTCATCACTTCATCATTTTATCCTATTTGACCTAAACATTAGCGGGTTAAACTTTAACAAAAGAGGAAAATCCATGTGAGTCGAGGAGTCACGGCTAGCTCAGACACAGCAGGAAAGAAAGGAGTGAACGCTGTAGAGGTTTTTAGAGAGAGATAACAACTAGAAAGGAAATAAATATCTTAAGAACAGAGCATCAGTGAGTTTTGTTGATAGTAGCCACACTGCTGTGCTTTTATTTTTGGGAGCTCTGATTTGTTATGTGCTCACATAGTAATCGTTCAACTTACAAGGTTTCAATATACACAAACTGCTGTCTAAATAGGCAAAGTAAACCCCAACATGCTGTTTTCTGATCCAAACCTGCAAAAGGTAAACTCTCAGACAACTATCAAGCTTCCTTTCCTTAAAAACATTATTTAGACAAAGGGAAACTTCAAAATGACACTGAAAAGACGAATTTTCAGATTTTTACTCAAATGTATATTTATTTTTCTGTGTTGTGTGTGTCTCACATACTGTAGATACAAAACCTGAATAATAGTGTATTAAAGCATAAATAATCCAGCCTGGATCATTCTGTTCTAATAAGGCAAGTCAAATTAGGAATACATGAAAATCTGATGTTTTACTGTAGCTTTATCACATAAAGCCTCAAAATGAAAATTGTGTGTGTGCGTGTGTGAGAGAGAGTTAGAGAGCATTGTCCAGTATATCAGACAGCCCCTGTCATGTTCATGTCGCAGCAGCAGGGTATAGGAGGTGTTCTTGTCTCTGAGTGATGCGATGGCATGAACAGCATGGTTTAAGAGCTAAAAGAAGGTCATCGATGTCTCGCTTCACTATCTCTTCCTCCTTTTCTCTCCTCTCTCTGTTGCCCCTGTCATCTCTACTGGATGATCCCTCGCTCTCTCTTCCACCCCGGCTGTCTTTCTGTCCTTCGTCACGGGTTGCTGTGTTTCATTTCTTCTTCTTTCTTTTTTTCACTCCATCCTGCTCCGTGTTGAACTCGACTCCTCTGGTCTGATTTTATCTGTGCGAGATTCACAGTCCACAGAAAGAAGTATTTGTTAACTGTGAAAGTAAAAGCTGTGAGACAGCTACAGTACAAGAAAGACAAGGGTCCCAGACCAGCCCAGGTTTGTGACTCAGTCCCAGGGAATAAGACATGCTTGCAGCCACCAGACTGAGTTGTCAGATCCATCTCCTGTCATTGTTTAGAGAGGCTGTGACCTCTGAGCAGTAAGACGATCACTGCTGCTAAATCATTCACAACTCCTTTTTTTATGTGGGAATGTGAGGGTGTGGGTAGGTGTCTGGACAATTTGGTGGGTTTAAATGAACTGTTGACTGTTTTCACAGCCGCTATCTCTGGTGACAGAAGGCTGCATCTCCTGACAGGTTCTCGCAAATGAATATCAGATTAAATTCTACTATATCACCTCCGAACATCTTATTACAAATCCATCTACAACTATGTACTGTAGCTGGGTGCAATACAGTGCAAGGTTGGGTGTGCAGTTCACTTTTCTGAAATGATAGGGGAAGTCAATGTTCTGTGAACGAATGTGACCCTGTAAATGTCCATGAACTAAGGAGTCTTGCTAGCTGCTCTGTGAGGGTTGTACTCAGGCACAGAGTTTTGCACCGGGCCACTCATGAACATGCGTAATGGGTAAAAGATACATTGATATCAATTCTTGGGCATGGGTAAAAATAAACTAAATGCTGGCGTTAGTTTTCTCTCTGGAGAAATCAGAAATGAAAATGATTGCGCAGTATTTTAACATCTAAATCAGCCAGTATTGTCAAGCATTATCAGCTACCACAAGTGTTTTTTGTGGTCGGGTCCGGATTTTACTTTGAGATGATTTTGTAGCAGGTTGGCTCCAGTACTAAGCTTTGCGAGTGCTGGCGGGTGTGGGTTTGCAAAACTGGACTTGTGATGGACTCAAACAAGCACATCGCTGATGCTAGAATAGAACATCCTCACAATGACATAGTAACACTTCCATCCATATTTGCGGTGCGAGTCCTTGTGTCATTGTTTCCTTTTCTCAATCTTCTTTTTTTTAAAGTTTCAAGATGTTTTTCATTTCATTTTGTTTTTGTCGTGTTCGTTTTGCACATCCCAGCCATCAGTTGAAATGACACCTAGTACTAGGGGGTCATTTTTTGTGGATCCTTATCTTCACTTGCTTAAGAAGCTTAAATGTCTGTTGATATTAGGGATGCAAAACAAAAGCCTTGTTCAAATGTAAATATGAACACATAATGCACTCACGTACATTATCATCATACCTGCTGTAATGTTTTCAGATATTTTCAGAAAACCCTTGGACTAGATTTGCACTACAGCCCTTTATAACTCATATCCTTCTCACAGTGCTCTTGTCTCTAAACAGTGATGTGTCAAACCTGCTAACACGTACACTGCACACACAGCTCACCACAGTATCACTTTCTTTCTGATACGCCTAATCAACAGTGATGGTTTTTGTGCTGTTCTGAGAAACACTTGTAGTGTAACAAGTTAGTGTTATTTTTTGCACTTTTTACAACACTTTTTGTAACTCTTATAACAACTTGTAGCACAATAATGAAGACTATACAATAATGATTATCATAATTATTCTGTCAGGTATTATTGGAATTAACAAAGGACAAGCCAAACAAAGAGGCTCAAAGTCAAGATCAAAATTATTTTAATGTTTTTTTTGCAGCTGTTGAGATCAGGGTTTCAAGTGCATGACATAACAGCATGTGTGTGATGCTCTTCAGCAGCGACTCTGTTTTGGGGCCTAATTACAGAAAAGGAAGTCACCCGTAGCAAAACATCAAAGTGCATTTGTGATCTGTACGACCACTGGCAGAGCCCCATGCCTCCTTGTTGTAGCAGATCGATCAAATTCAAAATGAATCGCCTAAGCAGTGATATATATACCTAATAATACATTCCTAACAATTTTTTTGTCCTAAGATGGGATTTTTTCCCCCAGATGCATTCAGGAAACACGTTTCTGTAATACCAACAATTCTAAATGCCATCTTAAACTGAGATAAGATAGGGTTTCAAACTTGGGAAGTTTCTGTAATGATGCCCCTGGAGGTTTTCTTATCAGGAAATTGAAACCCCAATCTTTTTCCCGTGGACCCAACATGAAAACAACTTTGCTATTTAAGTTGTCAGAAGACAGCACAAACTCACTTTTGTTTGTTTAATAATGCCACAGATTCAACACATGACATTTGCAATTTTGCTTCACATCTGCTCCAGACCTGTGTGCGTGTCTCGTTCATCCGGTGCGGTCTCGCTCTGTGTTTCCCATGTTGGAGAGATTCAGAACACAGATTTCCTGGTGAGAGCAGCAGGTTTTTGGGACAGACAAGAGCTTTAATTAATGTTCAGTGTGGAGTAGAGGATTTCTGACACAGTTGCTCAGTAGGAAGCTACTTTTGATCCACGAGTAATGCACTGTACATGGTGCTCTTATTCTGTCTCTCTTTTTGTTTACACCTGATTTCCTTCAACTTCTTAACATGTCACTGTAGCTGTACTAGATACAGCTAGTTTTCACACACAGTGTGAAAATCTAGCATTATTAAAACTAAAAACATTCGACAGTTTATATAGTCACAAACATTACTGATATGTCCGAAGAAGAGGAGGAGCAGACTTTTAAGTAAGCGTTTCAGTATTTTTTTTAATATTGTTAAACAGCCATATGTCTATGGCAAAATATCTAATTACAGAGTACCAATACGGATATGAATTGCAGTGATAAATCATTATTTACCGATGTGAGAGGGCTTACTTAACCTTGAAGTGCTGGCAGAATTAAAATGTGGATTTTCAGGAGGAAAACCCACTCAGTATGCTCGACCATGCTGTGGAAGAAGAGCAAGACGCAAGTGCGGGGGGGGGGGGGGGGGGGTGTAAAAAGGACTGCAAGAGCTGAAGATGGAGATGCAAGTAAAATCGGCAGGAAAGGGAACAGGTGCACAGAACAACATACAGAAAGACAGCAAATTCAGAGACAAGTGTTGCGCTGAGAATCTGTGGAGAAGTAAGTCAGGAGGAGATAAGGGGATGAGATGGAACCAGCAGCTGGGAGGTAAGGGACAGGTAGAGGAGGGATAGTGTGGTTTGGAGGGGAGGAGGGAGGAGAAAAGGGAAGAGGGTAGTGTGGGTGTGCAGAGCACAAGACAGATGACAAATTGTGATTAATAGATGGGGTCCGGGGCAGCAGTGTGGAGCGCAACTCATTAATAGAGAGAATTAGAGAGGCTGTGCAACTCAATCTGCACACTGTCACTCGCAATCAAGGACTATAATCAGATCTGCACATAGAGGTATATGTACAAGAGGAGGGGGTTCGTGCACATACACACTTTTTTTCCTGCTCTTACGAGGAATGTCCACAGTAGCATTCAATCCCGGGGCCTTAACTGTCCTGAACATTTAACCCTGACCAAAACCCGATCATAATTATGGTCTTAACCTTAAACTGAACTATAAACTGGCTCTTTAAGGAGGTGAGCGTTCTCAAAATGCTATCTGATTGCGGAAATGTTCATAATTAAACATTTAAAACCAAGAACACATTGTTGAAAGATGAAGACAATACAGAGGTACCTTATATGCCTGCTGAAAAAAAAAAAAAAAAAACCTCTGACAATGTTGAAGTGAATTCATGAATATATCAGAAATGAAGTTTGGATCTCAGTAGCTAATTTTACTTTTTCAAATCTGCGTCTTGATAGTTATTTGGAACATCATTGTTCTTGGTAATTATTACAATGAAAAGTCAGATGAAGTAAATAACAATATGTTCTGGTATATTTTCTTTCCCCTCAGAAACTGTGGTATCTGTGGGTCTACAATGCAAAAGTCATCCAAACTAAATGAGGAAACAGGTTGTATTGATTGTACCTTGTGGTTAGATCGTTTTGTCAACTACATTGACTGAAGTGGACTCAGTAACCGTGACGTCAGACATTGGTTTGTGCAGCTGATGCTCTGACTGACGGCCCAGGTAAACACTATTGGCTCTGTCAGCACTGTTGCCATTGTTAGCCCTGTTTGCATTGTTAGGAGCCGCTGGCTCAGCAGACGCCATGTTGAGAGCCTTGGGAGGCTAGATATTTTCTGAATACTGAAAAAAGAACGTCTAAGTACATACGTTTTGAAACAAAAGTAAGGTAAAATAAGTCAAGTTGACTGTTATTTTCACACTGGACATGAACGGCGGTCTCCTGGTTGTGTTTGTTTGATCCCTCCCACCCCGTCGTCCTCCCTACTCTGACTTTGTTTTTATTTATACTACCTGACTTACTTAGCGGCCGCTCTGCTCGCCATTACTCATGATTACATAGGTTATATACAAATTATAATGCATTACTTTCCCCTCTCTCTCATTACTTTTACTTTGGCAGCAGTGTTCTGATTGATCTGAAATTTTCTTTTTTAAAAGACCAGACAGTAGATCACTAGAATATTACACCCTGCTGGAAATAAAGGCATGAATGTGTTCCTCTAAATCTAGATATAATTGTTGCTATTTGTTTTGAAATGATGAAATGCTGATTTAATTATTACCTTGATGTGATTGCTAAAGCTCAGAACACCAATATTTGTAACTTAAAACTATAAGCATTGATATAATGAGTCTAAGGGACCATAGTTACTTGATTAGAGAGCTACGTCAATCTGTGTGTTGTCTGTGTAGTATTTGACCTATGGTAGCATATACAGGTTAAATAATAGCGGCCCAAAATTCGAACCCTGGAGGACTCTACATCATGGTGATCCGCGATTGAGATTGCAGTCTCTCAAGAAGTTTACGTTTTTTTTATGGTCTACACTATTAAGGCTCCACTAACATCAAACAGCCCCAAAACTGATGATTAACTGGAATTAGGATGCAAACATCGCTCTCCTGTCTTAAAGTAACACACTTAACCATCCTCTTTGACTTCCTCACTAACAGTCCCACAAAACATTTTGTGGAGAAATGTTTGTATATCCCTCGCCTCGAGGATTTCACATGCAAACAAGAATACACTGATGCTTGGCACAAAGTCATATAAATTGTTGGAAACACTATATTTGCTGATGAACAAGTTACAGTGGGTCGTCATTGTAAGAGATGTTATAACAATGTCACTTTACTTTCCTGATGCACAGCAGGAGTTATTTTTTGCACAGACACAAAAGGGTCCATGTCAGGTAAACATAAAGATAGGTTGCATTTGAAGAAACAACATCCGGTGAGAACAGTCTCGCCACCACATGCAGAAAAATTTAAATTACACTTTACACTGGGTAGATGTACACACACACTAAACAACCCCATGTCCCACTGTATACAATGTGATGCTATGACCCCTACATTTCCATTACCCTCGCTGCCTCTCCATTCTCCGTCCTTCTCAGGCTCTTGCTCTCTCGTTGTTGCTCGCTCTCTGACCTGTGAGATTGCAGGTCAGGTTAAGCCCTTTCCACAGCCACTTACTTGGCTTGTATTTGTGTCTCACTGGGTCGATAGCACCTCCACCTTAAATGAGCTGGTTAATACCATGGTAAACTCTTTGATCACATGCTGACTCTCTGCTCATGTCCTGATTGGTTTTACTGATTGTTCTAAGCAAAGAGAGTGACCGTCCTGCTGATAAATAACATCTTTCCAGCTTTATATATGTTATCATGCGGCTGTCTGGAAAACCAGAGTTTTGAATGACTTGGAATGACTCATTCCAACATGTGGAACCTGTTATTAATGATCATAAATCCAGTAACACAGGAACCTATTGGCCTGCAGAGACCTGAGTTCAAACTGCCGTGTTGGGAAGCTTCAGCAAGACACGTAACTCTCACCAGCTCCTGGAGTGCTGTTATGAAACAGAGGACAATTTCATCTAAGAGGATATTATGTTTACAATAATGCATAATTGTGACAAAGAATGTATTCATTAAAATCATGCATCAACCTGTTATTGTGCCACCAAAGTTTCATATGTGGGTATTGATAAAAAATTGAGACAATCTTCTGAAGACCGTGAGATGCAGTTGAAAGCTCAATAATAATTGTGTAACATAAAAGTCCTTCACAAGAACAACAACAAAAATTATAAAAATGATAATAAATCAAAAAAATACTACAGCCTCTAGTGTGTTTTGAATTCCTTGTACTGTCATATATATATATATATATATATATATATATATATATATATATATATATATATATATATATATATATATATATATATATATATATATATATATATAAATGCTTCCTAAATACCTACGCATATGTATACACACACGGATCAATCTTTCTAGTACATACAGGGACGTGTACTGTATATACATGTCGCATTTGAATTTAACTTTTTTCCACTGATGGACATATATCATATGTACCACATTAAATTGTTCTGTCTGTCTCCTATTTGATCAGATATCTTTGCATTAAAAATGAAAGTTGTGTTTTGCCTCTTGTGGATACACTAGCTTACGTGTGGTCTATTATCGTTCCAGGTATTCGTGGTTGAAATAAATTTGAGATTTTGGACTGTATAAATACAATTTATTTGACTTTAAAGGCACTTCTGTGATATTAAATACGGAGAAAAAATCAAACAAAACAGAGTTTTACTCACCTGGAAAAATAAAATCCTCTGTTAAAATAAAATCCTCTGTTACATCGTTTGACTTCTTTTTTTCTCCTGCTCTGGCTTATTGACAGGGTTGAGTCAGCTGACGTTAGTGTTAACAAAAACAGCCATGTCCCAACTGAGCCTTAACCCGGTAATCCACTGGTCTTCAGATCTTCCAGTCTGTTGTTGCCGGAAAGCCTTTATATGAATCAAATCTCTACAGCTTAGACACCTGCAGGTCAGAAAAGAGATATCAGAGTCAAGGACATGGAAAGAGATTTAAGAGATAACTGTGATAATAACCAATTATGAAGTCATATTTTTTCAGATACAATTCAGTACAAATCAAATAAAAAGATCAAACTATGTTTTCCTGTCAACCTGAGCTCTAATTAAACACAGAAGAGGATGATATATTATAGACAAGAACATGATATCATATATCACGAGGAAACAGAGTCAGAGACAGACATTATCGCTTCACAGCTGATATATTCATCGGCTTAGTTAATATTTCATAGGGCTCTAAAAACCTCATTCTCTCTAAATTGTCCTTCCTTCTTGGCAATAATAATTTAAATGCAGGGAGCCTCTCAGTGTGCCACCCATGTGTCAGAGCTCACATGTAAATTATATGAGTATGTGTGCACATATGTATGCATATAGGCACTCACACACATGCCATAAAGGCACATAAAGCCAGGCATATAGTGGATAAGCAAGCAGAGATACTGTAAACGCACATGTGCGTCAATGCAAACAATTCTTTTGCCTCTATACGTGATTTGCCAATTTTATAAAATGTAGAAACCACACAGCTTCCTGCATTCTGGCAAGCAATAGTTATTTTCTTTCTCCAAATGCAAATGTGACCAGAGGCTTGGCATCTGCCTGAGGGCTCAGTCGGCTGACAGTATGCATTCTGGGGAGTGATCTATTGATCCATATTCAATATCTGCTTCACTCTCCTGCTCAGTAAAGTTGGGAGATGAATAAATAAGAAGCAGGACTGACAGTACATGCAAGCACTTGTGCCTTAGAGGACAGGGGGGTTGCCTAAATTGGGGCCTGTGACTAAATGCCCCCAGACCATTATGTCTTAATAAAATGTGAGCAAAATACTATATTTCAGGACAACTGTGTTTAAAATGTCAGGGGTGTGTGTTTATGGTACGTAGTGTGGTCCAACAGAAAAAAAACACCTGACAAAATATTTCAGAGGAACCCCTGCAGTATAACAGGCATTAGCACTCCAAAACATAAAAAGCAATGTCCAATTTGAGAATTAATTACTTAATAAATGTTATTAATGTAAATTCAGAGAAAGACAAAAGAAGAGAAGAAGACCAGGAGGAGGAAGAGGAGGAGAGGAGGTTGTCAGCAGTGATACATCTTTCATCTCTAACGAGGTCTGAAAGCTAGAAACACAGACATGACAACAACCCTGAGAACACCACTCTTCTTCTTTCACCTTATCCTTTTCACTGCAACATCCTTCGTGATGAGTGTCGGTCTCGCATTTGTAGCCCATGTTTTGTACCTACTCTTCAGTCTCTTAACACCTGCTGTTCACTCAATAGCTCCACAAGAAGCTTCATATCTCATTCATACTTAAACATCTGTATTTGGCAAAGCAGATACAGTTCTACATAGAGTAGTGTGTGGTCTGCTGTCTGGATCATGGCCCTCATAAAGGATGGATAAGGCAATCCCAACATACATTTTAGAAAAACACTATTAAAAAAAGAATTATCCATGTATTACAGTAATTGACAGGTGTAATGTCAAACACTGACACTATATATGATTATTATAATATCTGTTTTGGGTTCTAACTGTGGTGTAAATAAATCTTTAGTACAAAAAACGAAAACGTTTGATTAAACTATTAAACAGATGTAGTCAATTTGATTTGTGAAAAGGTCACATGCAGGATGGGAGGGTGAATCTCAGTGTGTGTGTGTGTGTGTGTGTGTGTGTGTGTGTGTGTGTGTGTGTGTGTGTGTGTGTGTGTGTGTGTGTGCGTGTGTGCGTGTGTCTGTGTCTGTGTGTGTTACGGAGAGAGGGCGGGGGAGCAGTAGTAGGCAGATGCTGAGAGGAGAGACGCAGGACGGAAAATACAACAAGTGAGTGAACTGTTGCTCTGCAAATTAAGTCGCTCTGCAGCGGGATTTCTGAAGGGCGAAAGTCTGTAAAAGTAACTCGTCAGAATGTGTGATTTTATTTGAAAGAGCGCTACGCGACTTTGAATTGTAGCCTATCACCAATACTCTTTTTTTATTTTGTATTTGATTCAGTCCGTGTCTGCTCAGTGTGCCCGTGAGCGCTGCTTTGAGTATTTTGGACGGTGCGCTCCGGCCACCATGCAGGAGTCCTGGATGAGATGCTGCAAGTTTAAATATTAATGTGAGTTTTGAGTTTGTAGAGCAGCACAACTTCACCCGATGCGACAGAGAAAGCGCTCAGTCTCGGAAGGATTTCGTTCCGGTGTCCTGGACCAGCTTTCATGCGTCGTTTCCATCTGAACCCGTAGCATGAAAAAACACCGCGTAGAAAAGAAAGAACTAGGTAAGGTGATTTGAGCTTTATAAAAGTTTGCTGGTGATATCCTTATTTCCTCTTGCTCTGATTAACTTGATTGCCGTATACATTTAAAGAGACTATATTTATTAAAAGGGAAATATAGCCTATATTTGAATATTTTTGCTGTTAAATTCGTTTGTAGACCATGATATATGTAGGCCTGTAATAATAACAGTTGACCCCAGTTCGTTTGATTATGATATAACTAGTGTTTCCTATATCTTTATTTTTTTATTATCAGTAATGACAAATATGTTTAATTTAAATACTCATAGTAAAGCTTTATAATCCCTCTGTATCCTGTATTACATGTTTCATTATATTTAGTTGCTGAATATTAATTTAGATATTCATTAATTACAAAATGAAGTGCTTTATTTGTTAAATTGTTGTTACATTTTCTGTTAGAAATTGATGTGTTATAGCAAAGAGGTTTCGTTTTGTTAGTGTTTATATAATTACATGAGTCTCTGTGTGTGTGTGTGTGTGTGTGTGTGTGTGTGTGTGTGTGTGTGTGTGTGTGTGTGTGTGTGTGTGTGTGTGTGTTTTCCCATAGATTCAGTGGTGTCCTGTGATACAATTGTCTCTGCTTCATCCAAGATGCCTTTAAAACAAGTTTCCACATTCAATGCAATTTGGCCTGCCATGTTCTTAGCATTTGCCTTTTTATGACCTGCAACAAATTTGTAGCTACTTTGAATGGAGGAGTAGACTGCTGAGATAAATCTAATCTAGGCTCCTACAACAAAAAACAGAGCAGAGATTTAGCAGTTTACTCATTCTTCTCTTCTCATTCCTCGACAGAAAAGTAAAGTGCCCTTCCCCATATGTGTTGGGTGAGATGAGCTCCAGTGGGAATACTGTAGACCCCACCTGACAGCTCTCTGCCTGATCAACTGAAAGCTTCTCATCAGAGCTTCCACAAGAGCTGGATAAAAAAAAGGTTGCCTAAAATCAACATCTCAACGGTGATGCTCATTTTTTTTTTAAATATTTAAATATAGTTATGCTATTTTTGTCTCGCAAAATAATGTGTTATCTTTAGATAGGTTGACAGCCCTCTGACTGAAACTGAAAAGTAAAAGGGTACAAAACAAATGTTTTGTATCCTTTTTTTTGTGTTCTTTTTCCAAGAAATGGAAAAACCTATTTGTCATTCTCCCCCCTGATTTTCTCCCATCTGAGACTTGCCTGTCCCACTCCTAGAAGAGTACCCTGTATCTCTGCCCTGCACAATCACACATTTCTCTCCTCCACCTTCTCAACCCAGTATTTAGTCTCTTCAGCCTTCAGCCTGGCCGGCACAACCATTCCAGCGAAGGGGGAGGAGGACTTCCTCACGCTGGCCGCCTCCCGACTTAGCCGCAAGAAACGTGTCATCGGGGCTGGAGTCGGCGTGGCCATGGTCTTGGTCCTGCTGGTGGCCATTCCCCTATTGGTCCACACCACCAAGGGAGGAGGGTCCGGAGGAGGGGGCACACACTTCGAGATGCTTGGGAGCTGCAAGATGGTGTGTGACACTTTCACCCCCCCACAGGGAGAGCTGACAGCTGTCTCCCCTCAGCCCCCAGACTTCTCAAACCGCAGGGGTAAACAGGGGTTCAGAGGGAGCCCTGGACTTCCTGGTCCTCCAGGTCCTAAAGGGCCCCCCGGAGAGCCCGGCAAGCCCGGCCCACCTGGTCCACCTGGGCCTGGACCCGGAGGCTATGGCCCATCCTTCTATAGTCCCAAAATTGCATTCTACGCAGGCCTCCGGAAACAACACGAAGGGAGTGAAATACTCAAGTTTGATGATGTTGTGACCAACGTAGGGAACTACTACGAACCGAGCACCGGCAAGTTCACTTGCCCTCTGCCTGGCATCTACTACTTCACCTACCACGTCCTGATGAGAGGAGGTGACGGGACGAGCATGTGGGCTGACCTGAAGAAGAACGGACAGGTGAGTGCATCTGTGAGTCGTTTGTGTGTATGATATTGTCATTTGAAACTTTCATGTTTTGAGACAAACTCTCAAAATCACCCTGTGCCACCAACAGCAGTGGACACAATAACAGCAACTATTTTAAAAGGCAGGGACAACAGTATATAATATATATATATATATATATATATATATATATATATATATATATATATTAAGTTCAGTCTTCTGAACTGATACTTACAAAACAGTTATACAAAAGTCACAAAAATAAAACTGTTTTCTAATCTGACACAACTACATGTTATCTTTCTTTATTTGAACATGGACAATGCACAAAGAACACTAACCTTTTAAAAAAGATTAATTTGAATCAACACACATGCATTTTGACCTCTGCATTCAACCCATCTGCAGCATTAGGAGTAGTGGGCTGCTGTAAAGCAACTTGGGCTTCAGTGTCTTGCTCAAGAACTCTTGGAAAGGAGGAGCTGGAGATCGAACCTCCCCTGATGAAATCGTTTGACAACCAATCTTTTTTACCATGTTGAAAAAAAAGTACTTTTTTAACATCTGAGCATTGCGAGCATCATTTGGATGTTTCAGACAAAGAACATTTTAAAGCAAAGTTTCCACAAAACATATCAAAAAGAATCAAATGAAATGACTCGTGCTGTATCTGAACTCTTGTGTAGAGAAGATCTATCAACCCTCTAATAATACAATTTAATCTTTTTTTTTAAAGTTGTTAATTTACTTTGGAGGACAACGAAGAGGAAACAAATGCAGGATGAAAGTAGAAACAGAGATGGGACTAAGAACAACTTAACATGGAAAACGAAAACTGTAATCAATTGTACAACACAAAGGCAGAGAGAGAGAGAGAGAGAGAGAGAGAGAGAGAGAGAGAGAGAGAGAGAGAGAGAGAGAGAGAGAGAGAGGGAGAGAGAGAGAGAGAGAGAGAGAAAGAGAGAGAGAAAAAGAGAAAGAAAGAGAGAGAGAGAGTGACAGCCAAGCGATCAAGAGGATAACAATCCTCCATGTCTCAGTGGAACAAAGCCAAAATGCAACAGCTGGCTACTGTCCTCTGAGGAACTCTGACTTTAACACTAATAAATAAACAAGTACAAATGCCTGGCACAAAGCCTTGAATGCTTCCATCTGGAGATCCGTGACAAGCTTGAAGTGCTAAGCCCTCACTCTGTTGAGGAGCCCTGATTCTGACATGTGTGCTGCAGAACAGAAGAGTGACGTCCTGGGGATTACCAGAGAAGAAAGAACATGCTTTGCATTGTTACAAGTCAGACGGCTGAGTGTTTGAAGGTACAACAGTCTTTTCTCACATAATTTACACGGTACATGAACGGACAGCAATTTGCTTTTGTTGCTACTGTTCACTGATTTTTCTTTTACATCTTAGAAGATTTTAGATACAGTGAGTGGGCCAGTAAGAATTCAAGTGTTTTTTTAAAAGTCCACAGTTTGGACACTGGACATTGCAGTTTGGTGGAGAAAGTCTGATCCGTTAGAGCACTCTGGTCCTTGTTATGTGAAAAAACATTTTAGGTTTTCTTAAATGTTTGAATGCCGACTGTCCTGCAGTTTTTATCACTGGCTCCTGCTAACCCTGGTGTTGGTGTATGGAAAGCTGCAGCCAGACACATGCCATCGTCTCCCGGTTCTTATCTCCTGCTATTGATGAGCTTCCAGAGTCCAAGGTGATATCCTCTGTTTTTTCTGACCAACAGTCCGAAATCCAACAATTAAATTCACAATGATGAAATACAGAGCAAAACAGCAAATCTTTACTGTACATTCATAGTTGTTACATGTGGAAAGTACACTTCCAGCAAGGCTGCCCAATCCACTGCATCTCTGCATCAAATCACACAGATGTGCCAGCTTTTTAAATCTAAATTATAGTGCAATAGTTCATGAGAAAACTTTGCAATGATATACATTTCTTTTTAAATTCCTGAATCTGCACAAAAAATGAATTGGCTGTTCCTGGACCCATGAGCTTAGCAGATTCAACTGGAAATTAAACATTCTTGAAATATTCTGCAAACTAACATACTGTAGCAAACAGCTACGGTTAAATAATAAAATATCAGGTTCAAAATGAGATATTCTACTACTTTGGTTTTATAGACTTCCCAAATACACAAATTATTGTATTATAGATCTTTTTTTGTGCCTGATCAAGTCCATAAAAACAGTTATTCCCAATTTAATCGATTTGACGAGATGTGCACAAAGTGCAGAGTGAAGAGGACAGACAGTTAAATGCCAGATATAATTGGAGGACTTGGTTTGTTGCGTGCCTTCACAGACATTGTCATTCCTGTCTTCACTTGCTGATAAATCTTTCATAGCCTTTAGATGAGATCTTCTCCCCTCCACCTGTGCCCCTCCTTTTACACACACACGCACACACCCACACACACACACTTTTACCGTCCACACTGACTATTGACTCCTTCCCCATTAATTATCTTTTCCATCAACTAAATTATTTAACCCAATTCAGTGCTGATCTTGCCCTCACACTTTTATTGCACCTGATGTTTTTTCAGTGAATAGACAAGTGCTCCAGTTAGGCCTTCATATTTACCATACAGAAATGACAGCAACATTGAAAGGGAAATAAGCATATTTCCCAAAATGTCAAACTATTCCTCGGTATGGCAGTCGATAGTGTGTTTTGCAGCATGGGTGTATGAGTGTATGTGCATGTGTATGTGTGTATGTATAACAATTGTCAGACTGAGATGCTTTGTGTTAATCAATGTCTTGTCAAAGGGAGCTGAAAATAAGACACATCCCGAGGAGAGATCACTGCAGGGACAGGCAGGAGACAAGTGGGCTGACAGAGAGATGGATGGATATTCACAGGAGAGTGGACATAGGAGGATGAGAGAATAGGCAACATGAGAGTGTCCTCTGTCCTGTGGTGAAGGGAGGAGTTGAGGAGATGGGATAAGACTGACATATATGAAACAAATCAGACTCACATTGCCAGCTGTTGGCTAAAGAAATGTGTAGCTGATATGCAAGTTTGCACCAAGTTTGTAGAGATGAATCACTCAATGCAAGGAATCCTCTTCACTCAACGTGTCCCATAACTCATCAAAAGATTGGTGTTGAAGTAGATGACCTTTTCAATGGATATATAATTCACCACCAATATGTACTTTGCCCTTTACAGCAATGAGCATGGATGTATGAATATTTATAGCCGGTCCAATATGGGAGAAACTGTGCTGGTCAGTTGGTCGGTCTTTGGTGCCTACATACACACACACACACACACACACACACACACACACACACACACACACACACACACACACACACACACTATAGTTTTGATGACATCAGTTTGGTAGTAGCATTTCATCATGTCATTTGCTATTGACCTCATTATGTGGCAGTGGGATTAGGTTGGATCTGACTTACTGGAGGAGGGGACTGGTGGACAAAGCGGTGCCTTGTTGAAGCCCAACACAGTGGCTCAGCCTTAAAAATGTGAGGTGTAATCATAAGAAGGAAAGATGAATTAAAAGTGGAGAGTAGAGCTTTGAAGTAAAGGCTTGGATTTAGCAGACAACTTTTAAGATGGCTCTCAAGCAACAAGCAGCACAGACAATGCAGAAACTGATAATGTTATGTGTGTAAAGTACACAAGAAAATAAGCGTGTAGGATCCGAAAGCTAATTCAAATTTGTAATATATCACTTAAAATTTGTGGTGATGACAAGCTTGGGCTCAATTAGAGGAAATGAGCAGCTCGCCTCCACTAGGTAGGTGTGATGTGGCTTCTGTGAGAAGTAGAAGCTGCTGATAACAGTGCGTCAGACAAGGTGTCAACATGGGCTTCATGTGGCACTTCATTGGACTTTTTAATTTTTTTTGCCTTTTTTTTGGTTGTGTGTGTTGGTAGAGTAATTATTAATGATGACACATTTTCTGTGCGGTACATTGCTTTAATATTAGACACAATTATAATGGGGAACATTTTGTGTTAAAGGATAATAGTCCACCCCTTTACGCAGCATTTCTTTAAGAGAAAACAGAATGGGTCCTCTCATGTACCCTGCAGTTTGCCCTTGTTTTCTCTTCTTGTCTTTTCCTCTAAAAACACACACATTTATGTGCATGTTCATGCACACAGCTATTATTTGACGACATGTTTCTGTTATAATGGCTGAGGCCATTATATTCTGCTGACGAAAACGACTTGGCTGGTTGTTACTGTGTTTTGTTGTGTCTTTGTTGTGCTTTCCCTTTTGCCTCCCCATTATACCATTATTTCCTCCTCATCAGGGAAGCAGGATTTCGTTTCTTTCATAGACAGCAGTGTTTGATAGTAGCCGAGCTGACATGAATAAAGGCAAAATGCATATTGAATAACCATTTTGAAGTATATCAGAATTAGAGGGATATTAACTTCTGTCCTGTGAACAGGTTTTAAATGACCCTGCTCACATACCCTTTTTAAAACAGAGTTGATAAGAGACAGTAAACAATATATCATAAAGGAATACTACAATTTAACTCCAGAGCTGAGGCTTTGCGTCTAGCTGGTGCTCTGCAGGTAGACCATCCTCAGAACCCATTCATATCCAATTAAGGCATCTCCTCTACCCTCAAAGGTTTCAGTCTAGAGCCAATTAGAGACTTTTTAATCAACAGCTTGACACCTTGGGTCTTGAGTGTCATGGCAAAATATTAACATTTAGTATGCCAATTAGTGTGAGTCTGCAGTGCAGCAGAAGGGTTACACGTCGACCTGCATAATAGAAACAGGATACCTCAGGCTGGTACACATGGGCGGAGGACGAGAGAACAGAGCGGCTTTAACAAAAAGGGCCATTTCAATTGTCCTTCTTCTATCTCCCAGTTCACCCTTAGAGGTCCCTCAGGTAAGTTTAAGAGACCCCGTCTCAATCGCCTCGCTCCGCTCTGAGAGGTCTGTACATCACAGTGAATGAATCCTGTCAGTTTTATCACCAGAGGATCAAGGCACCACTGCGAAACAAAACAAAAATGAAAAAAATAACACACTACATGGACCCCCGCCCCCTCCCGCTCTGAAGCAGGCATGCTTGATCAGTTTGTTATCCAACAGGCTCCCTCCCCATCACTCAAAGCCCCCCTATACATTGGCTTCCTGTGAATCCTGTGCTCAGACTGTTAAAAGTGCATGCAGCTGCTCACCCATCTGTGTGTCCTTATCCAAATGTCTGCTTTAACGCACTCTTTTTCCCAACACATCCTTCTTTTCTCCTTACCACGCACCCTCCTTCCATAATTTTTTTTCTCTGAGACATAAACATTATGAACACAAACTTTGATATTGGGTCAATACACATAAAAATGTTGAAAATCTTTGTCTACATACATTTGAAATACAATATGTCAGCCCTTAAATATGTCACATAAATCAGAAGATCACATCTGAAAATGTAGATTTTATTGAGCATTTAGTAGTGTCTATGAATTATTTCTATGCTGTCAATTTCCTCTCTCTTCCTCTCTCTTCCACCTTTCTCAGTCTCGCTCGTTCCCCATTTAATGTTGCCCCCTAATGAAAAGTGGAGGCAGCGTAATCTTCTCTATTGTCCCGTGGGTCTCCCTTCTCCCCAACAGCAGCAGATCAAGTCAGAACAGCGTTGAGCCAACAGACAGAAATTCACTCCCTTGTCGCTATCAATCTCCACCACCGTTGACAATAATCCTGATTTGCCTTTCCCTCTTGTTTCCAAAGCCCCAGTGCCTCCTGTGCACTTTAAGAAAACAGGGTTTCACTGTGATTGTAGCTGACAGCCGAAACTGCAGATACATCTGTGCTGGTTTTAGTGTCACAAAGCTCTGCAATGTCACCAGCTCAGGCTCAGTTCAAGAAAATATATTCCACAGTGGTGGAGGAAGTATTTAGATCCTTAAAGAAAAGCACCAATATAACAATGTAAAAAATAGCAGTTCACTTTAGTCTTCAATCCAAATCTTAAAAGCACAGATCTCAGTCTTGTACACTTAGATAACAATATGACCTTAAAGTAAGCACCTTTAAAATAATGGTTAAATTTACCTAGTTTTTTTTTCAAGGCAATTGGTTTCCTCATATTAAAAAAAAAAGTAAGATCAGTTTGTCAGATTTGACAGTGTACCTAGTGTATCGCAGTTAAAGTATGCACAGACAAATGGTACCTGTGAATGATATATTACTATTAATCATTAGAATCTCAATACTGATGGATGAATGCATAAAAAACATTTTACTTTTGTAGCTGGTTGAGGTGGAGCTAGGTAGTTTAATCTTTATCAGTGATAAATCTGAAAAACACTTGTAACTACATCTGTCAGATAAATGTACTGAAGTATAAAATCAAAAACCTCAAGCACAGTGTGTAACAAAATATTTTACTGCACCACAGTACTTGAGTAAATGTGTGTAGTTATTGATTGTCCAATTTACAACACTTAAATAATAAATAACACTCTTTACGTATATATATATATATATATATATATATATATATATATATATATATATATATATATATATATATATATATATATATATACACACACACACACACACACACACACACACACTGGGTTACTATATGGAGGAGAATGCAACCATGAATTAATCATGAACATAACACATTAAATGTCAGCATCTCGAATCTAAGTTAACCTACGTGTCTCATAAGGAAGTCAACCATATAAAGCCATAAATAACATTGTGGCCTTTTGGCAGGCAAATATAATTAGCTGATGTTCATATTTAAAAGGTATTTCAGTGAGGTGGTGTGAATATCACTGCTGCAAATTACATATGACTCTTAAATATGGGTGATACAGGCAGAACAGCAGTCCTTTTAATGTGCTCCATGTAGTTTAATCACTATAGGATAATAGGATGGATTGTAACAATGTTGTCCATGCACATACAGAGATGGTTACCAGTTTTAATTGTAATCTTATATTGTATTCGTTGGAAGTTACAGAAGCCTGGCAGCCTCTAACTGCTGAAAATACTGTCAGGGGAATCCTGCCGCTCAACCATGTAGACAGATGTTGGACGTACAAGATGTCAAATTCTCTTTACTGTTATATTTCTCCTAAACCCTATTAGGTCTCCTCAGGGGAGCTGTTCAGTCCCTTCAGAGAAAAACAGTCCAACAGTATAAAATAACAAAATGTCTCATATACTGCGTGGTTTTTCTCAGGTGTTCACTTGAGATTCATAAAAAACAAAGAGAGCTGCTCTTATCGAAAGAGAGAGAGAGAGAGAGAGAGAGAGAGAGAGAGGTGGATGAAGTGTGTGTTAGTGTGTGTGTGTGTGTGTGTGTGTGTGTGTGTGTTATCCTGACCTGCTAGTGCTTCATGGGCCCATTTGACCACTGTAGCCTATCCTGTGCCCCCATTTATTGTGATTGTATGGAGTTATTGAGGAGTCGGACCTATTAGGCAGGGAGCTGCCATGGCTATCCGACTACCAATTACTGTAGCCTGCAGCCGTGTATAGCCCGCCCTGACACATCTGGAGGTAGAGAGGGGTAAGGGATATACTGCGAGGGGAGGAGGGGAAGAAGGAAGGGGCGGGGGCGGGGGGGGGGGGGGCAGTCCTCAGGAGACCTGCCACAGCAGCATGCCGTTAATCAATCCGATTTAGACCGGACAGGGACACACTTAGTCGCTGCTCCCGCCAACACTGCCATGGCGGGGGAGAGAAAATGTGTGCGTGACCTGCATCTAATTAGAGTATAAGGACACAAAAAGATGGATAGATGGGTCCAGAATGAAGAGATAGCGATGGGGTAGCAAATGGGAGAGAGGAGATGGAAGGGGCGTGAGGTGTAGGGAGAGACAACAATTAATGGCGTGATGTGAGTTGAATTAAAACAAAGGAAATGTATCGATTCATTCCTGTCTCGAGGAGGGGAATAAAATTGTTCACCTTCGCTACATTGAAGAAATGGTTGCATGGAGAAATAAATTGAGTTGAATTGATGAAATGGGTGGAAAAAAAACGTATAATTTGATGGAGGATGGGGAGAGACGGATAGTGTAGTCTTATTTGATTTGTGTAAGTGATGACAAGAGTCAGGGTAGCTTAATGACTGGTGGAGATGATGGAACAGTCAGAGCCGAAGACAAGGATGGAGTGAGGGCATCATATTTGCATTCATTAATATGTTTTTGGTTGTGTACTTGATTTACCTCTATTAAATGGATCTTCTGCTAAATAGTTGATGATTTACCCAATGAAAAAACTTGGAATTTAACAGAAACCCCTAAATAATGAAAAAGGCTGCCCTATTTGTCATAAAAACAGGTTTTTATCCACGTTGAAATGAAGAAAAGACAGTTCTTTGAGTTCAAAACATGAAATTACATTTAGCAACTGTGTGGATTGTTGCAGGTGTATGACTTCATCCAGGTCATAACGAAACGAATATGCAGGCCTGGTTAGATCTGTGTTCAGCGGTTTCATATTAATGTTAACTGCTATGTAAACATGTACAGTAATCGTCAGATGTAACGACTTCCACTCAACTGGCTGCTCGTACTATTACAGACCCAGCATCATGTTTAATCAGACATCCACATACATAAACCTGTCTAGATGTAGATAAAAGAGTGAAGAATGACTCTCCAGACCGTATTACTTTTTAAAAATTGTGTCAGGCTCCAGGTTCTGTGGTCTTCACACCAGCTAATGCATCTTTAGTGGGTTGGTTTTGACTACCAGCAATTTCTGGATGGCAGACATTAATGCCAGTTGTATGAAGCTCATAATGACAAGCTCTTGTTGTAACTGTGTTATAGGGGTGTTGATTACATTGTTTGGTCATTTCGAGGCTGTGGTGTTGTCCAACTGTCTTTGTCCTTGTCCATGCATTTTGTCCATTAGCATTATATACAGCATTAAATATTTCAGTTTCCTTGTGTTTCTTTGGTAATTTTTGTAAACCTATATTATAATATATATTTGTTAACCTGTTTGACAAATAAGGTACCAATTAGAATTTAACACCAGCATTATTATCGGACATAAACAGGAATGAATGCTAATGTTGTTCTGTATCTACTGGCTGTGTGTGAAATAGGCAACTGTTGGCTATCAAGTTAAGCACACCAACTTAGAAGGTGAAAATATGCCACCCTTGCAAAACTGAATACCTGTGACATAATATTAGCTAATGGCATTGATTACCAATTGTTGTAGTTCAGCTGCAACAAACCAATGTCCATATATCAGCAGCAGCCAGTATGTGTGTGTTTGCACGTTCATCGTGTTCGCTGTAATTGCTCGACAATTGAACTGGTCCTCCCTGATGCAATCCTTGCAATCCCTATCAGCCTCTTCTCTGCAACAGGTGGATCAGGTGTGAGAGCAACAATCCTCTGGAAAAATTGATAGCGGCTAAGAAAGGATGTGCTCTCAGATGGAGGTTTTAGGCCAAAGATCACTGCACATCTCATCTATCTACCCAGTGGACAGGAAGGCATCTGTACTGATGACATTACAACGAGATCACAGAAAGAAACAGGAAATAAAATGGCACCGGTTACGTCCAGATAACGTGAGCATACTGGTTTAGGTTGAGATACTGTGATAAGATGAAATATATAAACCCACCTCATCAGCCTAACAACAAAAAAAACACTGGATTGTCAGTTTCGATTAGAATTATCCGTATTAATCAATCTAGATTAGATCACTGGATTACATCATATTTGTGTTATTCCCATTAAACACAGAAAGTCATATTTCTGCAATGACTTTTCCCTCAACCCAATTAACATTTAGATGGCTGTGGTGAATATTCCTCCATTGCAGGTGATGATTAGTGTTTTGGGGCTACAAGAGAGGACCAACGGTTCAAATAAGAGAAGAGAGGCTTGTGGGAGCAGAGGCTTGTAGACGCATGGATGAGACTAATACATTGGTTTTCCCCAATGAAAGATTGGCAACTAATCAGTGAAAATCATTCATCTTAAACATACAGTACCACATACAGTTGTGGTCAAAAGTTTACATACACTTGTAAAGAACATAATGTCATGGCTCTCTTGAGTTTCCAGTTATTTCTACAACTCTGATTTTTCTCTGATAGAGTGATTGGAACAGATACTTCTTTGTCACAAAAAACATTCATGAAGTTTGGTTCTTTCATGACTTTATTATGGGTTAACAGAAAAAGTGATCAAATCTGCTGGGTCAAAAATATACATACAGCAGTGCTAATATTTGGTTACATGTCCCTTGGCCATTTTCACTTCAATTAGGCGCTTTTGGTAGCCATCCACAAGCTTCTGGCAAGCTTCTCGTTGAATCTTTGACCACTCCTCTTGACAGAATTGGTGCAGTTCAGTTAAATTTGATGGCTTTCTGACATGGACTTGTTTCTTCAGCATTGTCCACATGTTCTCAATGGGATTTTAAGTCAGGACTTTGGGAAGGCCATTCTAAAACCCTAATTCTAGCCTGATTTAGCCATTCCATTACCACTTTTGATGTGTGTTTGGGGTCATTGTCCTGTTGGAACACCCAACTGCGCCCAAGACCCAACCTTCGGGCTGATGATTTTAGGTTATCTTGAAGAATTTGAAGGTAATCCTCCTTCTTCATTATCCCATTTACTCTCTGTAAAGCACCAGTTCCATTGGCAGCAAAACAGCCCCACAGCATAATACTACCACCACCGTGCTTGACGGTAGGCATGGTGTTCTTGGGGTTAAAGGCCTCACCTTTTCTCCTCCAAACATATTGCTGGGCATTGTGGCCAAACAGCTCGATTTTTGTTTCGTCTGACCACAGAACTATACTCCAGAAGGTCTTATCTTTGTCCATGTGATCAGCAGCAAACTTCAGTCGAGCCTTAAGGTGCCGCTTTTGGAGCAAGGGCTTCCTTCTTGCACGGCAGCCTCTCAGTCCATGGAGATGCAAAACACGCTTGACTGTGGACACTGACACCTGTGTTCCAGCAGCTTCTAATTCTTGGCAGATCTGCTTTTTGGTGGTTCTCGGTTGACTCTTCACCCTCCTGACCAATTTTCTCTCAGCAGCAGGTGATAGCTTGCGTTTTCTTCCAGATCGTGGCAGTGACAAAACAGTGCCATGCACTTTATACTTACAAACAATTGTTTGCACTGTTGCTCTTGGGACCTGCAGCTGCTTTGAAATGGCTCCAAGTGACTTTCCTGACTTGTTCAAGTCAATGATTCGCTTTTTCAGATCCATGCTGAGCTCCTTTGACTTTCCCATTGTAGCGTTTGTGGGCGTTTGTATCCAATGAGCCCTATTTAAATGGCCTCAGAGAAGTCACCAGCTGTAGTCACTCATAATCACTCACAAGAAGTTAAGAGGCCATGCTATGAAGCTCATTTCATTGACACAACTTTCTAAGTCACCAAAATTGCCAATTCATGTTGCTGTATGTATATTTTTGACCCAGCAGATTTTGTCACTTTTTCTGTTAACCCATAATAAAGTCATGAAAGAACCAAACTTCATGAATGTTTTTTGTGACAAAGAAGTATCTGTTTCAATCACTCTATCAGAGAAAAATCAGAGTTGTAGAAATAACTGGAAACTCAAGAGAGCCATGACATTATGTTCTTTACAAGTGTATGTAAACTTTTGACCACAACTGTATACATGAAAGCAATCAGATTTTTTTTTGGTTTTCAAGTATTTATGTGTTTGATTTTTCTTATTATTAATTCAATGAACTTTATTGACATACATGTTCTATAGCAATGTTAAAGTAAAGAAGAATACATACAATATGAAATGCCTCAACAGTGTTTATAAAGTGTGTAGTATGTAGTAGTAGGCATGCTGTGTTATTTTACCTTGAATAGTCATTACAATTTTTTTTAGTTGAGTAACATATTTTTGTCTATAATTTATAACTTATTATCTATAATGAGAGTGGCTGGTGGTCAGTTTGAGCCACTTTTCAGAGCGTTTCTTAAAATATTGTTTAATAAAAATTATATCACCATCCCAAATTTAAAATTCAAATCATTGCTCCACATTCCTCCTCAATGTCAACTTTATCCAACCTTTATCCAAACTTTCAGACAATCACATTATGTCAGTGGAGAGCTACCATTTCCCATCAAGCTCAGTATTGTATTGTAGTTTTTCACCCCACTAAAACTAAAACTCAGGTAGAAGTGTCAAGTCTTTTCATTTTGTGCTTTGAAAATACTTTCATTTTAAAGATATTTAATATCTGTACAACATATGCAGTATGGTTTATGAGTTAAAATGCCATCTGAGTTGCAGCATCTCAAGGGACCTTTGCTATACAAATCCCTCCCTAATCTCTTCAACAAAGGCTAACAATGCCCAAGATATATAAATATAGCAGAATATGTTAACTATAAGAAGCTTCAACAAAGACCACAAAACACTTCCTTGATGGTATTTCCTTATTTCTTTCCATCTTTTCATCCTATCAACATCTTTTTTTTCTCTCTGTTTCAGGTGAGGGCCAGTGCAATCGCTCAAGACGCAGATCAGAACTACGACTATGCCTCCAACAGTGTCATCCTGCACCTGGATGTCGGGGACGAAGTGTGCGTACAGCTCGACGGGGGAAAAGTCCACGGTGGAAACACCAACAAATACAGCACCTTCTCTGGCTTCCTCATATACCCTGACTGACAGTATACTCACATTTATATATTTTCTCTCTGTAATCAAGCAAAAAGTTTCCTCTCCTTTCTTCATCTAACACCACCATGCCTCCTTAATGTCATTTGTCATTTCAATACCGTTCAGTACACAAACATATAATTACACAATCACAGTAAAAATGAATAAAGTATTGTATATATTACCAGTTAACATTTACTTCCGACACACACACTAGTGTAATCATTATTCTGTGCCATGTACAGTGTGTGTAAGCGGGACAAAAAAACATGCATACATTGGCTACACACAAAGGCGAGCTCACTTGAATTGAACTTCTCCTATCAGTTGTTGCACTGAGACCAGATGACCATTTCAGCCACCAGTCTGAAATCGACTGAAATGATCTCTGAATGTAGACTGTAAATCAAAGTGTGTGTACTTGGCTGCAGCCTCTTGCCTTCACTGTGAGATGGATTTCCAAATGAGAAAAGTCATGAATATATTGATCGCAGCTGATAATACAGCCAACACCATAAACATAAGTGTGTTGTATGTTTGTGTTGATGGCCGTGTGCGAGCATACGTGTGTGTTTACCCTTCTGCTTGTGTTAAAGCATGAAAGCATCACGTTGTTGTTAGTTTCACTTGCACATTCTCCAGCTTCTGTTAAGGGAGGGGGTGTCAAGTTGTTGGTAACAGTCCCTTAACACACACGGTATATCGATACTGAGGTTTAGCTTTGAGATTTTCCCTGAGCCAGAGCTCACGGCAGAGCCTCATCATGTCCTGCTAATGAGCTGAGGCTTCCTCTACAGCCTGTTCAGTCACTGTTACATCTGGCCTCCATAGTTTGCTGTATATGCTTGTTTGCTTTTTTGCAGAGAGTTGGGTGAGAAAATAAATTGAAACTCTCTGATATCCGTCTGTTCCCTATAACGCTACAGCCAACAGCCGCTTAGCTTATAGCATAAGGGCCGGGTCATACTAGAAAAGAAGTTGTACGATGTGTTGTCCGACCACGCTGGAAATTAAAAGTGTTTTTATCAATCAACAGAATGGTTACACTGGAAGGCCGAGTGTGTGTATGACGATACGGAGAGACAACTGTTCGTTCTAAACAACAACGGTGGCTCCAAAACTGGTTAGCATAGATGCTGCAATAACATCAGATTTATCAAAACTGGAGAGTATTTCTTCATTGAAAGAAGAGCAAAGAATGACGTTGGTGGCCTTTCTCGTTTCTCTCGCTCTTCTGCCAACTCGCTTTGAAAAGAGTTTGATTGACTGATGGTTGGTCCAAACACCTGCCACGTATCTTTTTGAAGGTGCCTGCCCTTTTCCACAGTTTCTTCATCTGATAGCTTCTCAGATGGTTCTGTGTAAAAAACCATCTAGCGGGTCGAATATGTTGTCGTATGGACAGAGCAAGGCTACAGCAGCTGTATCCCCATTTCCAGTCTTTGTGCTAAGCTAAGCTAACTGGCTGCTGGCTGGAGCTTCATATTTACTGAACAGATAAGAGAGGGGTATTGATTGTTTTCATCTAACTCTCTGCATGAAAACAAATAAGCGGATCTCACAAAGTGTCAAACTTTTCCTTTAATTTTACTGTGAATATACCCGTGTGAAGATGTTTTTCAAATGCAGGTGACTGTTGTTGTAGGTTTTCTGTGCCTTACACTATCTTTTTAATTTTTATGCATGAGGTACTTGTTGAATCCAGGAGATACGAACAAGCTGATAACAGCAATCTGACGACCACTTTAAAAGATATAGATACTAACTTAGGTGATCTTTGTATGTAACTGAATGTAACTCTGCTGTGAATAAAAGCCCCCAAAATGGAGACCAAGGTTCATTCGGGATGGTGGGAAACATGAGGGAACAAACAACAGAAGCATGTAACTGTGCGGTTCAAACGCATCCAGAATAAATTATAAATATGTTGATGTAACCAAATTACTATATTTAACAGTTCTATTTTTTTCATGATATAATGCTTAGACGAGTACAATATAATACTCCTTTGAGCACATCTATTGTAGTTTTAGTGCCATGGAAAAAGAGTTTCATATTGGCCCAACAAGTGACACAGATCCAACTTTGCAGCCTGATAGCATGACTGTACCCCGATGAGATTTGTATGTGAACTTTTCTGATCATTCTTGTACTGTGATTGAAAAGCCCTCTCGACGTTGTGTAGTAGTACACAAACATTCCTCCTTTTCGCAACCTCTATGTCATGCTGCATCCTTCTGTGCGTGTTTTCTGGCACCATTACCTTCGTTCATGAGCAGTGTGGATTCACTGTTGTCACTGTACTTTGCAAGCTGAGTTGTGTGTATTTGTTGTGTATAAAATCAGCATTTTCTCTGCCCTTGAAGACCATGAAACACAATAAAATGAAAAGAAATTTCAGGATTATTTTGCCGTCGCTAAATAAAACCACTGCTTTCTTTATTCTTTGTTCTCTTCAAGAACTCAGCTGCTGACATGTTGTGATAAGTTCTCACTGCTCAGGGTGTTTATTTTTTATTGCAAAGATCTCAAGATTTTATCAGCATTTGTCAAACTTATCTGAGGTTCAAATATGAAAACAGCTGGCAAATATATTACAGTATTTCCAACAAGAGCCAACAATAAACCTACCTGCCATGTCTTTTTTTTCCTCCATTGATAAAGAATAATGTGGTAAACTATCTGACTTTGTGGACATTATTTCTTAATTGTTGTTATTTTTAATAAGGTTTGTGCTCACGTTTTTATGTCAAACTGAGCGCTAGAATTAAAGACATAAAGTAAAAATATACACTTCATGTTCATGATTCATATATAATGTTCTAAATATAATGTAGTATATTTTGTGGGCAGCTAAATTTATACATATATCAATGTATAGTATAAATAAATAAATAAGAAGGGAGAAAATACATTTTCAGTTCACCTCTGGTGCTTCTTTAACTTTTTTTTTTGCATTTTTTTTTGCACTAATTAGTCAATAATTAAAGATCTGGTGGAGTTGAGAGAGTCTGTGAAGTTCTTCAGATGCCCTCAAAAGTGTTGACAGTACGGTTTTACATTTTGGGTCATGACATTTTGGGAGAACGTGTCTTTGTCCTTTTGACACTTTGTGTGTTGGATCTGATGTAGCTTGCTTTAGAGAAGTGGTTGCCATATAAACATTGACACCACCTCTCTGTTTCAGGTGTTACGGCTGTATTTGTTCCCTGTGCTGTTGTCCCTTTTTAGCTCTTTGGAGGTGTGCTGCATTGTTCAACGAGCTCAACTTATCCTCATACAAATGTTCATATGCACCCGGACTAAGAATGAAGGAAGTGCTTAAAAGCTGCTGTGCCAGCAGCAGAACGGAGAGGCTTCTGGCGTGGGGACTGCTGGTCTTGCTGCCTCTCAACCTAGGATTTTGAATTGCCTTGGTTGTATATTTTCATGCCAATAAATTAAATGTTTCTGATTGTTTTAAAGGTGTCTTCTGCGGTATAGTTGGGTCAGTGGTGGAGTTTTGTTTTCCCCAAAGGGCTGCCCAAGGGAAGGGCGTAACACAGGTTTATTGTCAGTTTTGTAAAATACAGCAAAGCCTTTATTAGCGAGTCCACAATTAAAGGTTTGGTTTTCTGAATTATAGCTTCAAGAAGGGTTGAAGACAAACACTAATTGGACAAATTCTTATTACAATATCTGCGTTCAGACAGAATTACAGCGGCAGCAGCTTGTTTTAAGGTAGCTTTCCCATTAAAATACTTGCTTCTTCACCTGCTGCTGCTTCTACCCTCTGCAAGGCCAGTGAAAATGAAACACTGTCTGAATGGAGTTCTCACCTCACCAGAATAAAACAAGCAGATGGATCTTTAATTAAAGGTGAGACGTGGTACTATTCTGGAGCAGGAAGTTCTTGCTGGTGCAAATGAGAGGTTGGGAGATGTTGGACAGGGGGTGTTGGTCGGGTTGTGTCTCAGCAGTGTGTCCAGCCCCCTCCCCGTCACCCCCACCCCTGCCCTCTGAGTCCCACTGCTCCCTCCTCGCAGATTCCAGCGTTAAGTTAATTGGACAGGGAGAGAGGGCTGAGGAGGGAAGCGTTCAGCCCCATTAGCAATCCCTCTGTGGAAGGCTGAGCCAAGAGGATCACAGACTCACAAATAGCAGGATTAAAATAATCAATAGGCTTCACTCTCTCTCCTTCAGCGCAGACGGGTGCACCACACACACACACACACACAGCAAATACAAACACACAGATTGCCTGAGGAATACTAGTTCAAGAAGCACTACTCTCTTCAATGTTGTCTCTGGACTTTCACAAATTAGCCTGGGTCATGTAAGATTCACACACACACACACACACACGCACGCACGCACACACACACACACACACACACACACACACACACACACACACACACACACACACACACACACACCTATTTTCTGTTAATGAAGGTTAATTTGAGCCTCTGACTAACTGAGAACCAGTAAAAAGGTCAAAGGCATGAAAGCAGTCCGTTGGTTTATATTTTGCTCCGTTTTTTTCTGATCTCTCATGTCTGCTGAATTTCCAATTTTAGGACGTTTTTACAAAAGTCTTTTGCTGGATCAACTCATTATGAGGGTACATGGATAACAAAAACTTGCTGTATAGTCCTATAATATTATATTGAATACAGACTCGGGTCTGCTTCCATTTAGGTATTTTTTGTCATATATATTAATATATTTAATTAATATTCTCAATGGGAGCTTTGTTTTTTTGCTTATAGGATTATAATTATTTGTTTGTGTATATTAATACAATATCAAGTCTGTGATAGAGCACGCATTAGGGGCTGTCCCTTTATCCGTGCAGATATTGGAAATTACTTTTATGTGTTTTAATATGAATGTATACATTTTTTTACAAAGGTATCTTTTAAATAAAATTTTAGATACAAGTGAAAAAAGTTAAATACATATTTTGCGTAGCAGAACTATTCATTTTTAGTCTTTCTCATCCTGTTGATAATTTTCCTGAAGACAAAGGGAGATATAGAACAAATGCCACACCATGACTCTCCTGAATTAATCAAAGACAAATAAATTGGATACAAATGATTAAATACATTAATAATAATAAAGAGCTAAATAAAATAAGTAGCAGGACATAGAATACTTGAATAACTATTGTGAACATTGTAAAATCAACTTTCATGGTTCAGGTCTAATACAATGAAAATAATGAATTGATAGAAGGCCTCATGGACAGTACCTCATTCACATGAATACAAATCAAACAGATTATTAAAAACATATTTTTTGTAAATACAATGTGTGCATTCACTGCTACTGAATCACAACCTGGTCCTTTAAAACTTTTTTAATTATTTCGGTCATATTTCAATAGTGCAGAATTTATGTTTTCTTTCACTTTTTATTTAAGATTTACAAGTAATAGCTTTATTGGGTCATTTAAATGTTGCAGTCTATTCGAGAAAGTTACAATTAATCAACCATCACTCTCAGCGAGGAAGCATAAAGTTACTTCTCGTCATGCTTCATACTCAAAATATACACACTTCTTTCGGTTGCCACTTACAGTATCCACTCACACTGTGAGGTGCATCAAACTACCTGTTGATTCTGTAAATTATTTCATTGTTCAAATGTCTACAGACGCAGCGAGATCTAACGACCTGTTAAATGATATGTAGTATGAGGATTATAGGCTTTTGTATTTCATTTTTAGGATTTTTGAAATAAGCGTAAACTTATCGGGCCTATATGCAGATTATAGTGATAGAGGGCACACAAAAAATATCCTTATTATTTAATACATCACTATCGACCAGAGACAGTGTCTACTGCTTTTCATCTCTTTCAAAATACCATTTTGGTAGGAGCCATTCTGCATGATGAGTAGCCTGCTTTTAATCATGATACTTTCACGATATTTACATTTCGTCACTTCTTCTTTGATTATAGTATGTCAACTTGTAGTGTAGTATTTTTACAATAAGGTTTTTTAATTATTCTTCTCCACCCTGGTGCATGCCGCTGCTTTTCAAATCTGTCACAGCATGAAGAAGTATTTTATTTAAAAATCTTTCCCTACATGAGTGCGCAACCTGCTGTACATTGATTGTTATTACGCTCACCATCAGTTGTAGTACCAGACTTTGGCCGTTGGGCGGCAGGCGACGTTGACTAGTAGTCTGCAGTCAAAGATGGCGGTGCGGAAGAAAGACGGCGGCCCGAATGTAAAATATTTCGAAGCGTCTGATACCGTTTCTCAGTTTGATAATGTCCGCGTCTGGCTGGGAAAGAATTACAAAAAGGTACTGACCGCATGTTTTGTATCCGTGCACGCGGAGCTGTGATTTTTCACCCTAAAATGCGGGTACTTACCTATTGGGCAGAGGCAGTGACAAAGAGAGGAGGGAGGGTGCTGCTGAGCGTCCAGCTGTTTGATTCACTCGAGCCGGGATACAAAAGGATGCTGAGCCAACAGCTGCAACAGATGCAGACGCTAAAAGCGGCAATCCTATACGTTAATGTAGCTAAACCGATGCAAAAGCAATACACAATCAGTCCTGCGAGGATGATATTTTGCAAAAGAGGTGACTTTAGCCGGCCAAGAAGCTAGCTAGCTAGTTAGCTAATCGGCTAACGGTAATGCAGCTCAGATCCAGATGTTGGCTGTGTGGCGCGCGCTGACTTAAGTCATGGCCTGTCTGGAATAACATAGACACATTGATTTAACCAAATAACTGCATCATTTCTTTAAGAGCTCGACAACAATAATGATGAAATGAACTATATTTACCATTTAATTCCCATATCACATGTTACATAACATACCCTGATTAATAGAGAAGATGCTCCCTCCAGTTTTTTGACATAACTGAGCCGTCAGCAACTATCAGCAGACTGTAGTTAACTGTTATCTGTCCTCCCTGTGGCTCTGCACTGATAGCCTCTCTGTGTTGATGTCCTCTCAGTACATCCAGGCCGAGCCCCCCACCAACAAGTCTCTGTCCAGCCTGGTGGTCCAGCTGCTCCAGTTCCAGGAGGAGGTGTTCGGTCGACATGTCAGCAACCCTCCGCTCACCAAGCTGCCAGTATGTCTTCTTTATCTGTCTCACACACACACACACACACACACGCACACACACACACCCACACACACACACACACACAACTTTACCCCACTGAGGCATTTTAAACTGTTTTGCGTCTACAGATGAAGTGTTTTCTGGACTTCAAGTCAGGAGGGGCTCTCTGCCACATCCTTGCTGCTGCCTACAAGTTCAAGAGTGACCAAGGATGGTAAGACTTTCTTTTTAGCTGGTGTACATGTTTACTAAACAAACAAACTGAAAATAAATTGTGCTGTGTGAGTGCTCTGTACATAGTTGGATTTTGGCTATGTTGCTGTTTCATGTGTAACTCCAGTCTAATTTCCTGGTAGGCGCAGGTTTGACTTCCAGAATCCGTCGAGGATGGACCGAAATGTGGAGATGTTCATGACCATTGAGAAGTCCTTAGTGCAAGTGAGTTTGCCACAGAGCTTTTCTCTATGTATGTTTCTAACACACATTACCTGGACAACCAAAATGCAATTGTAAATGTTTTCAGTTCTATTTTTTGAGACGTAATAGCAGTGTTTAAATTATAATTTTTTTTGTATTAAGAAAGTTTCTTTCACGTCACTCACTTTTACAACATTCCCACAATTTGCCACAATTATAATGGTTGTTTTTGAAGAAATCAAGTGTGAGCTCAAGCAGGGGTCAGTTGATACATTTTTTCCTTTTTTTATTTTTTGCTGCAGGCACCATAGCTCAATAATTGCAAAGAAAAAACTATATTTGAGAGATTGCATGTCTTTTACGATTCCATCATATTTGTGAGTTAGCACTTATTGTATTCATATTAGTTTGTTTCTGCACTGTACTTTTGCTCTGGTTTATGCTCTTAAATGCTTGTTTAAAAAAGGAGAAGCACTTATGACTTCTGGTGACTAGTAGTTCTCTTGAATACCTATGTTGAATACACTTATTGTAAGTCGCTTTGGATAAAAGCGTCTGCTAAATGACTGTAATGTAATGTAATGTAATGTGATGTCTGAGAATCAGGCTGCCTGAGGTTTACATAAAGAAATAATGAAAGGCACCCAATCATGTGACTTGAGCAGTAATCCTACTTAATTATTCCTACAGTTACACTACAAGATCATTCAGCTCCCATTATCTGAAGAGCTCAACAACACTGACTGAGTTTTAATTGAGATTATATGATATTAAATATATAGATTTTATATATATTTCCTGACTATTTTAATTTTGATTTCACTTTTTATTTTTATTTTTTTATTTTAAATTCAGAACAACTGCCTGAGTAGGCCAGTCATCTACCTGAGCTCTGACATAGAGCCAAAACTGCTTGGGAAACTGAAAGACATCATAAAAAGACATCAGGTGTGTATTTTGTTTTGTTAGAAGTCTCAGTACTACAGACAGAAAACACACCCAAAACGTACAACCATTTTTATGTTGTAATGTAAAATAAAACAATATTTCCTTGTGACTTTATCTGTTGCAGGGCTCAGTAACTGAGGACAAGGCCTCCAGCTCCCATGTTGTTGTTCCTATTCCCACCACCCTGGAGGAAGGTGAGGCTTCAGATGTTTGTTGTTTTTATTGTGAATTCTGCTGCAATGAATAGCTTTGTGCTGATTTCCTTTTCTCTGTTTGGTCCAGAGGAGTGGGTGCGTCCAGTGATGAAGAGAGATAAGCAAGTGCTGCTCCACTGGGGATACTTTCCTGACAGGTTGGTGCTGAGTTTATAGAGATATGAACGTCATTCAACGTTTTACACTTAACTAGAAACATTTTACACTTAACTGTGGATGTATAACACTGTAGAGTGGATCTGCCGATGTTGTTTTCTTGAAGTCTCATACTGCTCTTAACTCTACAAGCTTAAGGTAGAGTTAAGGCTCATGGTCTACCTGAGTTGTTTTTACAAGCCTAAACTTGTAATCTTTCTCCTGCCTTGCCCGTTGACCTCATTCCTCTCACCATTTAGTTATGATATCTGGATCCAAGCCAGTGAGATTGAGGCTGCCGTGGAGGATCCTCCCAGCCCAGAAAAGCCTAGGAAGGTATTTCTTTTCTAGAAACTTTTTTGTTGTGTCTCTGTTTTTGTGTCATCCATTCCCAATTTTTAAAATCTGTGTTCTTTATCCTCTCTTAATTTGAACATTCTTAATAAATCCTTTTTTGCTATCTGCTTACATACTCCCTAAGTTTAATTAAACATATTTCACACTAACCCTAACCACACCAAATATACAGTATATATATATATATATATATATATATATATATTGCTGTATTGACACTTAGAATGAGTAACATATTCATATCAAATATGCTGTTTTTAATGGGTGCATGAGATTTTTTGATTTTATAAATGTTAGATGCCTGTGCATCATTTTTATGTACACAATTTTGGAAAACGTCTTTAAGTCTTGAGTATGTAATGATGGAAGTTCATTTGATCTGTCTCAGCCTTTTCTTTATTATACAAACCTGTCAGGGGACTGTAAAGTGTACAGAGAGCTGATAGCTCCCTAGTTTGGAAACAGTACTCTTCTCATATTTTTATTTCTGTGCAAAACAAACAATGCTCTCTGTTTACAGGTCCATGCCAAGTGGATTTTAGACCTGGACCAGTATAATGAGTGGATGAATGAGGAGGATTATGAAGTGGGCGAGGGCTGCCCTAAGAGGAAGAGGATCTCAGCCAAGACCCTGACAGATGAGGTGACCACTCCTGATGAGCGGAGGGACAAGAAGCCTGGCAGTGCCAAGAAGAGGAAGAGGTCGCCGTCGCCATCTCCCACCCCTCCACCTCAGGAGAGCAAGAAGAAGAATACCAAAAAAGGGTTGGTAACCAGACGTGTTGTGATGCAATGATGTCACACTCATCAGCTGTCAGAACCAGTTGAATCAGAGACATTATGCAGTATTGTAAAATAATGTATTGTGTGTCTGTGTGGACAGGCCAACGACCCCGTACACCAAGTCTAAACGGGGCCAAAGGGAGGAGGAACAGGAGGATCCTAGTAAAGACTTGGATGAAGCGTCACCTGTTCCAGTGTCGGAAGAGGGAAACCCACCTAAAACAAGTACACAAATGTTCAAAATATGAATAAATAAAACTATATATGATCTTTAAAATATACCAATGTTCTAGACTTTAAAGTAGTTGTTGTCTGTTACTGGCTGACATTATATTTTATTTTTGTAGATAACACCAAGAAGGACTCTGATTCAATTCCAGTAAAGGGAGGAACAGATATGGGTGAGCAGAAATTTTTTTATGTGTCACCTCCATCATGGCCACCTATAACAACTTTTACAAGAAAATTTTTCTTTTCTGTGCAAACACTGGAAAAGCAAGAGGGATCCACAGAATATTTGTTTCAGCAATTTAATCGTGGATCTGGGTTTTTCCCATATTACAACATATTGTTTTGACAAGACTGTTTACTATCACAGCACGGAGGAAAAGTGCCCATTTCAAGCTGTGAATAAGTCCTCTATTCTTTTTTTAAGTTAATTTTGTATTAAGTGAATGTTATGTCTCTCTGCCCTTGTTTTATATTCACTTACTATTCTTTTGTGATTTGAACAGATGAGCAAGAGGATGAGTCCATGGAAACAACAGGCAAAGTAAGGTAGTTTGTAAAAACTGCAGGAAAGTGTGGGGGCAGTGAGCGCAGACAAGCCGTATATCAACATGAGTGTGTGTTTAAACAGGAGGAGGAGGAAGGCTCTCCAAGCGTGAAGGGTGAACCAGTGAAAGGCTCGGACCTTCACGAGGACAACGTGACCGAGCAAACTCATCACATTATTATACCGAGCTACGCTGCCTGGTTTGACTACAACAGGTAAGAAAACATTTTTTTTTTTTTTAAATGTTTCAAGTGATCTGATTCCGATTCTGATCTGATTGATTTATAGATGTGAAAAGTAAGATATGGGTGAAATTAGCTTTTGTCAATTTAGTTTGACATGAAAACCAGCATAGTCTCCACTTTAGAGAGCATATGTCAGGAGGTGCTACTCAAAAAGTCAAAGTGAGTCATTCATACGTATTTCAGCTGCGAGTCCTCATAATGTCGTAATTGTTTCCCCCCAGTGTTCATGCCATTGAGCGCAGAGCCCTGCCAGAGTTTTTTAATGGGAAGAACAAATCCAAAACCCCAGAGATGTGAGTATTTGATCTGTACACAAAACAAGATTAGATGTTTATCTGACACACATTTCAAAAAGCACATATGATACAACAGTAAGTTGAGTTTATGCACCTCCTTCTTTCAGTTACCTGGCGTACAGGAACTTCATGATTGACACCTACCGGCTGAACCCTCAGGAATATCTGACGTCCACGGCCTGTCGCAGGAACCTGGCAGGAGACGTGTGTGCAATTATGAGGTAGTTAGAGGCTGAATGTGAATATTTCCACTCAAACCAGTTTGTCTTTGTTAGACAGTCGCTTGTTTTGGTCACACTGCTGTCAGTGTTGTACACTCTGTGCTTCTTCTGCTGCAGAGTGCACGCCTTCCTGGAGCAGTGGGGCCTGATCAATTACCAGGTTGACTCTGAGAGCCGACCCACACCCATGGGTCCCCCACCCACTTCTCACTTCCACGTCCTGGCAGACACTCCGTCCAGTCTGGTGCCCCTGCAGCCCAAGACGTCCCAGGTCCACATACACTCTCACACTCAAACACAAATAAAAACATGCGCACACTTGTTCTGGGTTGTTTTACACGTGTCCTGTATTTGTGCACATGTAGACCCCTGCTACCCAGCAGATGATGTCCTTCCCAGATAAAGTGAAGGAGAAACCAGCAGATCTGCAAAACTTTGGGTTGCGGACTGACATGTACAGCAAGAAGACTTGTTCTGCAAAGGTACACGTCCAAGAAAATGCATGAAGGAAGGATTCTTTTTCTGTAAATTTACAACAACGAATAATGATATTTGTGCACAGAGCAAGAGCACAGCGAGCTCTATGAGGGAGTGGACAGAGCAAGAAACACTACTACTACTTGAGGTACAAATTATCCTTAAAATCAATTGTGTGAAAATAAGAAAGTAGAAATGCGAAGCTAAATGTAGTCCCCACTTCTCTCAGGGGTTGGAGATGTACAAGGACGACTGGAACAAGGTTTCAGAACATGTGGGCAGCCGTACGCAGGATGAGTGCATCCTGCACTTCCTGCGGCTGCCCATTGAAGACCCTTACTTAGAGGACAACTCGTCGTCCCTGGGACCACTAGCCTACCAGCCAGTACCTTTCAGCCAGGCAGGAAACCCTGTAATGAGCACAGTGGCCTTCCTCGCCTCTGTCGTCGACCCACGTGTTGCCTCGGCTGCAGCCAAATCTGCTCTGGGTGAGAAGGAGCTTATTTTGAATTAATTTTACTGAATGTTTTGATTTTGAATTTGAATATCTCTGGTCATTATTGATTACTCTTTAGTAACCGATGACCTCGATCTGTCTCTCTCCCTCTTAGAGGAGTTTTCTCGTATGAAGGAGGAGGTTCCTGCAGCGCTTGTTGAGGCTCATGTGCGGCGGGTGGAGGAGGCAGCGAGAGTCAGTGGCCGACAGGACCCGCTGTACGGCTTGGAGGGTAGTGGCATCGCAGGCACTGGTCTGGAGGATGGAGACAGACCTGGTAGGAGGGACACACGCACATGCAGAATTGTAGGGCTGTAGCCAACCAAAGAAAATCTTAAAATCTAAATCTACTCTTCAACCAATTGATTGGTCAAACGGTAAAAAAGAAGTCTGCTTGTTCCTGTAGATTAACTCAACGGCCACAGTGCATTGTGCACTCTACCTGGCACCCTAAATCAATTATAAATAAAGATAAAAAGCTATTTGCAGTATATAAAATTATTTTAAACCTCATTATTTTATACTTAGATGATAACAACAGAATCAAAGCCGACCAGTGAGAACCTGCCCATATTTATATGGCTTCCATAGAGTGACTTGTCTTCTCTCTAGATGAAAGCAGTGATGAAAGTAAGAGTGACAGCCAACCAGGTGAAGAGAAGAGGGAGTCCAAGGTATGATGCGTGTTCGATATAACATAATAATTCTGTTTTGTGAGTTCTGCTGATGAACTTCTGCGAAGCTCATTGTGTCTTGTTTGCTTTCCCATTTAGGACAGCAAAGATGGAGCGACTGAGGAAGAGGAGAAACAGGCAGAGAATGGGAAGAAGGAAGAAGAAAGAGGAAGAGAAGTAGAAGGAGAGAGGGAGACGGAAAAAACAGAGTCAGAGATTGGTATGAAAATGCATCTCAGTCAGAAAGAGGAAATAGAGTGTTCTTGACAAAGGAAAAAAAAGAAAGAACCTTTTTTTTCTCTCAAAGGTGATGGGGAGAAGGCGAAGGACAGAAAAGAGAGCACAGAGGAAGGACAAAGAGAAGCAGAGAGTGAAGGAGAGAGGAAGGCTAAAGTGGAGCGCGACGTTGGAGAGGGGAACCTTGCCACTGCTGCTGCTTCTGCACTCGCTGCTGCTGCTGTCAAAGCCAAGGTAAAGTTTATTATTACTGTATCCTTCATCACCTTTCTATGCCTCCACGTCTGCAACAGCCATGGCATCATGTTTTTGTGTTGCCTCTCCGTCTCCTTCTTTCTGTCCCATTTTTGTGAATTGTGTGAAAATAAGAAACTGAAGGGAAATTCTTCAAATTTGGCACAAACGTCCACTTGCACCCATGGATGAAATTATTAGAATTCGGTGGTCAAAGGTCACTATGAACTCACAGAGCACGTGTTTAACCATAATGCAAGAATTCATTATTTTATGACTGTTTTAGTGACATACTATACTATAACTTTATGACCTACTATACTCACATTTTGACTTTTTCATAAAAAGTATTGACAAACTTTTGACTTTGTCTTTTTATTATTTTTATGACATGTTATTCTATGATTTTGTATGAACATATTGACATATATACTTACATTTTTTATGCAATACTAAAGTGCAGTACTTTTCTTCATACTATATTATGTTTTTTATGATTTGATTTGTCTCACTATAATATATTGTTCTCTTATCATGTACTGTACTATGGCGTTTTAAAGGCTTTTTGTGACAAAGTACAGTGTTAATTTTTTAGATGATTCTTTTGACATAGTATACTTTGACTTTTTATGACATTTGTTATGATGTTCTATACTATGACGATATTATAATATTTATGACATGCACTATGAATTATTCATGTTTTTTGACATTCTATACTATGACGTATTCATGACTTCTTCTGAATGATAATTTTCATGACAAACTATACTATTTTCTTTTTTGACATACTATACTATGACTTATTTATGATATGTTTTTTTTACATACAATACTATGACCTAATCATGGTTTTTGCACAACATGCTTTACTGTGACTTTTTAAAATATTTTTTAATAATCTTTTATGATTATTTTTTTTTTACATATTCTTCTATGACTCACGTATCACATATTGATGACATACAATATTGTCACTTTTTCATGACAAAATATACTATGAGTGATGTCAGTTTTGACAGACATAGATGTAAACTGCATGGCGGAGGCATACAACTATGAAGCGGTGGGTGATTCTAGTTTTTCTTACTGTCACATTTTTTTTAATCTAAGTTTCTCCTTCACTTTCTTCGTAGCACCTGGCTGCAGTTGAAGAGAGGAAGATTAAATCTCTTGTGGCTCTGCTGGTGGAGACCCAAATGAAGAAGCTGGAGATTAAACTGCGACACTTCGAAGAACTGGAAACCATAATGGACAGAGAGAGGGAGGCCGTAAGTTAAGGATTCTGGGATATGTAGTATAGAGACTAATTACAGTACAATACCTTTAACCTTTTCACTGTTTGTGTTTGTAGTTGGAGTACCAGCGTCAGCAGCTGCTGGCTGACCGTCAGTCCTTCCACATGGAACAGTTGAAATATGCTGAGATGAGGGCCCGCCAGCAGCACTTCCAGCAGATTCAGCACCAGCAGCACAGCCAGGCCGCGGGCCCTCATGCCAACCAGGCCGCCCCAGCACCAGCCCCAGCACCCCCGACCGCAAGTCAGCAGGCTCCCAACACACCAGCGCCACAGCCGGCCCCCAGTCCCGCGCCTCCAGCCTCAGCTTCTGCCCCGGCCCCTGAGTCCCAACCCCCTCAGGGTGCTCACACCTCGCCCCCCTGCCCCCAAGGTGCAACCCCAGCTCCCCACTCAAGCTCCAGCTCCAGCACTACTCCTGTTCTCCATGGTAAGTTCAAAGTTTGAGCAATATTTTGATCACTAGTTCTTAAATACATATGATACATTCATTATTTTATTATATTTATCTGCTCTCTCATCCCTATTTTTTAACTTAGATCTGTATAACCATTACCATGTATTTGAATAAATATATTTTGGATGGATTTCATATATAATATACTAAGTTCTCCACATGTACACTATTATCAGCTTTGAATTATTTGTCCTGTTAATTTCACTTGAGTACTCAAAACAAGGAGAACATTTTTAAAAAATGTGTCAAGAAGTCATTACATTTTTCGGCTCCTCACCTGTTTTACCCCTTACAGAGCCCACCCCCCCTCTTCCTGGGGAAACACTCCACCCCTCAGCTCCAGTCCCAACTCCACAGTGAGAGAATCATACACAGCCTGAGAATCCGAATGACTCTGACCACTTGCTGGTATCATCTGAAATGAAGAAATCATAAACCGAAGAAGAACACATTTTACATGTTCAGCTCTTTTATTTTTTTTTATTTTTTTTTTTTTCCAACAGGACAACTGATGCAAAAAAGAAAAAATGATAACGTATAAATCAAACCAGCTCTACTTTAACTCTCTGTTGAAAAAGATGTCCTTTTTAAATTTAATCTGCCTATGAAGAAAATGTAGTTTCAAACAGAAGCTGTTCATCCTGTGCGGTCGATTGGACAGTAACATCTCACTTCATAATTTGAAGCTTAACACCAGAGTGAACTTAGAGGGTCTTACCAACATGCTGCCAGTCAAGGAAAGAAGAGAAAAGACTCATCTCGCGTTTTCAGTGTTTTGGCAATTATTTTCCGCAACAGTTTGACACAGCTTGTGAAGTTGGTGCTTTACAATCTCTCCAGAGTTCCCCCCCTTGTACTGTAGGTACTAATTACAATATATGTAAGACAAAAATGCACTTTTAAAATGTTTCCCACGGTCTAATTGAAAGACTCGAAGCATCGATGAAATTTAACTTTAGCACTTATATCATCCTTATGTTGTCTTAAATACTTTTTCATGCTGAAGGTTTTGAAAACTTGATTGGAAATGTTCCTTTTTCCGCTCTATTTGTATTTGTTTTACATGGACAAACAGTCACTCTACAGGGTCTGGCCTGGAGATCACTAAAACCAACATCTCTCTCCAGAGAAATGTCTGTAATGAATGAAAACAAAGCAGAAGCCAGTTAGAAATACAGTTGGTTTGGCTGCAGTTTGAGACAATGTACTGTAAACTGGATTTTTGGTTACAAACACATCTTGTGTTGCCCTGTAATGATAATATTTGAAAGTTCTGACAGCATGGAATTATCATCCTGAGAAGACCTCTCTTTAAATATATCTTAATAATGTCCCTCCGTTCGACAGCACTTAAGGAATAACATGTCAGCGAGGAGCTTCATGTTTTTCAAATCTGGATGAACTAAAGCATCCAGGAGTTTGTGAGGAATGTAGTTTTGTTCAAAAGGAATGATTGAAAGTCTGGGAATGATAGTTTTACCAGTGACCGCATGAGTGTTTTATTATTAATTTGACTTTGTGTTAATTGCTCAACCAAAATGTTTTATAATCATGTTTATCTCACATTTATTCAGTGAGTTGTATTGTGGTTGCTTGGGAAATTAAGATTTTTTAGCAGCTTGTTTTTCGCTGGTGCATTTCAAGTTACACATGGAAGAAATGTGAAGCCTGTCAAAAAACAAGGGAGCTCGCACCTTAAACAGCTGACAATGGAGAATTGTGTCCTTAATATCTGCAACAATATCCTCACTTTTTATCCTATCAATTTTTATATTTTTTACTTTCTGTTTTTCCATATCCTTTCTTTGATATGTCAACATTGTAACTGTATATTATTACATTTGTATCTTATATTTACCCTCTCCACTGTTGTGTATGAGTCAGGCAGGTTTGTTGGAACTGTCTTGAGATGTGACTGTGAGCATTTGTGTATGTGAACGCATGCCATTAAGATCTGTAAACAACATTACCGTTCAGTTTTATTTCCAGTGCCATTTGTCGTGTGTCACAGAGTTTGAAGAATTAAAAAAACAGGCTTCCTTCTGCAGACGACACGTCACGTCAGTGTCATGAATTATAATCCAGTCAAAAGGTGAAACTTTACAGTTAATGTCCGTCAAGCCAGTATTGCAGACCTCACCATAGTTGTGAGCATAAATGGACTTCTTTTATCTGTGTTATTACTACATTGTGTGGATTTTGTGATATGAAATAAGTGTATGTTCAGTTTCTGTATGTTTTTCACTATGCTGAAGGTAGCAGCAATTGCATTGATTATTATACCGTAGAATCAATTTTTCCTCAGTAAATCATCACATTCTGACTGACAGTTACTCTGGCAGTTTGTATTTAACAAAAATGCATAACAAAAGGGGTTCAGGTTTTAATTACAAAATGTTGGGGAAAAAATAAAGATGTGAAGAGGAAGTCATTGTGTGGAGTGGTTTGTTTTATTATTTTTATTCTAAATAATTTAGCATTTTAAACTTGTCTTGCGTATGTAAAGTCTGCGCCGTTTATTTAAGTTTTCTATGAAGATGCAATTTTAAAATATCACAAGATAGTCATAGCATAGTTTGTCATAAAATCATCATAAAAAAGTAATGTCATGAAAATGTCATAGTATAACACAAATATTGTTAAATTTAATATTTCTAAAAAGTCATTGTAAAGTAAATCATAAAAATGTAATAAAAAGTCAGTTTGCCAGAAAAATATCATAGTATAATATCTCATAAAAATATGAAAAAGTCATAATATAGTATGACAGAGAAATATCCTAAAAAGTCATATTATAGGATATCACAAAAATGTCAAAGAAATGTCATACTATAGGATGTCATAAAAATATTAAATTATTTTTAATATTAAACATTAAAAATTCATAGCATAGTATGCCAGAAAAATTTCATAAAATGTGTCATGCTATGACAGTCAAAAAGTCTATAAAAAGTCATAGTATAGTATGTCAAAAAAAGTAATATCCTAAACAAAATTCTCTCATAAATTCCTAGTATAGTATGTCGAAAAAAAGTGTAAAAAGTCTTAAAAAGTCATTATTTGGTATGTGGAAGAAAAAAAAGTGGCTCATAGTCATAGTGTGTCACAAAGTTTTTAAAAGTTCATAGTATAGTATGGATGTCAAAAAAGGTCATAGAATAATGTGTCAAGAAAAATTATTGTATAGTATGTCGAAAAAAAGTCATTGTAGGGTGTCTCAAAATAAAAAAAAAGTCATAGTATGGTGCAAAAAGTCTAAAAATATCATAAAATATTAAGTCAAAAAAGTATAATGCGTAGTGAAAAAAGCCATAGTATAATTCTTCATAAAAATATTGAAAAATCATAGTATAGTATGCCAGAAAATTCCTAAAATGTCATAGTATAGTATGCAATAAAACTATTATAAACAATACATAATATAGTATGCCATTAAATGTTATGAAAAAGTCATAGTATGGCATATCATAGAAATGTCATAAAAAGTCATACTATATTATGTTATAAAATGGCAAAGAAAAGTCCCAGTATACTTTGTAATTTAAAGAAAATCATAAAAACTTGTAGTGTAATGTCATAAATATATTAATAAAATGTGATATTATATTAAGTTAAAAATGTTATAAAAATCATAGTATAGTGTGTCATTAAAAGTCATATAAAGGCATAGTATATTTCATGAAAATATCATTAAAGTCATACAGACTTTAATTAAAAAGTCATAGTATATGACCATACCATAAACATGTATAGTATAGCATGTCATAGACAAAAGTGTTTCCCTCTATGAGTGTACATACCACTGTTATTCCTTTTTCTCTCCACCTTACAAATGTATTATCTGTCTCTCCAGGTCTAAACCTGGGAGTCTGAGGAGGCCAAATCAGAAGTTTACTGTCTCCTTCCAATTTGTATTTTTTGACTATCTCGTTCCAAATTTTCAGTGATTCTTCTAAGATGGAATTTTCACCCTCTTGGTATGTATATTCTTTTCCACCTAGCCTGGCCTGAGGTTGAGATTGACCCAGATTTAGCACAATGTGTTTCCATCCACTTGATACTCCGGGGAGCACCAATAAACAATGTATCTCAATTGAGCCGTGTAATAGTATTCTCTAAGATTTGGCAGTGCTAGGCCTCCGTTTTCCTTGTCAATTTGGAGTGTCTTAAATTTTACCCGTGGCCTTGCTCTTGTTTTATCTGTTTATCCCATGTTGTAAATTGAGATTCTGGGATTCTGACTGGTAGTGATAAGAAGAAGTACAGCAACCTTTGCAGTACATTCATTTTCACCACCTTAATTCTTGAACTAAAATACAATACTAGTGTTGACCATTTTGTTATATCTTTCTGTATCCTATCATTTATTATATTGTAGTTTGTTTCATATATTTTGTTAATTTCCTGAGTGATTAGCACTTGGCCAGCAACATCTGCAAAGACATCACACACCCGGGTCACTCTCTGTTTGTTCCCCTGCCATCAGGAAGAAAATACAGGACTATCAAAACTCGGACTAACAGACTGAGGAACAGCTTTCATTGCAGATGTGTAATATCTATGCCCTTTAAAGACATATTTGAAGACACAGAGGCTGAAAGACACTTTGGAAACTAGGATTTTTATTCAATACTGTTAGATGAAACATGTTACATTATCATATCCATCCAAACAAAAAACAACAAAAGCTGTTGACAACAAGACTGACAGGTTAATAAAGATGTAATAGGTGAAATCATCAAGGGAACCTAACTACAGAGAGTACCTGCGAGGCTGAATAATGTTTGGAAAAATTAGATGAAAGGGTTTCTTCACATTAGACTGAATAGGCACTTTCGAAATAAATTGAAGATGTCAAAAAGAAAGAGACTTGTTGGAGGTAGGATGACGTGGACGGAAGGGCAAGACGAGACAAACAATATAAAAATATTCAGGAATAAAATTAAAGCTGGAAGTGCGTTTCTGAAATCCTCAACCGCTCATCACCATCCGGACGAGTTCTGTCACAAGAGAAACACATCAGCAAATCTGAAAACAGTCAGACAAAAAGCTGGAAATAACATACATCTGTCTGTGGCAGGGACGTGCGGTCAGGGGAGACATCATGAAAAGTAAACTAAAAATAATGCTAAAATAAAATATTAATATTTCTCTACTAATCTGTGCTATAAATGTAATTTAAGTATGATTCCAATCATTTCAAGCATTTTTATAATCAAAATCGCTGAATTAGCGCATGTCCTGTTCAAACAGAGGAGACACGTGAGGTGAGGCAGCGACGAGCTGTTCCTCACCTCAGATTGTGAATCCCTCACAAATTGGTGAGCGCGTGTCTTTTGCTTTCTCATTGTTTGTCACCACTGTAACATCTGTAGACGCTTGTATTATATGTCCTTTCTTTCCATAGAATAGGTAATGTATTTCACGTCTGTGTAGAACATATTTAGTGTTGCTGATCTGACATTAAACCGCAGTGAAAAAGCACAGAGAGGCAAACACTACTCTGCCTCAAAGAAGAGGGCGTGCGAGAGCCCACGGGTCGGGTTTATGCTTGTTCTGTCGTTGCTCTTCTTCAACACTTCTCTTCTTCTTCTTATATTTTGCTTTGAACACAAAAATGTAAGATTCTATATCCAAGCTTAAAAATGTCTCAAAAAACAGGGAAATATGACCAAATCAACAGCAGTTCAACGTCGGACAGGTAAAATAACCTTTTATGTTTTTGTTGTTCTCTTTATACATCCGTGGTTGTTACACACATTATCGCGGAATCTCACGATTTTCTACTGACATGTAAGTGTCAAAGTAAAACGAATGATACCAGTTTGTCTCATACTCTAGCTGAATTACACAGCTGTTGGAACTAAACCATTTTCTTCTTTTGGGTACAAGAAAGTTACTAAAACCGCTACGCTGCACTGCATGTTAAGACGTGTACAAACTGTGTCTCTTCACCCACTGTCTAGTTGAATGTGAGGCCTCTTTGCAGTATTGAGCTGTTTCTCTGAGTTAGGAGAACAGCATTGAGCAGTGCTCTCAGGGGTTTGTTCAAACTCTCTGCTTAGACCTGATGTGATAAATTGGCCACAGAAGCTTCTTTCTGTTCCATCCCCACTGGATGAATTGTGTAAATTTCCTTGCTCCAATTGATTAGGATCTTCAGTGTATTTTAATGCTGTCTTATGAAGGACAAACGTGGGAAATGTCAATTGTATATCTTTAAAATATATCAACTGTATTCTTTTATATTGCCTTTGTGTATTCCTGCCAGTTCTGTCTGTAACAGTAACACCTGTGCAGACAGAAACTACTTTACAATACTGAACAAACCTCTGTGAGTGAAACCTTTAGGTGTAATGTGAAGAGAGCCCAGACCAGCCCTGTAAGAGGTCACACCTTAATGTATCAAAACACCTTTTGCTTTGTAAAACAGACCTGTATTGAGCCCATGCAAATCCACTACTGCAGACTTGTGAGTCGGGTTCTCAGACCCAACTCACCCCCTAATGTGACAACGAATACACATCTTGGGTGCTGATAGTATCAAGGTCCCTTGTCCTTCCTGAGAAGCTCAGCCATACCCACACCTTTTGTTTAACTGTTATTTCCTGTAACCCTGTATATAAGTATGGCCAGAACTGCCTCATGTAAAAATTCTAACTTTGCTGATATTCACACCAATCTGAGATAGGCAAAAGTACACCGTGGGTTCCTGACAGAGGATCCCTAGCATGGTATATGTATGTGAATGTTGGAAGAAATTGTGTTGCGGGTCTGCCGGAATGGTTTCAATGGACACAGGGAACAGAGCCTTGTCTCCCATTAGAAGGTTCAGTTGACAGTGGTGTATTAGAGGGATTGATAAAGATGTTGCAAGAAAAGGAAACAAATAGAAAGTTAAAAAGAGGGTAAATTGGCCGAGATATATGATTTGGTTTGAGGAAAGTGAAAGAAGGAACACAAGTCCTGCTTAGTATTGTAAATCGTCGATTGGATCGGTGTCCGGTTTGAGCCCGGCATGTGTTATGGGACCTGTGGAGTCTACAGTTGTTATTGTACATCAAGGCTGGTTTTTTTTACGTTACCAAAGAGTGTTGGAGAGATTAAACAATCCCCTTGGTGTGATTGACGTTCCACCACTTATTATAAATAATACAGAGATATGATTGTACGACCATTACCTTCTCTTCCAAAGTCCATGTGACTGCATGGCGTATTGAAATTAAATATTTAAGTGTTCTTAGAATTACTGGTATTTGGATCCCAGTAAAATGGATTTAATGTGTTGTCACCTTGTCTAGGCCTGGTGTCTTGTGTTTTTTATGTGACAACATCAGTGCTTGTAGCAAAACATTTCTCTCTTTCTTGAATGCGGAGCTCTTCAGCACTAATATTCTGTCATTTGGTGTTTTGCTTGTGACAACTGTTGGTGTTGTTATAGATAGTGCATTTTGTTTGAAATGAACTTCACCCCTTGTAGTTAGCTATTACACCTATGCATTGTTACCTGCCATCTGACTCTCTGACTACAAACTTCTTTTTAGAAGTCAAATTTTAGATTAATCAGATGACACATCATTTCTTTGACTCCTTTATTCTCTAATTGTTCAAATGTGTGTTCTCTGTGATTCCTAGAACTTACTTCCCCCCCTCTTTTTTGTTATTATCGGGACATACATACGAACCAATAGAGTCATCTGAGTGCATCTTTCTACATACTGTGCAGTCTTACCTTCATAGTTAATGCAGCCATTGGCATCTTCGTGTCCCGCTAAAAGAGTTTCCACCTCCTCCTCTGTCATTTTTTCACCTGGCACAAACAAAGAAGAATTACTTTACATTTTAGGACCATATAAAGAAAAGGACTCTCCGACAGAGGAGACAGCACGTTTGCTTACATTGTTCTTGGTACAGAAAAGTGCCTGAAGGGATTTTACTTTGCAAGACAAGACATAACATAGGTTTGCAGGTTTTTGTTGACTTGCCTAGTGTAGTGAGAACATGACGCAGCTCTGCTCCCATCACTGTGCCGTTTCCCTCCTTGTCAAAGACCCGCAGACCTTCTACGATATCCTCAAAGGAACCCTGGTCTTTGTTCTTAGCAATGGCCTGAAGCATGGGCAGGAACTGTTCAAAATCCAACATCTTATAGTTCATCTCTGAAAGGCAATCAGTAACAAATATTTTTATTCTAAACACCTCGAAACGGTTATAAAAAGGATCAGATTTGTATGGATGTCAGTAAGCTTGAGAGCCTCTCTTTATTCCCAGGATAGGCAAGCAATGGAACTACAAATGCAGTTTTCACAATACCAGAGCTTTCAGCTGAATGCTCATTTATTAATGGACTAAATTATCAGTACTAAAAGAAATGCTGTGGACTGTATGCTCATGTCTGTGCCCTAAACAAGTCAGAAAAGGCATTTCAGCACAAACTGATGCTCTGATGTTGTAATGAGGGGTTAGAATTGTACACACAACCTATCTGTTAACCAAGGCAACGATAAAGTAGGTTGAATCGTTCAAGTATAGTTGTAGCTGGTGAATCAGAGGCTTGCCTTCTAACTTGGGGTTTCCCAGGACCTTGAGCACCTCAGCATTGACAGGGTTCTGTCCAAGGGCCCGCATAACATCCCCACACTGGCTGTAGGTGATCTTCCCCTCACCCGTCCGGTCAAACAAAAGGAAGGCCTCCTTGAACTCTGACATGGAGACAGAGAGGTAGAACTCATTCAGCTGTACAGTATATAAATAAACTCCAACGTTGGAGACACAAGCAAACACATATATGCACAACACCGTGCTTATAACGCTACAGATACAACTGTATGTGTGGAACCTTATTGAATAAAGTTGTTTGTGTAGAAGAACAGCTGATACCACTGCACAAGTTGTTTTGACATTAGATACACGCAATTAAGTCTCTGCATTTTCTCAGTTGCAAAATCCCGACACTGCCGTGTCAGCGCATTTTCGCACACACTTATCTTAATTACTGTGGCTTATTGATTACGCATTCACCTCATAAACAACACATAATAGCTCTCCGCTACCTGATATTACATGTTAGCAGATTTTAATATTCGGTTTTCTGGTTTAGGGTATTACCTGGTATCAGCTCAGAAACATACTCTCATCCCCTACAACGACAGTGTTAGTTGGTGGTGGTGGTGGTGGTGGTTATTGTTGGAGCAAATACAATCCGTAAAAGCACAAATTGTTTGCAACTCCAACAAGACTTCGGTCATGTTAAACAACACCACACAGTAGCTATGGTCCTACATCAATGTCTACTATTTATTCTGACAAACTGCTTTAATGAGAATAGATTTAGTGACATTTGCCACGCCACCAGAAAAAATGATGTTTAGGCCAACCCCCGATCCATACATTGCTCTACTAAAACACAACCTGTCTTTATCATGATCTGTATCATGATTTAAAGTGTATAATTCAGCATGCAAGATTCTTCATTAGATTACATTGTTTTAGCAGGTTAGTACTATCGCACTACTCGTGATGAATTCAAGTAGTATTTGTTAGGTGTAAGTCGTGACAGGCATTGAACCTCACACAGTTAGAACGTGTTCAGTGTGTTTGGAGCTCAGTCTGTCAGAGTTACCTGAAGGAGTGCAGCGGTTTGGAGAGAGAAAACAGTCGAGCTACAGGATCAGAGCGACGAATTCATGAAGCTACCGTTATTTACAATATGAAGGCCATTGAAAGGATAAAATCCCTCTTGCTCATCAGACGTTAACGTTGACTCACCCATGATCTGGTCCTCTGTGAAGTCAGACTGGTTGAGGCGGGGTTAAAGCGGCACAAGGGGAACAACAGACCGGCGTTAGTGTAATGTGCAAATGCTTCAAGTTAATCCTCCATTAATGCTAACGTACAGTAAAGAAAAGGATTGTGGCTAAAGGCTTAACGTTAGAATGAGTGAAGCAGGCCAGGAGAGATACGCAGCTAGATGGACGTTGACTGTGTGTTATAACGTTAGTTGTATTCACAATCAATGACTAAGGAACGACGTTGCCCTTGAGTACACATCTTTTAACAGTAGCTATTATTATAAATTAGCCGGGAGTAATATATTTACTCACCATGTCGGTTTGAGGTCGTTGGATGAGAGACGGGCGAGGGTCTCGTATCTTCCCTAAGCTTATGAGGACACTGGCTAGCTGCTCTGTCATCAGCGCATCTGATGACGTCACTGCACAACAGCCAATCATATGCCTTGATTTGAGGGGTGCCAGTTACAACTGTAACTGCATATATAGTATATATATATATATATATATACATATATATATATATATATATATATATATATATATATATATATATATATATATATAGATACATATATAATAATTATATATATATATTTATATATATATATGGTATGTTGTATATAATTACAATGCTCTTATGGGAATAAATTGCTTTATAGAATTGCAGAGGTACAAATTTTGATGTGTCATAATTAAACTTAATGTTGACCTTACTGTTCATATGACACTAATCAAAGTTACTGTGAGGAACCTTCAACTGGTTATTAAAGTCTCAATTTCATAATTTTGTTTCTGTATGACCTACAGTATCAGTCAAAAGTTTAGACACCTTCTCATTCAATGGTTTTTATTTTTTTTCTACATTGCAGATTAATATTGAAGACATCAAAACTATGAAGGCACACATATGGAATTGTGGTAAACAAAAAAAAAAAGTGTTAAACAAACCAGAATGTTTTATATTCTTCAAAGTAGCCACCTTTTGCACACGTGTCATTCTTTCAATCAGCTTCATGAGGTAGTCACCTAGAATGGTTTTCAATTAACAGGTGTGCCTTGTCAAGAGTTAATTTGTGAAATTTCTTGCCTTCATAATGTGTTTGAGACCATCAGTTGTGTTGTGCAGAGGCAGGGTTGGTGTACAGTTCTATACAGTGAATAGGCCTTTTCGACTACAGTTCTAATCCATATAATGGCAAGAACCACTAAGCAAAGAGAAACGACAGTCCATCATTACTTTAAGACAGGAAGATTTGTCTGAGGTTTATTGAGTAGAGTGAGGAAAACTCAGTTGTCAAAAGCAAGTCAGTGTGTTACCTGATTAAGAGAACGTTCATGTGGATCTAATATTTCAAAATACTGAGTAGCATATACAAATTAATATGGACTAAGATTTCCAGGATAAAAACATTTTATTGTTGGATTGGTAATTTCATCAGGCACCAGTGCTGGTAGACCTACATATTCTGCTTTCACATGTACAATGACACTTTGTGACTGTCTGAAAGTTCAACAATAAATGGGTAGTTCAATTTCACCTTATTAAATAAAGACGCATGACAAATTATTTTAGATGAATGATTACCCTCCCTTCATTTAGCTTCTTCACTGGCTGTCTCGCCACACTGAAATCGAACAAAGTCCAGCACTCGGGCCTGTTGACCTCTGAGGAACTGTGCCACAGTCCTGCTGGGGTCTCCCAAGAAGGTCTGAGGCAGCAGACGTGTCTCACTTTCCCCACAAGGCAGGTCATCCATGTTGCCCAGGGACACAGGGGCCTCTCCCACTATATGCTGCCCCAGCTTACGTCCTAGAACTTCCCATTCTCCCTTCTCTCCGACCTGAAATACAACCAGGGCACCGTACCGACCCATGGCCACCTCAGTCTGGCCGCGCACACCACCGTGTACATACGAGCCAATGTGCCACTCAGCTGGGACATCCACTGTCACCGCCCGCCTCACTGACATGTTCTCACCGAGGCGACCTGGCAGGAAAGAGGGGAAACATGTTTTATCAAAAAAAATTGGTGCAATAAACTGATTCCTCACTTTTGAGGGCCCCTTCTGTGCATCCTCATTGTCAGCGGATTTGAGGGTATAAAAAAAATTAAATAAAATGAGTCATGTGTTGCAGGGACAACATGTAGCAAAAGACCGTAGATTTATTCAGGAGCAGTAGCTGTGCTATGCCTGGGCTATACAAAGAGAACATAAATCCCAAACAATAATCGTGCAACACATTCATAAAGAATAAACTAATGAAGCCTTGCAGCCCGACAGATTTGTTTCTTTTGAATGCATGGAAACGAATGTATAAGACAACATCAACCTAAATTTAGAAATGTGTCACACTGCCATTATTGCTGGTAAAAACACAAAAAAAAATTTTTTTTAATTCTGGTTGAAGGAGCACATGAGGGACAGGTGTTTTAAACTAAAACAACATTTTCATACTGACCAATCGTGACAGCCACCCGATCAGAAAGTGAAGCTCCTTCATCCAACCCAAGTTTGTTTAACTCCTCACCTGCCAGGACACTCTAGAAACAAATGCATGTGAGCAGAATCAAAGCAGAGCAAAGGACACAAAGCTGGTGCCATCCTGAGTTAACAGTGTTGTATTCAGTGGTAAGCATGCAGTCATATTCCTTCCTATCAGCATTGACCTCCTGAAGACTTATATACATTAAGAACCATTGCAGTTCTGTCTAGATAATTATGAATGCTGCAGCTTCATTAACAAAGATTAGTAGTTAACTCTGCAATAGTATAAATGATCAATAGGTCTTTTCCCACAGTATTATACATTAACACTCGCTGTATTCTAATCCACGGCAGTGTGAGCCAGCATGCACAAGACTCGGACCCTGAAACTGAAGCAGCTGAATGAAATTCATCAATACCTTCATTAATTACACCTGCACTTATCCTACAATGTCTTTTCTTAATAAGGCCTGTTATATTGCAACATTATATTAATATAAAGCCACATCAGTATATCTGTCCTTAGAGAAGTTCTCCCCAGTATAAACTCCTGCAGTCAGAAGCCCAATGTGGGTTTACCTTAACATATCCTGTCTTGCTTAGGGTTTTCTTCTGGTGGTGAGCCAAGGTGGCGAATGCCACATCCTTAACCAACTGTTGGAACTTCTCATTACGGGCAACAAAGTCTGTCTCACAGTTAACCTGCATAAAGCAGACAAGAAGAAACAACAGATATTAATGAATGCCACATCCAACACTCAAGAAAATGATCAACTTCAGTGATTGTGCTGGTAATTAACCGCTGTATAACTGGCCTTACCTCCACCATAACTGCAGCTGTATCTTGTATGAACAGGCCAACCAGTCCCTCTTTGGCTTTGCGACCCTGCAGCTTGCTTGCTTTGCTCCAGCCCTCCTTCTGGGCCTGCTCATTTAGCCAGGTCTCTGCCTGAAGGATTGCAAATGACATCAACAACACAGTCACTCATTTCAGTCGTCAACATACATACAATGTTGTAGCATATGTGTATTGTGAGTGCAGGTTGGGATTTTTTTGAGAGAGAGAGAGAGAGAGAGAGAGAGAGAGAGAGAGAGAGAGAGAGATTAAGTTACCTGTGTTATGTCATTATCAAACTTCTCCAGTGCTTTCTTGCAGTTAATGAAAGTGTAGCCAGTGTTTTTCCTCAGTTTCATCAGGAGGGCTTTCTCAGCTGCCAGAAGCTGACAACCTGTGTGTAACAACTGTACATGCTGGCAAATACTGATCTGAGGAAGACAGAAGGGAGAAGGTGTAACACACAGTGACTAGTACAACTTCAGAAAGCCCAGTGACCTAAGCCTACTCTGTCTTTAGTAGACAGTCGCATATAAAATGTTTGCATCAACAAATGCCATTTTTAGATAACATATTCTACAGAGATATCCAGCCACAATGACATCCAACCAAACATGAAATAAAACCGAATAGTAAGGAGGCAACTCTCTGAAACTGGCCCAGTAGCGTTGAGCAGGTGAATCAGAAAGTAAGGAAGCTAACTAACACGCCAGCTTATGACAGCTCGAGCTCCAGGTAAAATGATAAAAACATGACCAAGAGTAAAGCTTAATGTGCTCACCTTCGCAAAGTCTCTTGTGACTGTTCTGAATAAAAAGGTTAACGACATCTTAAAACCCCGTTGACGTGAACTGACTTATAAAAGCTCAGAATGTCATTGAAGTCCACGCTGTGTAAGGAAGCCGAGTAGGGACAAAATGACTCTTCGTCGAGTCTCGTATTGCTGCGCAGCGCCCTCCACTGCTTGGGAGAAGCCTACAGTTGCGTTTAACATCCTGCTCGATCCTAAACGTCAAGTATTGTGGCAGTAGGCTACACAGGGGTGGGCTGGCCATAAGAGATAACGGTGAAATACCCGGTACGCTGACGGCGTTGTGCTAATCCAATACCGGCCCACCACCATCATCAACCATCATGGTTTCCATCTTCTGTACTTATCTAATCTCTTCCGTCTGTCTAACTTTGTTTTAGGCGTTATTAAATGTCAATCACTCTAGCCTACTCAACACTTGCGTCACTCGCTCGCAGACGAAGCCGTTTTTGAGCGCGAGCCGGCAGCATGGCACCGGCACCAAAACGTAAATACTTTAAAGGTGGAGCTGAAAAGCTCAGAGAGAAAAAGAAGAGATGTCTAGAGGAATGTGCATCACAATATTTAAAAATGTATCACTGATTTGGGAAATGTGAAGAATTTAAGTTTAGAAAGCATCCCTAGTATGTTTAATAACACCCCTAGTGGTGGATATCTTTTGTCGATGTTTATTTATAAGTTTTAAGCCAAAGGTATTATTATATAAAATGTCAACATGTTTAATTGTAGAAGTGTTAAACCATAAAAGCATAACCATTGAATATATTAAACTGAAGGTATAGTGTTGAGCCGCGAGGGAGAGACAGGGACCTTTTTGAGATAGGCTTTTCAGATTCAAAAGAGACTATATGGAGATAAATTCGAAGAGGCCGACTTCAGGTATGTGAAAAGGTGTGAGCCAGCGGGGGAAGGGTACCTGCTGGCCAAAGGAAGATGACCACAGGACAATGGGCCATAGGCCAAGGGGAAGCGTATTGGATTTCAGCCAATCACAAAGCTGATATTGGACTTTTAACTTTCAGGCGGGGACTTAAAAGTATAAGACATTGATACCGAGGATTGCTCTTCAGTTCTTGTCGCTGGCCATCTTACAGAAAATCAGGCAGCTGGCCTGTTGGATGGGGGCGCGTTAACTCTGATCCGCAGAACATATTCTATCGATAGTGTATTTCAGTTTGTAATTGTATAGCTTCTGTTTGTTATTAAATATCTTTTGATTTGATTTTAACTTGGACCAGCTGATTTTTGGCCATGCTCTGCTGACAAAAGATGCAGCAGTAGGAGACATGCGGCCTTCCTTTGTCTAAGAGAGAGTTGAGACCCTTTTTTAACAGAAACCACCGACAGGTGACAGTGATATGATGGTAAGTTGTGGCGTTTTTTTATTACCATGTGACTATGCACCTGGTCCGGCAGAGTTAGTTTAGGTTCTGTTACTTAACTTATTGTTTTGTTATGCACCTTCAACACCCCTACACACAAACACACAATCACAGACCCAGCATGCAACACTACTGATACCACTGATGTTCACACCCCATCGTATGTTCTGTTCTGTTCATTTCTACAATATAGTTCATATTAATTCTACCCTCTGATTCCAGTTTCTTTATTGTGTGGTCTTTCTCTGCTGACATTCATTCCTTAGGCTTTGTAGTATATGTATAACCATCTGATACTAGCCCAGAGTTAAGCATATTCATCAAGCAAACTATACCTACCTTGGAGTGTTCATTTCATAATTTTATTCCATGTGTTCATCCAGGCAAATTGGTGGATCCAAATGTTATTTAAAAAAAAACATATATGATGTAATTTCTTTGTAATCATCCAAAATAATGTTAAGTGTATGGGTATTTTTCCAAGTAGGCCACTGACTGGTTGATACGTGCGATGCATTGAGTGGGCAACGTGCCGTGTATTGAGTGGGCCGGTCTGACAGTAACTCCCGGGCCACTTTTTTCCCCTAGTCCGCCTCCTGAGGCTACATGTTGATATTCTCAGTAGTCTAATGTAAATAATTAGGCTACATTTAATCAAATATCGTACTTTTTACAGTTCAATTTTGAGGTGCTTGAGTATTTCCATTTAGTGGTATTTTATACTTAATTATCTTAATTGATCTTTCTGTTTATTCTGTAATATTATGGTTATAATGTAAATTGTATTTTATATTATAATATATGACAATTTATCCAGCAAAGTCTGAACCACAGTTAATGGAGACATCTGCTAGCAATAACCTTTGATATCTTGATATTTTAAGTGTATTATAGAATCTTTTACAAATTAACTTTATCTTACAACATATAGGTAAACCTAAAGAATATTCAAAATGACATGGATGGTGTCTGCCTTTCTCCATCGTTTCTGACTCACTAACCTAATCTGTAAACTGTTTGGGGGAAATTCAATTTCAGTTTCATCCATTGTTATCGGAGACAATAGTGAGTTAAACTGCACTGACAGAAAGGCAGCTCTTCCCAAGAGAATCTGCATTACTGTTCTTATACTACTGTTAGCTCCCTTATTGTTTAAAAACAGAAAATCAATTGTCAAGTGCTTTGACATTGTCTATTTGGCAGCACGTGAAAGCCTAAGAATATAATAGGCCTATACATTACACCGTATACTCTTCAGTATGTATTACTTTAAGGGCCTGTATGCATCGTTGATGTTTGGTATTTGCCGTGTCAGCAATTGACCTCAACATGACCAGGGGCACTGAAGCGGGTGAGCTATTTTGAGTGTTCTGAGCTTGCAAGAATCCTGTGAAATACAGCATCTGGTCACTCTGGTCGGAGAAATAAGAAAGGAGACTCATGTGTAAATGTATTTTTTAAATATAAATGTAATTTTGTATTGGACAACTTAGCCTTAAAATACAAAAGGCTAAAAGAAACATTTAGTTTCAATGTAACAGGAATTATAATAAAAAACAGTTAAGACAAAAAGACTAAGACAATCGTCACAGCTCACATAAAACCTTGATACATTGATACATTAAAGCACCGCCTCTGTGCTGAGCAGGTGTGTACTTTCACAGAGATAAGATACAGCAGACAAAAAGTTTATTTACACTTTTAAAAAAAAACGTTTTTAAGAGGTTCTGTTCTACAACATAGCAATCACTAATCCTTTACAAATGGCCATTACCATTATGAACAATAACTTTAAAAAAAAGTTAAAGTGTCACATCTGACAACACATTTTATCCACTAGACACGATCATGGTGAAGTGATTGACCTCCTGATATATGGGCTGGTTTAGTGCGAGTGTTACGTTTGGATTGGTCACATGAAACTTGCTATAAAAGGAGGACCATGCTAACAGTCAGTTCACCTTGTTTTCAGGTTACAGCTGAGCCAAGATGAAGGTCATTGCTGTCCTGGCACTTTGGGTAACCCTCTTCCACCAAGGCTACAGCAGTAAGAGATCTTGTTTTGCTCCATTAACACCATAACCTGTTACTACAGGTTTATGTATAACCATGTAATACAGTTACAAGTAGGACTGTCATTAAGAAACCAATCTGTCCTGTTGATTCTCAGACTCATGTCAGGGTCGGTGTGGTTATGGAACAGACAATAGTTTGTCCTGTCAGTGTAACACGTCCTGTGAGCGCTACAGAGACTGTTGTTCTGACTACGCTGAAATATGTAAAGGTAAGTGACAAGAGCTTATTTTATAAATAATCCATAATACATCGCAGACTTCCAAAGAACTATGTCACGAGTCTGTTTCTTTACCTTCTAGCTGGAGCCACATCTTGTAAAGGCAGATGTGGTGAGAAATACAACAGTCAGAACAAGTGCCACTGCAACTCCAAGTGTGGCCAGCACAAAAACTGCTGCAGCAACTACGCAGACCTCTGTAACAGTAAGACCAACCACGTGTTGCCTATAGCTGTTCTCGTCTCACGTGCCACACAGTATATCACAACTGATAGCCAGTTTCTAGCTGTTTGTGTTCCCTGAGCAGCTCCTCCACTTATGACACCTGGTCACTTTCCCAGGATGGACACTATATCTAATCAGCCCAATACTGCACTGAAGATCAGTTTCCAATCAGACATCTGAGTTGTCAGCAGTTCCACCAAAAAGAGATTAGTTACAAATCAATTGTCAGAACTTTTTTTTCCCTCCTATTAATCATCTCAGGACCCCTCAGATTTATCTTGTGACCCTTTGTAGAGGCCTGACTCTTAGGTTGAGAACCACTGGACTACTACCTAACTGTACATGAAGTACTTTAAATTAGGCCAACTTCCACCAGCTACAACAGCAAATTACTACTTACGGATTAATGCATCAGTGTTAATAATGTGATTTATTATAATATATATTAACATATCAGTCACTAGTCATTTTACTTTTTAAACTTTAGGTACATTTGGTTGATAATAATTACTTGAGTAGAGTTTTAAATGAAGAACCTTTACTCTTAATGGAGTATTTTTACATTATGGTATTGGTACTTTTACTTAATTAAAGGATCTCAATACTTTACCTCTGAAAACCTCCATCAGTGGTTGCTTGAGTGACTAACCTCTCTTCATCAAAACTTTTTTCAGTTTTTGACCAGCAGGTGTCGCTGGTGTGCTATAAAACACATTGAAAGAAAAAAATGGTTCAGTTTGCTCTTATCTTAACTTAACCTGCTCCCTTCTTCTACAGTAATAAATGATACCCAGTGGTGGAGGAAGTACTAAGATCCTTTACTTCGATAAAAGTAGCAATAGTGTTGTATAAAAATACGCCATTACAAGTCTTACTTTCAAAAAATTACTCCAGTAGGAATACATAAGTATTACCAACACAAACTTGTATATACTGCAGGGATTTGATAATACATGTATAACAATCTATATCTTCAAACAATATTTCCCATCAATTGTATCATATATGTGTAGAATGTACAATTAACATTAACATGATAAAGTCAATATCTGTGTGTGTTTGTGATGTTCTGCAGGTGACGGAGGAGGTGGAGGTGGAGATGGAGGTAGTGTGATCACTGACGCTGAGATCAAGGCTCTCTCTGAGACGTTCTTTGCCCTGGATTCAAACAAGGCCTCAGTCTCAGAGTTGATCATTGAGCCTCAGGCTCTGGTGCCCGACTATCAGACGAACTCCAAAAATGATCTGTCCTCTAAACCGTGAGGAGACGATCTTATTAGCACAGCACTCTCTTCTTCTTGATCTTGATGTAAAGTATTTATCCCCTTTTTTGTGTCATTTTGTGTTTGTACTTCCAGCTTGTTCCGATACCTGAATGAAGAGGCTCTGTTCTCCAGACCCACCTACGCTGCTCTCCTTGCTGTCCTGGACAACTACAACAGGATGACTGGACAGACAGAGCACTTCAGTGCTCAGCAGCTGGCTGAGCAGGAAGCCTTTGTCAAGGAGACCATATCCAACACTGAGCTGGGCAGAGAGCTGTTTGCTTTCCTCTACACCAAGGGTAACTAGGTCCATGTAACAGTACACATCCAGACACTGGTTGATCACATACAGCTTTGTTAATGCTAGTGGTCTAGTGCAAAGTCGGACACTGTGGGCCCCTCAATCTACTCTGTTGACAATACTGTAACAAAGTTAATACTAAAAGACTTTTCCCCTCTTATTATTCTTTGGGGATAGTTTGTAGTTGTAGTTTTGGAACTACAGTTCCCATAATGCTTTGACAGATGTCAACAAGATGTAGGCTATAATGTTGCCATGGGGACAGTGAGTTAGCTGCAGGCTACAAATTGAGCCTAGTTTATTTTGTTTAAGTATATATCAACTTAAATTGTATTTATTGACATGACTGCATACAACACAATGTTGCCAAAGCATTACATTTTTGTCAAAGTGGCACCATTTAAAGTATACCAAATTAGCCATTAGCAGTTTCTGTTTGCAGTGTACACATGGATGTGCAGATAACTATCAATGGATTACTTTGATGAAGAAAACTTAGAAATGTGATGAAAGTTCTACAGTTAATAAGGAGCATATTTTTCAATGATTTTGAATGAGTTATAGATGTGTATTTGTAATCGATATGCCTGTGTAGAACGGGCCGAAAACTTGGCCTGTGGTGTTGCGGCTTATACAAACAATTACACACACAACACTGCACCTCCTTGAGTTCTCAGCAATACACGTGCCATGACATAGTTTTGTCACACACCCAACTATGTTACTTGTCCCTCATAGTCAGAAACTCCAGTGAAATACACCCAAGTTCAGAAAAAAAAAAACAAGGACTGACTTTACCAATAGGCAAGGTAAGCAACCTGGGCCTGGGGGCCCAACTAAAAGGACCACAAACAGCTATAGATTTATTATGATGTTTAGATATGAAAAGTATTTAATTATGTTACAAGTCAAACTCATTGTACCCCGAAATAACTTACAAAAAGCCCCAAAGCACTTTAAAAATATGCAACTCAACTGTAAACTACTTATTGTGTACTTCTTCTTTACAAAATATAACAATTCAAATATAATGCATTATTATTCATTAAGCTATTTGCCAATATATTAGTATTGAAAGCTCCACCTTGAACAGACATAAAGTAAATTTCAGTAAATTGTGGTGATAATGCCTTTATTTCCCTCCTCTGTTGAAGTAAACATTTGAATGCAGGACTTTTACTGTGCTGTCTTAGTTGTTTTGCTAATAATAGTTAGTAGTTTTAATTCAGAAAAAAGAAGGCCTACTTCTTTTACCACTGCCAGTACCAACATTACCAGTTAAAGGGTGAAAAGCAAGAAGGCGTTTGCATTTGTCCCCCAAATCCCTAAATCCGCCCCTGAAATACACACCCAGGTCGTGGTCACTCACGGTCAGAAACATGGGTGAAATACACCGAGCCAAGGCAGTTTATAAATGGCCATATTAAGTCGCAAAACCCAGGTGAAATACACTCAATTAAATTCTGCTTCCAGTTGTCCGATCGTGTTGACTTTAGGGAAGTGAAGAAGAGTCTGCCAGTAACGTTAGCATATCCACTATCCAGCAGCAACAGGAAGTGCAGTACATTTAAGTCAGGCCCGCGGCCGACGACATGCTTTCATTTTTCAATATTGACACCTCTCGTGTCCAAATTGTACCAAATACAACACATAATCTCCTTGGGTCCCCAGCAATACACCTGCCAAGCGTAAAGTAGATCGAATGAACGGTTGTCGAGTTATGCAAAGGACATACCCACATACACACAGACAGACAGTGATTCCTTGTTGGATGTTATTTTGTATTTTAAGGTGTCTATGCGTCAGAGGAAGAGTTCATTCAGGACCTGAAGATGATGTGGTTTGGTCTGTACTCCCGCAACAACAACAGGATGGACTCCAGCGGCTTTGAACACATCTTTGCAGGTTTGGACAGAGCAGATTTCTTTCAAACACCACAGATGTTTTGCAGATTTTTTATTAAAAAAAACGCCTTCCGTCATAGGAGAGGTCAAAGGAGGAAAGGTGTCTGGTTTCCACAACTGGATCCAGCTTTATCTTCTCGAGAAAAGAGGAAAGCTGAACTACTACAGCCACAGCTTCAATGGGCCCGTAAGCATCACAATGTAAACCTCAATATGTTGATTTAAACTGTGATGTGTTCGGCCATCCCTTCTCGTTCCCTCTGTCTTTCACCTGCTTTCAGTGGACTTCCTACCCTGATGTCATGGGGATGCAGTTCATGTGGGAGGGCTACTTCAAGCAGGTCGGTTCTGCAGTCATTGGCTGCAGTCCTGAATTTGACTTTGCCTTGTACAGCCTTTGCTACATCACTCGCCCTGGAAAACAGTAAGTATACCTATATGTCCTGTGATATTTTCCAACATGTGATTTTCCGATTCACATTTTTTCTTGACCATCCAGGTGCCATCTGAGCCTGGGAGGGAAGGTGCTCATTATCCAAACTTACACCTGGGAAAATTCTTTCTATGGTGATAGAAAGAAGTACATCGCCTCTGCCTTTCCTTCAACCCCCAGGAACTGAAGCTGATATCTAATAAAACATAAGCAACTCATAGAGGAGTCCGTTTGTGTTCCATTACACTCATGGTGCAAACACTTTATAGTAATATCTCCAAAAGAAGCAGTTTTCTCAGTAGGAGGTATTCATAAATCTAATTAAACGTATAAAATGTAAAAATATGTGGTGACATAAATATATCGCAACAGCTTATATTTCCACTCTTAAAAGTTTCTATAAGGTAGAAATAAAATGGACAAAATATATATATCTTCACATATTGTTTCTTTTCATAAGTGGCTCACTCTGACACATGCATATCCACTTGCATAAACAAAACAGTAAACCAGACAGTCGATTAATCTGCAGTGTAACCTCTCGTGAACAGTCTTACAGACCAAGAGAATGTGGTGTTCTCCCAGGAGCACGATCAAACTGTGCCTAATGGGGCAAGAAATGGGTGTTTACACACCCTGAGCTAGCACAATACTGACACCAACCCTTCAGTAGTGAGAGCATGTATGCATCTGACACAATTGCTTATTGTCTTGTATAACAGCTAAACAAAAAAAAAAAAAATGCAGTCTTTAGCCGTATGAACTATAGAAACAAACAGACATTAACAGATCCTGTTCTGCTTGACCTGCTTCAAACAGTAGCCACCAGCTAAACCTGTTCTTATCAGCTGTCCATAAAGCTGTGTGTATAACTCCCCAGTGTGGGGTTAAGAGAGTGTGTGTGTGTGTGTGTGTGTGTGTGTGTGTGTGTGTGTGTGTGTGTGTGTCCGTCCAGCTGGGATGGGGGTTGATTTTATTCTTTCACTCATCTACGGTGACTAACAGGATGAATTCTGGTCTGCCGATAGAACAGGGGGACACACTTGCAGCCCTGTTTGAAGAAAGTATTACAGGAGATGGATCTGCCACTGATCCCATTGTCCACCAGTCTGTGTGCATTCATGCAAAACAAGAGCACAAGACCAGTCAGTTCGCAGGAAAAATGCGGCCTTCAGCGATTTATCTGATTTGGGCCTCACATGCAGTCAAAGTGTTGCAGCAACAATAAAGTTAGCCCAGGGAAGAATTTCGCTTGCTATTTTGTCAGAGCATATTACATTTTCTGAGCTGGTGACTATAGAAATTAGAAGAGTAAATCTTCTCTCTTTTCACACTGCCTTCTTTTTAAAGCCCCGGTGGAATCAAATTAAACCACAGTGGGGCAAATAAAAGAAAAAAAGATTCAATTGTTTCTTTTGTCACTCACGCAACTTCATAATCGAATTATAGCTGGCCACCCGCCAGCGTGTCCTTGCATCTCCCCCAAATGGGCTTCTTCTGGCAGATCTCGTGAGCCACCTGACTTTTGTTTTGTAATTATATTATCCCGCTCTCCCTTTAGCGTGTTGTGGCTAATGGCTGCGCGGGCTAGCCCAGCTGCACATGCAGAAACAAAGCTGCTTATGGGGCCAGACAATGGACCCGTGGAAAAGGGACGCCTGAAGGCGGTCAACCAATGAGCACGCACAACAGGGGGCCAACAGAGGGTTTAGGGAAGGGTTAAGGGGGTTTAGGGGTTCAGGCAGAGGGGGTGTCTATTTTACCCAGTAGTGGGGTCCATCAATGAGATGGTTAGTAGGAGGACACATGGTCAACATCACCCCCAGGGTCGGTGCAGGGCTGGAGGGAGGTTCAAGTTTTGGCTTAAATGCCGGCCATTTCTAAAGTTGATGGGGGACCATGAAATACAGAGCAACGTTCATTCACTAGAGTTTTTTGTGTGCTTTCCAAACAATTTGATGACCGTATTATCATTTGAAGTGGATACACATGCAGAGTGAGAGATACAATCTTGATCCATTGAACTCACCTCGTTATAGTATCGCTGCAATTAAAATATATCCAAGACTGCTGATATTATTGGAAGAAAATAAATATTTGGATTACTTTGGTATGCAATCCACCCAGTTCCCTAAATATGAACTACACAAACACACACTGACATACACTCACTTTTCATGCTGTTGCGTTGACATCTCTCAGAGGACTTCCAGTATGACAGATGGACAAGGCCCATTTACCCCCACTGTCACAAACAGATACACTGGGGATTCATGGGAAGATCATGTTTGTGTGTGTACTGGAGTGAAGTTTTATCCATCCTTCATATTATGATAATAATAAACACAATTCCCATCTCACGAACATACCTTGTTAAGGTGAGGCAGTGTCCTCTGAGCAATGTGAACATACTGAGTGAGCTGAGCAGCCAGTGGAGGATATATGAGCATCTGAGCCACAGACTGTTAAAATAAGAGATATGTTTCAGAGAAGGCCATCTGCAACAGAGCTTCATCATGTGAGGTCAGCACTGAGGGACCTGGGGACATTATGGCATACATACAGTATTACACTTGAGCACAACTTGTGGAAGATGAAGACTGGGTGATATAGAGTAAGTGGGTCAAACTGAAAAGAAAAATGATGTAGGTGGAAGAGCAGTTTTGTCATGACAGATGTTGTATATAGCAGGTTGGGGTGCAACTCATACCCCTAAGACAAAATAAAATACAAAGTCTAATTTATTTTGGTATCACAGTGTTATGAGTGTGCGCAACGGGGACACAAGGCCTCAGCTATCATATTCCCCTGCTAGTCCCACTCTTGGGATGCCAGAGGCCCAGCTCTGCTATTCCCAATTCAGGCTGCAGGTGTGGAATAGGAAAGGCACAGACCCACGGGGAGGAGCAGTGGGGAAGGTGGTCGGCCTGGGAATGAACGGAGAATGAGAAGTAAACTGGGCGTGCAGATTACCTCGTAACCTAACTCAAGCCTCTCTGTTTGAGCATAAGGTGCTCTGTTTCTTCTATCTGCCTCCCTGTTCCCCGGTCAGCGATGACGAGGGTCAACAAGATATCCTGTTGTTGCTCACATCTTTATCACAGAAATTTAGTGTGGTTCAGGGACAGATTAACACCAAAATCACAATTCACCATTTATTGTTATCCTCACACTTGAATTAGTGTATGTGTATATGCCAAATCTACAACCTAAATTAAGTTTATTATTTTAGGCAAATGTAATGTATCATAGTTGAATTGTCCACTGACACAAGCCTTTTGGTTGTGGCTTAACAAGTAAACTAAGAAGGACATGGGATTATTCTAAGAAGTATAAATTAGGCCTGTTAAGACACAGTTATCTTTAGTTCCATACATAGCATGCCCCTTTTGAGTTACTTTGTAAGTGTAGGTTTCTCAAATGAGCAATGTCATAGCGATAGACAATCTTCACATCCACCGTTGTTAAACTGCTCCGAAACATGAGGATCTTTTGCATATTTTTAAATCCTTGACTTGTTGTTTTGGCCCCTCCTGATTGTTACAAGAGATCAACGCTCCTCAAACCTTTTCTTTCTTGGTCAGTGCAAAGCCTCAGATATAATTGATGTGTTTGTGTGAGTGAGATGTCTTACATTTACCCAAGTATTACACTTCAAAAGGGAAAACTTCTCAATTTTTACACATCAAAGTGTATTTACAGGTCTTAGGGAATATTACTGTATATGTGAAAAAAAAATGTATAAAGCCCTTTGTGGCTGCAAAGGGAGCTGTGTCATGTCTGATAAATGGACTTAAGTGATGTCACTTGAGTCAGCAGTGACTTAGGAAGAAATTATCTAACCTCTGTAACCCTGCTCCTCATCTCTGCTTTACTTTTTTTTTAAACTGCCCCTCATGGTCTGACAGTAGGACTGCAATGCTAATCAGTGGAGTACTCTAGTAAGTTGAGTATTTACATTTTATGCAACTTTATACATCTACTCTACTTTATTTCAGATATATACATGTACTTTTTACTCCACTATATTTAGCTGTAGTGTAAATAAAACACAGTATTCTAAAAAGGTCTTTTGACCAAAAATTATTCTTATATGGCATCACCATATCACCAATTTGTATTTCCAGTTAGCACCTTTATTCACGGTTATTGTGCAGATCCAGATTTCACATAGAGACCTTAAGATTAGTATATAACTGTTTTTAAATTCTGTGCAATAATGTTAATAATAATAATCCATATAACATAACGTGGGAATTTGCATATACATTACTTTTACTTTTGATATGCTTACTTATTGTACATTTTGCTGATGGTGCTTTTATTTAAGGAAACATTTCAAGGCAGAACCTCAAGGCTACTCCTAATGGAGTGTATTTCATAACTCATGTAAAGTATGTGAGTGCTAAGTCCTGCTAGAACATTCAATATCGGTTATGATGATTTAAGGCATGGACCTACTCTGCAGAGAGAAGAGGCTATTAATAAGTCCCAGGGACACTACTGATGCTGCACACCTCATGTGACCAAACTTACCCCGTCTGGTCAGAGCTGCCACTTGGGTGAGATGAACTTGTTCAACAGCCTGTCTCCGCAGTGCAGAGAGATGGATGGCTGGAAGAGGGGATGGAGCAAACACCTGCTCACACGCAACTTCAAGCTGTCACATACAGTTAGGCTCAGCCGACGGAGCGCGTCTCTCCTCCGTTCAATTCAAACGTGCGGCGGATTTGGCGGCCGCCCTCGCAAAGCAACAAAGACCTGGGCCTCTCCTGTTTGTCTGGAGAGTTTCAGTGAGCTTAAGCACATCTCCCTGACCCTCCACACACACACACACACACACACACACACACACACACACACACACACACACACACACACACACACACACACACACGTGGAGCTTCAGGGGCATGAGCCACGGGCCGGCCACGCGCGAGCTCAAGCGCGTCAACAGAAATTGGATGGGAAGAGAGGAGGAGCTTTAACGCGGAGGTTAAAACCCAGAGCCCCCGCAGAGTGACCCACACTGAGACTCTGTGGGACAGCTCTGCACCGGGAGACACCACACACAGACACTTCACGGCTGTTTGACAGTAGAGAGAGACCAAACTGTGAAATAAAATTATAATCTGCCAACTTCCTGAGGAGGTCCCGGGACACATCAACACAGGTATGTTTCAAAGAGGTTTTCAAAAATGATTGAAGTGATTTATGTAGCCTGGAAGAGTTTATAGGACTCGTTTTTGTGTGTATTTTCAATCGCATCAGCTATATATTCTCAGTATGTCACAGGATTTTCAACTAAAGCACCACAAGTCAACAGGCAATGGCTGAGTCCAAACATACTTAGAAAAGGCTTATTCTTATATGCTTTAGTCGACATTTAGCAAATAGCAGTTCAAGCACGCAATTTTGAGGCGAGGCATTAATATTTCTGCGTTTGGAAATGTCTGATTTCGATTCAATCTGAGTCGTCTGTCACTGATCTGGAACCGTCGATGTTTCATTTAATCCCATGGTCGTCGCTTCATCCATGGAGAAAATCCTGCGATGCCCCAGATTGAAGTCCTGTAAGTGACTTTATCTCGCTGGGGGCATTATTAGTTCACAAGTTGACCGGGATTAACCAGAGAGAGGGGGGAGAAACTGAATAAAAACACATAATGTATGTATGAAAATGCAAAGAGGCATCACTCAAAGGTACAGCACATAGTTTAATTTGTCTCTTCCCTGCTTCTTGTGTTGGTCGATCACTCAACACCTGTGTCAAGAGGGAACTGTCCGGTGCTGAAACAGTTTGAGGACTGCTGAGAGAGAGTCAGAGTTTACAACATACTTATTATTATTACTATTATAGTTATCATTGGTAGATGACATATTACCCTCACTGGCTCCAGGTTAAATCCTTTACAGAGTTGTATAGCCAGGACTTTAGAAATACTAAAGTCCCCTGAAGCTGATGCTTGAAAATATGATCAACACCAAAAAGAAGAATTTTAAACGTTCCTATTATTTAGATTTTTATAAATTTGTATTCCTCCAACTGTTAACTACATTTTCTGTAAATTTGAATTGCTTACACAAAGGACAATGTGAGGTGTAGAAATACAAAATCCTTTATCTTGTATTGCCCTCAAAGTAATCACATTTAAGCTCTATTCTTAAAATACTGAAATCTCTACAAAATACCCATCATGTGTATATTTTAATTGTATGTAAGTATCCTGTTTGTTGCAACAACAAAAAAAATAAAAATAATGAAGACTTGACCTCAGTGTTCTCACAGCGGTAGCTCTAGTCCTGATCCCTTGCCTTGTCATAATTCTTTATCACAAACAAGCCAGGGAAGAGAAACTATTCAGTCAACTGATTTATGAAAAGCATCTTGAATACTACCAATCATTCAGCCTGCTGTTAACCTGACTACTAGTTCTATAGCATTACTGGCTACAGCAGTCATAGACAGCATCAATAATTTCTAGGTTTTTTAGACTAGTGGTCTATTCATCAGAAGTGAACAAAGTATCACATCCTTTAAGTAAAAGTATAACTGCAATACTTTAATGCATCATTGTTTGGTTGTAGCTAGGTGAGTTGGTAATTTAATGTATTGTAGTAAAGTTGTCATTATGTATCAAAAATCTAAAGATACAAAGTAGCTTGTAGGTGAGAAAAGAACAATATTTTCCTCTTTTAAGTAATGGAGCAGAATAAAATAGAAATACGTAAGTAAAGGCAAATACCTGCCATTCTTCTGCTGTGGTTGTAAGTGATTGCACAGCACATGTGTTTGACAAAGATGTTGTCTTGTTTCTAGAGTACCATGATGATTAAACCATATGTGAGACAAGGCGAGGGGGAGGAGGCCGTCAGCCCTCTGCAGTGGATGGATGGAGACATGAGCTCACCGGATGGAGACGCATCAGTCTCATCACACTGCTACAGAGATGGTGGAGTGAACCAACAGGACAGGGAGATGGGGAGTGAGGATGCACAGGAGGACGAGGAGGACGAGGAGGAGGGACAGGAGGATGAAAACGAGTCCAAACGACGTGGGCCCAAGAAAAAGCGGATGACAAAGGCCCGGCAGGAGCGATTCCGTGCGAGACGTGTAAAGGCTAATGCAAGGGAGCGTTCGCGTATGCACGGTCTAAATGATGCACTGGAGAGCCTGCGCACCATCATGCCATGTCACTCCAAAACACAGAAACTGTCTAAGATCGAGACGTTACGGCTGGCCCGCAACTACATCTGCGCTCTGTCCGAGGCCCTGGAGGGGGGCCTCTCCACAGAGAGCAGGGCCTTCATGGAGACACTGTGTAAGGGCCTCTCACAGCCCACCAGCAACCTGGTGGCCGGCTGCTTGCAGCTGGGACCAGCCCCTGGTGCTGGGATGAGGCCTGAGGACAGACACAGAGTCCGGCCAGCCCCTGCTCCTCTTGGTGGCGTGGTGAGCTACTCCTCTCCAGGACTGCCAAGTCCGCCGTATGGCACTTTTGACTCTGCTCACCTGCTTCACCTGAGGGCCATGAAAGGAGGAGTGTACGAGAATCACTCGCCAAATGAGTATAATGCCGGAGGAGTGGGGACCCCTCCATACGACGGGCCCCCTACACCACCTCTGAGCATCAGCAGTAACCTGATGCCCAAACAGGAGCCTTCACCCCACTACCCACCCTCTCACCACTACTCCCCCTCCCCTGTGGACCAGGGCCTGTATCAGACTCAGACCGGCTATAACGGACACTTAGAGGGGCCCTATGACTCCTACCATCCACAGCACATGCCCCCCCGACAGATAACCTCTGTCTACAGAGACTGAGACGGGTCAGGAGAGTTGACTCTGCTTCACCCATCAATTCAACCTGACTGCTCGTCTTCACTCTTTGACCCTTTATGAACACTGACTGAAGGATCGATCTCTCCCAGTAGACATTCTGCTCGCAGAGGATCTGTAGAGTAAAAATGGTTTGTTTACATGTGTGCACATAGACTAGTACTGCTTAACAATGTTAACATTTAAAAAAAAATACTTGACTAAAACCAACACAATTTCTTAAGACATTGATTACCAAATATTTTAAGGGTCCTAATAGGAAATGTTGCTTTGGCCATTTGGACCAGATGTCCTGTTACTGTGATACAAGCACTTCTAATTTAGCTTTGGTAACATCAGATATTCTACATAAATTAAAGGTATTTTTTATTTATTCTCTAATTTAATGCAGTGTATATGGACTTTGTTCTGATGTGCAGGTGTGTGTCTGGTTTTCCTTTTTGTACATATTTATGGACAAGACCTCTCTTTGTTTGCTACTTAGACTGATAGTTTATCTCTTATATTACTTTTGTGTCCTTTTCTTTGTTTATTACAGTATTTCATGTTTTGCACCCATGCACAACATATTATGTATTATGCTATGTGGCTGATCTTGGAAGCTGTTATCTTCTCAGGTTACTATTATGAAAAGTAATGTATAGTTTTCAACAAATTTGCATTGGATTCAATGTCATTTTTCTTTGTCTTTTTCATTTCTGATGTCTTTTGGAAAATGTGATGTTATTAAAATATTTTCAAAGTCAATCAGTCCATGGATGTTGTGTTTACTTTCCGCCCGACAGACAGACAGACAGACAGACAGACAGACAGACCGACCGACCGACCGACCGACCGACCGACCGACCGACAGACCGACAGACCGACAGACCGACAGACCGACCGACCGACAGACAGACAGACAGACAGACAGACAGACAGACAGACAGACAGACAGACCGACCGACCGACAGACAGACAGACAGACAGACAGACAGACAGACAGACAGACAGACAGACAGATAGATAGATAGATAGATAGATGGATAGATTGATGGATGGGTGGGTGGATAGATGGATAGATAGATAGGCATACAGACAGACAGACTCATACAACAAAATCAACTCAGCATCACCAGAGCGAGCAACTTTGTTTTTCATTTTTCTCCACAGATCTCTGTGGTTTAGCTTCACTAATCCGTTGGCCGTCTTTTAATGAAAGGACGGATGTGCGAGGCAGGATTGTAAGATAAAGATTTATGATTAACATGGCTGCCCGGCCATGCAGGAGTTCTTCTTCACTGACACAGGGACAGCATAATCCTGTCCTGACATCCACCCAGACCACAACTTAACACTCACATATGTAATAAACACATGTCTGTACATTTACACCGTTGACCTTTCATATATACTGTACACATACATTCAGGAACGTAAAAATGTGTAATACTGTATCTAGATAAAGATTTATGTGGTTGGAGATATCTGACTTGAATCCGATAATTGAAGTAATAGTAATAAAAAAATATTAAGTGATAAAAGGTTGAAAAGAGAAAATTATAGAGCAACTGACTGAGTTGAAAAATATAGGTAACTCTCAAAGTGGAGACAACAATGAAAAAAACAACAAAGATCTGATCTAAGAGCAGCCACTCGTGTTGATTCATGGTCCAGGCTGGTCAGTTTGAGGACCACCCACTGAGAGGTCAGTTAGAGGGGGTCACAAGGTCTCACTGGGTCATGGCTCAATGGTGGGAATGGTCTGAAAGAGTCATGGTCGCCAGTTGAATCATCTTTTTTTGCTGGTCAACTCATCTTCCACTTTATTTCTGGACAAACTGTTCACCACAGCTTTCCATTTAGAACAGTGAGTGTTTGGTAAGTATGATGTTAGATGTTATATTATGGATGAAATGTTCATAATCCTGATAAACACGGCGACGAACATCCCACGCTTGACCTGCGCTGAGAGAAATATATCACTTTGTTTTCACAAGGATTAGTATAAGCCTGTGTGTGTTTGTAGTGCATTTGCACTACTAACCAGGGGAACCAGGGACTAACTTTGTAGGGGCAGGATGAATAACAAAAACAGGGCATCTCTCTGCTCTTTGAAGTCACTGACTATCCTCAGACAGGACGTCTGACCCTGGATATGTGAGATATTCCTTATTTATCCACATGATAGATGATAGACCGTTGATAGACCAATGTTTTAGGGGGGGGGGGGGGGGGGGGGGACTGCCATTTCAAAAGGCCACTTTTTCCACCCACAACAAACAAAGGGCTGAATTCGCCCTTTTTGACCCTTGACCCCTCTGACTGTGACTCAAGATGATCTAAATGATGGCAGCAGAGATGTTTCATGTGCTACTACTATTTCACTTCTGTAAAAGCCATTTTTAATCTCAGCGAAGCACATTCCTTGTTCAAGGAACATTTTGGTAATATATTATTTTACAGGTCCATAATTTTCAAATCATTTACCAAACAAATTCTAATTAGTTTCCTGGCATTTTGGTGCTAATCATACAGTAGGAAAAATAATGATAATGTTCATTGCAAGTGTAACTAAGTCTTTTAGTCAGTGCACAGGTCATCTGATTTATCTACAGCTATACATACAATTCAAGATGTATGGAGACTACATTTTCCAATAATAAATTCAGAGTTACTTGAGTTTAATGAGAACGTCTTTCAAGGAAATTGATATGTTTCCTATAACTTAGCTCTGGGAAATGTTCAAGAAAATTGGGAAATTATGAACCCATAAAATAAAGCATTTTATATATTTATATATAATATATTTCTTTCATATTGCAGCTTCTTACAACCTGATTATTATCTGCAAGTCAACTACATAATATAATGTATATCCAGTGTATGTGTTGGATATGTATGTTTATGCGTGTGCATAACGCGTCTGTGAAACACACAGAAAAACATTGTGCGTGCATGGCTGCCTTATTTGGGATAAAACAGTATTAAGCAGCTGATCGGAGCTCAGTGTCTGAATGGTTGCATTAACTCACTAATCCTGAAGGGAGAGGGGCAGTCGGGGCAGCAGCTCATCATCTCCTCTGCAGCACAACAGTATGCAGTATTATTGTGCACTTAGTCCACAACAAAGCATCCGATGGAGCTAAAGACTCACTCAGGGACTAATAAAAGTATCTTAATTCAAAAGAAATTCAGGAAAAAGTAGTATCCTCTCCTGTTTATGCCCAAGAGGAGAGCTTTGACTATCGCAGATGCATTTGTTAGTAACTACTATATAAGGAGAGTAGATTAACACCGCCACCAAGTGGTGAAAGCTTTTTCTGAAATAAAATCACCAGCTGGATGAGAGATGAGCATTTGGCCACTAGGTGTCACTGTTACACAACTAGCTGTAACTGTGAAGTCTAACTGAGGCCTTCTTGAAATACTGTAGTGAAAAAAGAGAGACACGATCCTTCACTACTTGGCTTTTCTGAACTTGATGAGTGATTGAAATTCAGTTATCAGTTAAACACAATCTGCTGGGAAAACCTAACAGCCTTTTTAGTGTTCAAATTAAACATTTGACATTTAATTTGCACAAGGTAGAAACAAAATGAAACAGAAAAAATTAGGTGAAATTTCAACTGCTAAACACAGCGTGCTGGCAGAGTGAGTGAGGAGTGGGAATAAAATTAACCTATTTACATGTAAACTGGTTGATGGAGTGTGTTTGGATCAGAATAATCAGGCTAATGAAGGTACCTGGGGACTCGGTTCAATCAGAAATCTGCATGCTGTCCTCTCTATCCAGCTAGCAATCATATAAAGCTCTGTTATTATTTACCGTGAAAGGACATGAAAAAGGATTAATCAAGGAAATCTGACTGATTAAATCTTCAAAGGCAGCACTGAAGAGCAAGGACTAATAGGAAAGAGGGATGTGGTCGGTGCTTTTATCCTTGAGGTGGAAAACAACCAAGAACAAAAGCAGACAGTGCTCTCCAGGACTGCTGGCAAAGTGGGCTGAAAAGGAGCCAAAAGCGATGTTGGAATAAAACACAACCGGCTCTATTTGAAGTAAACCTTTTATTTGGGTTGAATCTTATTGTTTGATAAAAAATGTTTTGTGATATATGCCTTTATAGATAATGAGACAAGTGATTCTGTTTTTGTTCTGCAAAATCTAGAATCAACCACAAAATTGTATTAGTTGCATCATAAAAAAAAGTGTTGAATCCCCACAATATGAAAAGAAAGTCTGTAAAGTCAAAGGCTGTATCAATCAGTTAAAAAAGATGTCATATCACAAACATCTGAGACATTAATTGATAAGTCAGTGTGTCGACGAGAAAAACGAAATATCTCAATATTCATTTTCCAATTTATGTGAGCAATCAAGTACTATAGTATATATTTAGTATAAATTTGAGGTAGTTATACTTTGCTCCTCCTTTACTTCAACTCCACTACATATGATTGTGAAACCTTTTTATGCTTTTACACTATTTCTCTGACCGCTATAGTTGTTAGTTGATCTGACTAATAATAATTTAACATACAAAACAGATGAACATGTTCTAGTGTCTCAAGTTCAAGAACAAGAAAAGAAGTGCAGGAGGGAGATCATACAACAAGTTGGATAATGAATGCCAAAAATCGCTATTTTTCCAAAAACAGTAATCAAAAATACATTTCAATAATAATGTCAGGAAAATATAGCTTTTTCTTGATTGATCTGTATCTCTTAAATAACAATTCTGGGTTAATATGTGTACTGATGGTCAGTCATTTTGGGGAAGACAGTAAAGTATAACGTTGAACCAGTTCATGATCCTCTAAGGCAAGTGTCCAACAGTTGGCCATCTTTGACCTCCTTCTGAGAATAGAAATCCTGTCTGCCTCAATGTATAAAGTGTCTTATTTCTTATGGATTAAAAATTATCTGAGACAAATGCCAACCTGGGCAAAAGAATATGTGAACAGAGAGTTGTAAAAATGTAACTGCATTGTTGTGTCCTACGGTAGTTTAATTAGCTGGTTGAATGAGTTGTTTTGTCGTCCAAACAGCGCCACATGTCGAGGGGACTGGAGAACACGTAAACATTGATGAGACATTTATAGTTCAGAGGAAGAGGAAAGCAACATCCTGCATTTCTCTGCCGGATGTAATGGCGAGTGTTCTTGTAATAATTTTATTGCAGCGAGAGAGAGAGAGAGAGAGAGCGAGAGAGAGAGAGAGAGAGAGAGAGAGAGAGAGAGAGAGAGAGAGAGAGAGAGAGAGAATGGTTTAGAGAAGAGCGACCCTGAGGGGGAGGAATCAGTGTGTGTTTGTGTGTGTATGTAACTGTATCCCCTGGTGAAATGTGCTTACTGCTCCAGTTTGCTGTCCTTCCCCACTGTCCCTTAACCTAACCCCTACGTGGCATGTTGCCAGAGGGTGTTTGTGTGTGTCCATAATATGCAAATTAAATAAAAGTGAAGGTGTCTGCCTCAAATTAGACGAGGTTATGAGTTTACATGGGCATCTCTCTCTCAGAATTGTTACAGAGGGATCCTGCCAAGCCTGACGGGACGGTGCCATAACTGCTGTTACTGCTAGCATTAAACATCTCATTTACACAAGAGCACTTCACATAGCCTACTGAATGCCATTAAGATGTTCATATAGCTTTAATGGCCTGTACTTAACCTCACATTTATCCACCATATTCTGTAAGGTGAGTTGTAAATTGCAGGAGGCAGAGTAGAGCTTACTTCTTCTTCACAGGACTTTTAGCATATCAGAACTAGGCTGACATTTACTCGACATTGCGCCATGCGTTAGTCTCACCTCAAGCTTCGACTCCTGCTCTTCCTCTCCTGCCTCCCTGAAACAACCCTTGCAAGCACATTTATGATATCCAATCTGAATTTACACTTACTGGCAGCGGAGTGGAATCGACATGCTAGCACACAGGAGCCCAACGGTATCATGTTTGTGGATTTTGTGTGACTGTGTTCATTTCACAGCCATCCACATTTTAATTTCGTCATCCAAACTATTCCAGCACTTCACTTTGGGTGTTTCACCCGATGACAAATTGAACTGCGTAATGGGTGACTGAGAGGCTGAGAGTGTTTTGGATCAGCGTTTTAAAGAAGTTACCTCTTGATGTTTGATGCTTTTCTCTGTGCGATGTCACTGTAGAAAAGGAACTGCATCTTGAGGCTGTTCAAAAAAGTTGGGGATATATGTACATTTTCATTCACACTTTGCTCAAATTACTGTAACCAGATTAAAACACTTCATTAAAGAGTTTCCTAAATTAACTTAAGTGTAAAAATCAGTTTGACCACCTGGTTATCGTCTGACAGCCATGAGAAAATGTGTTATTAGCAGCAATAACAAAGGAAAATGTAAAATGAAAGAAGTTCATTAGAGTCTTATAATAGTGGGAAGTATGTAAAATGTCCTCCATCTTGGTATATGTGACTAAAAGATGCACTTACCAATATTTTTTATATTAACCACAGATCAAATGACTGTGTATGGAAAGAGGTGTCACTCTAAGTGAGATAATTATCACCCAACTCTGCAGTTCCCCTCCTCAACTCTACAGAGCATTTGTGTCTTTTAGTTTAATGCTTTGATTTTACAGCCTAAAACTTTACTTGACTGACTCTTGCCACTCTCATTGGCGTCATTTTCATCCTCAGCAGGCTGCTGTTTTTAATGAAAAAGCTATAATAAACCAACCGTTCACTACCTGCCCAGGAAACCACAGCGGAGATTTTAAGTTAGCAACTAGCTGGTGAACTAAGTAGAGCATTACGCAGCTATAGAGCCAGATATTTCCCCCAGGCGATGGTTGAGACAAAAACAGAGCTAATAGAGTGTGAATACTGGACTTTAAGGTTGCGTAGATATGCAAAAAATTATTGCTAACATGCTTGCCAAAACAACTTCATATGGTGATAAAATAGTAAGTCAGTGTGCTCCAAGTTGACAAAAAACAGATTCAGGTTGAAGACATTGACATACTGTATATGCTGTTGTAATTTTATTTCTAGATAATCAATTGAGAAACAGGATAAGGATAAAATAAGCAAACATGAACTTCTGTTTGCTGCTTAAATCGAGCAAAACAAAGAAACACAAAAATGAAATAAAAATTCAGGACTTTACCTTTTCTGTCCCTCACACAGTGTGATATGTTGTGTTTCTAAATATATCAGAATGTTGCCAATAATGTACAAACTACTGTGCCTTTGCATTGTTAAATTTCTAGAACATCTTAATAACTGAAGTTCTTTTATGCAAATGCCTCTCTTTTAATCCACTTCACTTTGTGACCTTTCTGCCAAATTTGCATAATCAAAATACGAAAAGGAAGACCAAGAACATGGATTGCAGTTTTAGGACTACTTTTTTCATCTGGCTAGCAACTCACAAATGTGCATGTAATCAAAAAGTTGTGTGTGTCTTTTCCCCCTCAGATATACAGCAGCATTGAACCATGGTTTGACAGTTGTGTGACTAAGGCACATTTTGTCTATTGTTTATTCGAGCCATTTAGCATATCTGAGAAAGAAACCTGTTGGGCAGAGTCATTTGTGTGGGTACCCATTTCCAAATCAAACAAAAAAAGAAACAACATATCTGCCTGAAAGCCATTTGTTTCATCTGCCAATCATAATTCCCTTTGCTTCACCATGTCAACATTTGCTTCCTCTCCTTCATGTCTCTCAAGTTTCAACGGCTTGCCACCTTCCTGCTCCTCAACAACACACACACTTAAATCCTTGATTCGTCTGATCTTCCACCCGTCGCTGGGTACCCCTCCTCTCTGTCCTGCCCCTCCTTTTCCTTACACTCTCTCTCTCTCTGCCTGTATCTCCCTCCTCCTCCTCACATATTAGGTTCCACCGTCCTAAGAGGCAGAATTAGCCTCTGGAATCTCGTGCACTTGTTTCTTTCGCTCCCTGGAAAGAGCATACGGCAGGAAGAAGAAGAAGAAAAAACACATAAAGAAAACACAGAGAAACAATAGAATAGATAAAAATAAATCTGAAAAGAGAAAGAGACTGTGAGGAAGATGAAGAAGCTGAACATCAAGCCGCCTGCTGTTTGATGCAGCTACACTGAGGGCATGTGGCTGCCAGTGTTGTGCATTTCCCTCTCCGCTCTCCAGCTGACTGGTACAAGGTCCGTGCTCATGTCGCTCAGTACTACTTTATTTATCTCTTCACAGTAACTTGAGCGTATTTTTACTAATTCCACTCAAAGAGGACCTCTGTCTATATTACCTTATGCTGGCTGACACACTGACGTTTGGACTCTCTACCGGAATTTGGAGCTTGTGAAGAACAGAGGTGACCAATGTGGGGCTCAGGTAAGATTATCACCGACGACTGAGCGATGCAAAACCACCCACAACTCTGAGCATTCCTTCTTTGATCACCTTAAAATGAACCAAGAGGTGGATAAGCCAGGATCCCCTCATTATTGCAATATTCTGAGCAGAAACAAAGAGCGAGTGACAGTCTTCGACAAAGCTTTGAAGGTTTCTCTCTTTGATGAAAGTTAGGGCAGTCTCTAACAAACGTCAGCACTCAGTGTCAGACAAGAGTTTGCACTTAGACCTGGTCTGACCCCCAACCTTTTACATACATCATTGGTATGATGCAGGGAAGGAATGATGGAAGAAGGGAGGGTGAAGGAGGGAAAAGGGAGAAAGAGTTTAGGCTTAAATAGAGAGGGCACTGTCTGTGCACTTTCTGACATTCCTGGCCAAATTGTCCTCTTATCAGCATCACAGCAGGATGGAAGAGTTTGGCAGACGCAGGAGAAATAATGTGCAATGGGTGATGAAGTGTTAGAAGTTTTCTGTGTTATAAGCTCAATATTCAAATGTGCTGGAAACCTATATTCAATGCAATACAAGGAAGGTATGTCGCCCAAGGGAGACTTGTAGTTGGTTGAAAAGGGGCTAATAACATTACAGGGAGTTATGATTCCTCTTCCTCTTTTGCAAGATTCAAACAATTGTCCAGTGGCTTAAGTTTGTTGATTAGTTTAAGTTTAACTAAAAAACACTGAACCTTTACTAGGTCATATACACATGTTGTATGTTTGGACTTAAAAAGAAGCAAATTAAGTATAAAAGGAAGTCATGAGACGTCAGAAATAAGTCATTAGTGCCTTTCAAGAATTAACATTGTTAAATCCCTCCCTGTAAACATAACATCCGTGGAAAGTGTGTTCCTATATTTGATAAAACAGAAAATAATCTTAATTCAATATCCACTTACTAGCATTTCCTGGGGCATTAAACCAGTTTCATCGTCTTCTTCCGTACATGGAGTTGACTCATGTGATCATGTGACTTTGAACATGTGATTAGAGGTGGTCCTATTGGGAGGGGGGGGGGGGGGGGGATTTTAACACCTGTCTCTGATGTTAAAAGCTCCAGAAAAAAATAGTTAGAGGATCCTTAAGTTTTTTCCAATGTCAAGAATACATTTTCACACTCACATTTCAAAAATAAAACTGCAGTTTTGAATCAAGTTAAATTGTTATCTAACATGTATTTTTGAGGATATTCTGCTTTATGTATAATCTGTATAGCAAACTAAAATAGTTAGAGGGACGAGTACCAGAAAGAAAAGTGCATATTCTTAGTTAACTCGTAGCTTAGCTCATACAGTTTTTATTCTTTCAAAGATTTTTTTTCATGACAAATTGACAACAATTTATATTTACACATGTTCGAAAATATAAAATGTGTTATCTTTGCCAGGAGAGCCATGCATTCGGTCACATGTGCGTCTGTGTGTGGGTGTGCCCCTCTGTCTCCGTCCACAGACAATCTCGCTTTTTGTATCTATCTAGCAATTTTGGCTAATGTTTAAGGACCTTTCCTGATTGCGATGACTCATGCTTTCTCAAAACACATTTGCTTACCTGTTTATCTGCCACTGCCATTGACTGCCTGCTGGCCAGCGGTTTGCTGTGTGTTTGGCTAACAGCTAACAGAACTAGCAGTACACACACTGCTGTATCTCTCAGTAGCTGCACGTGGGCAGATTTATTTTGGCAAGATTGAATGACTTGTATTAAACGACAACTTTGTTGTGTGTGTGTGGATGTGTGGGTTCCAATCTACAAAATTTGAATTCCTGAGGTGCATTAAACAGTCGCTATGCTCTGTGCCCGTTGCTGCCCTCACTCTGCCAGGACAGGAGAAAAACACTGTTGGTAACTTTACATCATATCGATAGTTTGCTGCTTTTAAAGTGTGTTTAGACCTGAGCCTAAGTCTTAATGCTCTGACCACAAAGCACAAACAGCAGAATAGTAAAACTAGTAAAAAAAAAAGTCACAGCATTGAGTTAAAATATTGTTATCCATTTTTGTAGTACTTCCCATAATTTGATTGTGCAGTGCAATATTAAATCATACTTGTCATGCAGGATAGAATATGGCAGTAAGTTATTCGTTAAAAAGTTGCTTTCATCTCCTCACCTGTTTGGCCACTTTAACCTGTAAGTTTATGATTTAACACAATGCTTTAAGCCGTTTATACATAAAATGAAGACTTCATTAAATGTTAGCAGGACTCCTCAGGACTCACTGCTAACGATCAAGGCTAAAATTAGAGTTCAACAAGGCTGTCGACACATTTATGGCCTCCTGGGGCAGAATGAAGGATGACAGGATGATTGAGGTCACATGCACATAATCACACGCACGCACATACACACACAGGGCTACTGACCGTACAGTACTGCGCACTACTTACAACCCTGATATAAACGAATCATTATATCTATGTATACTTTTATATGCAAGAGGGACGTTTATTTTTGAGTGACAAGAGGAAAGTAATCCACCTGTACTGTATATCCTCTGTACTGTACTGCTAAACATAGTGAAACTGTTGACCAGAGAGCACGCTGCAGCATTAGCATACAATAAATTACTGTCCAAAATAGTCCCGCAAGACAGATTCTCTTTGCAAAATGTAATTTTAATTTCTATTTCCTGTACAAGTTTTAAGTTTTAACAACTTTATTACTAAACCACATCATGCTTTGCTTTGAAAAATGTGTGTTGAACAATGGTACAATAAGAGCTCAGTTCAAAACCCTGACTAAAAGCTATACATCAATCAGTTGGGATTTTTTTTTTAATTGTCTTATAAACAAGCCACGATGTAGCCAATAAGGCAGTGTTTGGCAAATAGCAAGCAACCACTTGGACAAACAAAGCCAAACTTTACTCTTTTATAGTTCGACACCTCCACTCATTCCTTTCCAAGACTGCGGTAACATGAGCCGCTGAGTTCCAAACTCTGGTAACCCCGTTCTCCTTGCTCAGAGGCCATCCTTACCTCGATAACACTACTTTCGGAGCAACAGAAATCATGGCGGCTGACGGCACCATGGTTTTGCATTCTGCGGCCCACGTTACTGCAGTTTCACAAATGTTTAGTAAACTACGGTGGCGTTCAGGTAATGTAAGAAAAGATCCCCAGAAATGCTACACACTGGCTGCTTAAGTGCTCTGTTATCTATCAACGTGGCAATAACATTTTTAACCCAAACACAGTTTTTTTTCTCTGAGAAGTGTATTAATTAGTGAACATCTTACCAGCCTTACCATGCATCACTAAAGAGACACACATGCAGAACGGTGTGTCACCCGAGTCCAGTGGTCCGATTACAGTTTCCCATGGTGACATCCATTAAAGTCATGCTGTGTCTGCCCCTTCACCCTCAGACAGCCACATTAGCACCTGGCCCATTGGCCACAACAATACACCTACCTGCATTATTCAGCCCGAGTCAACTAATGAGGGAACCATACCCCTCTCTTTCACACAAACACACACACACACACACACACACACACACACACACCATCCTGGGTTCACACAAACTTAAACACACACATCATTATCTGATTCACTGGATGTATTTATTTACTATAAACTATGTAGAAGTAGATCACTTCATGTTGCTTAAAGCTGGAGGTCATGCTACATGATCTTGTGGGAAAAAGTTTGATGAAGTCTTGAATATACATCAGCTTTAAATACATTGAACTAGTAGTAAGTATTAACTAAGCAAGCTTAGTTTTTGAGCCCATTCAGCACTCTCTGCCTGTCAAACAGCTGTCTGCATGCTCCTTCATCCTCCTGCTCCATCACATCTTACACATTTCCTCTCTTTACACTTTCATCCTCAGTCAGTCTGTGTTAACCTCAATCTCTCCTCCTCTCCCTTCAATGCTTCATCTAGTCTCTCGAGCTGTCAATCGCTATCGCTCTTCTCTGTCTGCTTTTCTTTTATTGCTCCATTCAAACAGTGGAAAGGCAACTACAGTGTGAACTAAAAATTGAACACCCAACCCTCAAAACACACAAGTAAAAAGGGAGACCAGAGCATACATCCAGAGCATACATCCAGAGCATACATCCAGCCTCATATGGGGGGATGGGGGGGTGTTTTGAGGGCAGGCATGTTTCACATGCCGTCGGTGTGAGGCACGAGGCAGATTGAGACGAGGAGAGACATAAGAGAGAGAAAAAAAACGTCAATAGTAAACAGCAGAAAAAGGGTGACAGAGGGAGAGGGTGAGCAGAATCGACAGCAGCATTATCGCTCTTCCTCCTCATTCAAACACCCCAAGAAAATGCTCAGCACCGACTGTTCTCATTGGCCAAGCCTTCGGCCAATCGCAGCACAGGAATGCAAGGTGCCTTTAGGTTATACCCAACCCCAAAATATGAGAGAGAGAGAGCGAGAGAGAGAGAGAGAGAGAGAGAGAGAGAGAGAGAGAGAGAGAGAGAGAGAGAGAGAGAGAGAGAGAGAGAGAGAGTAAGAGAGAGAGAGGCTGTGGTGCAGAGGTTCATTCAGTGAAGCAGGGCTCCATCTCAGCTGTATTCTCTGGTGTTCTTCCTGCTGGAGTGAATATATAACAGTGAATATATTACAGGCTTCCTTGCAGTAAATTGCGTGCGTGTTGTGTTGCAGTCGGGGCTGCTGCTGTGCTCCTCCTCTGGCAACAGCTGGCTGAGCAAGAGACGCGTGTCGAGATCTGAAGGAGAAGCATCTCATGTGGACGAGGGGAACGGAAGAGACACAGCGTAGGGATGCAAATTGAAGGTTGTGATGCTGGGACGCCTTTTTTTGTCTCACTCTGAGTTTTGAGAGCCAGAGAAGTGGATGCTTCAGGTTTGAGTCACATCCGTAGCTGATCGAGGGAGAGAGGAGTCAAGCAAGAAAATAACGTGTGAAAGAGAAGTTGATGGTGGACATCTACAGGATGATCTTGGGTAAGACTAAATCATCAATCCTTTCTCTCTTTGCTCATATTGATCCGATTGATTTTTTTTTTTTTCTCCTGTTTCATTGCTGTTCTGCCAAGGTGATCATGCATCTCTGGCACAAACTTTTGGCTGCATATGCTGCTGTCGCTAACTTAGGTTGCGTCTTAGATGATGCGTTTACTTGATCACTTAGTCATGATTAAGAAAAAAAAGACCAGTGAATGATAAAAGGGTTGCTCTCCTGTTGCCCTCATGAAATGTCATTCTTATTAATTTGGGTGTTAATGAATCCTGCCGTAATCACTTTTATAATATGCATATGCACATGACTGTCTCTAGAGTTCATGCCCTATTTGCACATACACAAAATACCATTAAAAGAAATGCAAAATAGACAGAAAAGTTCAAAAGGCCATATCACACAGTGGACCTTCCTTAAAAATAGCTTTAATAGCTTCAAAAACACTGAAACAAACCTTTTAGTTAAAATGTAACAAAATAAAAGATTACTCAAAGAGTATAATTTATATAGATACAGTAATATGTAAATTAGGTTTACTTCTTTTCAAAAGCATTTAGTTATCTAAGTTTAAGCATGTTGATGTTTATCAATATATAAACAATATATTAATATTACAGAAGTAGCTGCTCTATGTGTTCTGTCTTATTAAATTAAATACACAAGGGGGCATTATTGCAGAGTTAACCTAATAACATGCACATGGTGTACAGGATTTTTATTAAAAGATTAAAATGTTGATTCTTGGACATCTTAATTTATTTTTTATCAACATGACGCAGTCCTAAACAGTTGACTTTCACATTTTCAGTTTCAACATCTTGTCACTTTCTGAATATGAATGCTTGCTTCTTGTCTTAAATTTGATTAACTACAATGACCTTGTTCAATGTACGTCTGTGTTAACTAAATATTTGACTACTTTATTTTTGTTTGCTTGTTCTCACCCCTGCTTGAGTCTTCCTGTGATCTGAGTGTGAGTTTGAGCTTGTGGTAATCCCTCCCCAGAGCTGAAGCTTTAACTCTGTATGCATTAGACACTAAACACACTGACACCAGATCACAACAACATGGGACGATAGGGTTTTATACACTGTATTAGTTTCCTTTAACTGAGATAGAGATGTAAGTCCAGAGACCAAAATAGTGTCCATGAAAGGCGATGATAGGGAGTGTTGACAGGAATAGATGGAAGAACAAACACGGAGAAAAAGTCTACTCTCAGTCTGTCCATCACCAGAGAAATCTCTCCATTCACCGACATCTAAATACTGCATTTCTTTAATGAAAGGCCAAATTCAAACACGTCGACACAATCAGCAGTGGAGTATGAAAGAAATGTGCTAAAGCAGGCTCATCTCCCTCGGTGCAGAACAGTGTGGAACGCAGTCCAGTAACTTAGTGATTTCTATGATGAATATTTCAGACCTAGAGGATTGAGGTCTTTATTTATTTAAAAATGGGCCAAAGCTTCTTCTAGTCTGATGCAAAGACCTCACTCAGCACTATGAAAAAACATCCGTGGTTTGCATCAGTGTTCACTCAACCAGTATGAAGCAATCCATACACACAAAATCTCCCCACTCATCAATGTCCTCCAAAGAATCACAGGTGCATGTTGTCTCTGATAAACAACATGACCTTTGAATTGAGGCAATTCAGCGAGGGATGAAAAGTATTGACATTTAAAAAAGAGAAATGCGCCTGTCACTCTGTATGTTTGACAAACTGACACATATTTCATACGTCTGTGAAGCTGGAAACTAAGTCAAGGAACACAGCAGCAAGAAGGGAAGGTCAAATAACGCTAAAGCTCTATAGTTATAGTATGTATACCATATACAGTCTGTCTGACTATATAGAGCATTTGTCATTTATAAAACAACCTGTTTATCTACAACAATTTAAAGAGACTATGTGATTATTATCTGTTAAACAGAACGGAAAAAGATGATTAACTATTATTAGCAATCCAAAACCTCTTATTGGGTGGATGGACGGGTAAACAAAGCACGTCGGACACAGGACACGTTTTCCATTCACTACCGACAGTCAACATCAACTGTGACCACAGTCTTCATCTGACCTTACGCTGGGATCAGACTACATGAGCCTGATATTGGCCTAACCAATAGAGCATCTGGACCACCTCATGATGTCACCAAAAAAATACAAACTAGAGTCAAAGATTTTTCTTGCCTTCTCTCACTTAGTTTGGCAATTTATGTGGAGTGTCCTAAGACCCATAGAGCACAATGTGGTCCTCTGCACACAACTGTAAATATGGTGAAGAGAAAGATGGATGATGCTATCAGGACGATCTGGGAAAGCCATCGCCACTCCATTTCAATTACCTACAGTGTGCATGTCCTGCAAGTTGTGAAACACAGCGAGCTGTGATTGGTCAGGGCATGTACAGGCTACAACATGTAGTTACTTTTACTCTGAGTCAGGGCATCGCCAAAGTTATTACAATTCATCCTATGGGGGACATGGAAGTGACAAGTGAATTCAGCCAAACATTGAGACATTTTCTTCAAAACAAAAATGTTGACATAGTTCTGTCATCAGGGTTAATCCTCAATTCTATTGTTAATCCAACCAATTGTTGAGATATTGTAGTGGTGGACCCTTGAGTTATGTCACTAGCATGAGTAAAAATTATGTGTATTCTGATCCCAGCATTTACCAACTAGGTTAACAATCACATCAATCATAAGAGTCCTACAGGACTGTATCTAATAGTTTTGGAAGGTAAACTATCTTGTCCTGCTCATATGGGAGTCAGATCACAAAATGTCCACATATATTGTTTTGGAAGGCAATGGCAAAAACATATTTGTCATTTAGTGTAGAGGACTTGCTGACCAGTGCTATACATATTAGAAGGCCTTGAAACCTGCTGCACAAAACACTTGTGTAATTTACTGGTTTTAAGGATGGCAAAAATGGCAAGAGGGCACATAGGCTAAGCATAAAGTCTCTTTGTTGTTCTGTAGGTATGCAGACCACAGCTGCATAGGCCACCAGCCTGACTCTACTCCTGCATAAACCAAGACCAAGCTATAGCATAAAACCACACTCTGGCCTTCAGACTCCAATCAGCTCCCAAAATGTAGCCTGTAATTTCAGTTTCTGCAGGGAAAAACACAATAAGCTATATGTAGATCAGCTGCATATATTCTCTTTTTTTTCTATTTTGATTTTCCTGTCTATTGAAGATCAAGTGCGAATTGCGTTTGTGTGCTCTCTATTGTTTAAAATCATAAGGACGTGCACCTGCCTTCTGTTCGTCTGATGCCATTGTTCTGTATGTGTTCACCCTTTTGCACATGTGCCTATGTGTGTTTGCTTGTGTACTTTACATGCTCAGGTTTCTGTAGGTCTGTATCCGCAGTGGTGTGTTCTGCCAGCTCCCAGCAGGTGTGCAAATGGTTTGACACACAGAATAAAGATGTGGGGCAGGACTGCAGGTCATGTTGACATGGTGGATCTCTTAATGGTTCTTACTTCGCTCTGTATGGTTTCATGCGGTATCGTTCTCAGTTTGCCTCAAACTATGCTACGTCATGACTGCTGTGTACTGAAAGAGAAAGTTGGCAGCCAGGTTCAGGTTGTTCCGATGCCTCCCTAAAGAGGTGAAGCCTGAAATGAGCTACAGACAGATATTCACAAGATCTTTATGAAACAAAGCTCTCCAGGATCCAGCATGGTAACATTCACGCAATTACCCATAACTCAAAGCCACAGATGGATTATATTAATATAATTTATCTTAGAAGTTTAAAAAATATACTGCTAAAATCAAATCTTTACTGTCTACCATCCTTTCGGTAGCTTAAAGGGAAATTCCGGTATTTGTAAACCTACTGTTGACCTTCATATTTTTGTCTATTGTGACTATTGCTTATGATAATATTTTAGTCAATGTGGATTAAGGCAAGGTGAGCTAACCTTCAACAGACAAAAACTAGACTTACAGTAACACTAGTCTTTGAGGGTGTGTTAAGTCAGAATGCAAGGCAACATTTAGACGTGGCATGGTTACATATGAAGCTCATGGAAAGAAGCAAGTGAACAGATGCAAAGTTTTATACTGCACGAACTGAGGCAAAGACGCATCTGCATGAGTTGCAAAATGTTTAACCAGTCCCCCAAATTAAAGAACATGTTATTTGCCTTTCAGAACGACACATTTTCTGATCTGATGCCCCTTACTATCTTGTTAAGGTTAGGGGACCTTTCTTCCCTGTGGTTACAACAGTAAACACTTGGTTCTGGAAAGATCGTGATCATGATTTTTTGTTTAAAAGTCTGACGGTTGGAAAAGGGGAAACTAACAGCGACCTCCTTTATTAAAGTCCAATGTTTTGTTGACCCATCCATCCATCTTAACCTCCTCCATATGTAGACTTTGTCATAACAACATTACCTGACTTGCTCCTGTCATAGTTACAACGGTCTCTAGAGGGCTTTAGCGGTTGAGCGAAAACTGGTATTGTTTTGGTGCCCTTGCTGAAACAACTGATGCTCATTCTTCTTAGGAGAATATTATCAAACAGTTTTATCTAGAGCAAAAAAAATTGTGTGTTTGAGTCTTTATGAGAAAAAATGTGGATGTGTCCAACATGTATGATAGTTAACATGTAGCATGTGTATGTGTATGTGCTTTGATTTACTTTTATATTTTACACATCTCTTGTCTATCAGTTTGTATGTGTTACTTTAATACTAGTCCATATAACCAATGGCTATTTGATCATATGGTCCTGTAAGTTACTTGTATTTAGCTTGGTTTATTATTATTATTACTATCAATATCATGAGATAATATTGTATACGTTTGAGGTGGAGGAAGGGAGGGAGGGAAAGGGAGATGGGGATTCTATTGTTAATGTAATTGCAAAGAAATTAACCATTTATGACCCGTCTTCCTAAGTTAATGTCTTAGTATTTGTGTAAAAACAAGACATGACATGTAGACAACCTATGGGGAGGGCAACAAAATAATCCAAAATTGTTCATGCTGATGTGACATTTTGCATGTGACAGCCAAAGGTTAACCCTTACAAGCAGCGCACCGAATGTACTGCTTCCTCCACTTTGACGATGTTACCATGAGATTTACAACATGTAAGCAGTAGTGTATATAGTTCAAACTGTGGGGAGAATAACTGCTTTATTCAGTTAACAGATGGCATTTTTTTCTGTACATTAACCTGCAGGTTAACATGGCTCTTTACCTCCTCTGGCCACCTTGGACTCACCTCAAAACATGCGGCTCCCTCCCCCTCCTCCATGCTTTCCTTCTCTTTCCACCTCATCTACCCCCTCGTCCAGACCTCTTTTCCTCGCTCAATCGAGTTGATCCACTAAGCACCATTGCCATCATTTCCATTTCCTTGCCAATCAAGGAGTTTCTACCTCTTTGTAAGGTTTCATAATCCGACACTATGGAAAGAAAAAATAAGCTGTTAACAGGGAAAAGTCCAAACACCACAATGTACTAACATCATTACATAATGATTTAAATATTAATGAGAGCAGTGCAAAATCTGTAGGGGAAAACCCAAGTCTTCATTAATTGCAAATACTGCATGAAATCACAGCGCAAAGCTGGCTGATCTCAAGAGAAAAGCATGAAAACAGACACACACATTTCTAGTAAAAGAGGACTTCTGAGAGTTCTCTGGGAGGTGGCATTTAAGCCTGGCCGCTGGGGCTCAGAGCATCTATCATTAAAACAAAGTGCAGACTGAAATCAACTGTGTTCTTCTTCCCCAGAACTCGCCTCTCCTCTTCACTGTGTTCTCTCCTCGCTGTCCAGATCTCACACAGACAAACACATTAATCAGCGTGGAACCTATAAGTTACTCCTTTTAGAGCATCGTTCATTCAAACTACAAACGTTTGTGTGTGTGTGTGTGTGTGTGTGTGTGTGTGTGTGTGTGTGTGTGTGTGTGTGTATTGTCGCCTGTACCCGGCTTAGGTTGAAATAGCTGCCTTTGACTTGAGGGTAAGCTGTGCTGCAGTAAATTGGATTTCATGCTCAGTCCTTCACAGCAGCAGTATGCGACACTAAGACAGTGCCATCTTCCCTCCTGCAATCATGACAAAGTTAGCACTCTGTTTCTTTAAAGGTTAGATCTTCCAACACAGTTGCATTCTATTTACACCACCAGGGAGAGAGCTGATGTAACAAATCCTTTCAAGTGTTTATTTTGCAGAGAACTTATTTTAAGGTCACCTGATACCAAAATGTGGCATCACAGTACAAATCAACAAATAGGAGCCACAAATCATTTGAACAGACGACGATCGTAAACATACTAATGGTGTCATCTGCTACCAAATGTTGATAAACTATTTTTTTCATTTTGCCTTGTGCACAAAACCTGGGGCAAAGACAAACATGACGCTATAAACGCTATCCATAATAAATAATCCATATAAATGCTGAGAGAACGCTATAAACGTTATCCAATGGTTTTTGGGTTAACAGACCCGCTGCTACCACAGAGATGTCTCTGCTGCAGTGACAATGATGGGGTTTTGTCAGGGGATGCTGGCTAATCTGCCTCATGAAGCTCATTTCAGAGTCTTCTGTGCACAGCAGCCCATTTAGATGCAGATGTGAGGCGGCTGGCATCGTGTGCCAAGCCGCCGGTCTTCCTGGAGTGTGGAGCTGGAACTAAAGGTGGCTGCATTTCTTTTTTTCTTTTCTCTTTTTTTGGTGGGACCCTGCAGTGCTTCTGCCTCTCGTCAGACATCATTCTGTTAGACAGCATGTCACCCAGTCTCCTGTCCCATCATGGAGCACAAAGATGGAGGCAGCCAGGGAATACAGAGAGGCTTCAGCGACGTCACTGACATTGACATTACCTCTGTGATCATTAAAGCTAAATTGGTTAAATGAATTGCCAATTTGAGAGGCCTTAGTCACAGCATATTGGAGTGTGCATGCCTGTGTGTGTGCACACGTCAGGGTTTGTGAAATCTACTGTGATGATAAGATTCTGTCTCTGGTTGTTGTTTTTTTCCCTCTCTGCGTCTCTTCATTTCTGTCCAACTACCTCTCTCTCACAATCTACACAAAAATTCAATAAGCTATTACACAGACATTGATCTTTTTCTCGCCCAAACATTTGCATTAGAAAGAAAAGACAGTAAGATTAGAGGCTTGGTGAGACAGCGCTGTCTGTTCATTTTAGTGGAAAGAAGGCGCAATAGAGGGAGAGGTCTGGATTTATAGAGTTTGGCATCACTTTAACACTTTAACGCTCCTCAGAATGTGTCCAATCAATGCGCACCCTCCCTGCGTGGTCGCTGTTGAGGAGTCGTGGCGTACACTTATCTGATGTCATTGTAAATCACTCAGGAAGAGGGTAGGTCAGGGGCTGTTGCTGCTACACTCACACCGCATCAAGCTGCTGTGGGATGGTGCAGAAAATGACCCTGAAAACACTGTGTGTCAACGTTAAAAACATCACTCTATTGTGAGCGTCTGCACAGCAAATGCAGATTTACAAGTAACAGACATGCTTTGACCTTTAAATTGTTATTTGGCGTACAATGAGCTGCGGATTTACCAGAAGCGTGTCAGGAATAGGCTTCACTAAGCAAAGAGGAAGCACAATGATGACACCTCAGAGCTAATCCATAAAGCTGAAACATGATTGTCCCACTACATGCTTTGTTAACCACATGTTTAATTGCCTCTCAGACATTTTCTCATTCTGTTTTTTAAATAGTTTTTGCCACAATAACTAGAATGTCACAGGTGCCTTACATGTTTGAATTGTTACAGGGTAGGTCTGGTGATATTCTGTATTTTTCTTCAACAAATCCCACAGGAAGACCATCAATTAATTTATCCTACATAGCATCAGTGTAGCTAAAGCCTGATAGTTTGTATCCCTCTGTGCCTCAGAGCTCCAATGTTGTCCAAAAACACATCAATCAGCCACACTTTTGCACTGTGACATGTTCCTTTACTACCACAAACCAAGTGACAGCCTCCAGGTCTGAGAAATGAAGCCAACGCAGAAATGCCAAAAACTGCAGTTCTTTGAACAGCCACTCGAGGCTGGCTCCTAAAGCGGGTCAATCCCCACGAACCCCAAGTTAAAAATGTCAAACTTTACAGCAAAAATAAACATGTTTAGAGCCTGGTACAAAAAAAACTGTTTTGGTCTCTATAGCTAATTTCCACATTTACTGTACGGTTTGTGAATTTAAATATAACTCATCAATTTGAATTATATCAAGGCTCAAAGTAAGGCATAATTGAGGTGGGTGCTGTCACAGGTCACTAGCTGCCAGTTGTCTGCTCTGCTGCATTACTCATGCCCAGCTCATCTCCACTGACGAGTTGAGGGGTATTGTCACTGCCAGGATGGCTAAGGCCGGAGACACCCACTTTGAGCTTCAGAAAAACAAGGGTGACGTCACAGAGACTATGTCCATAGTTTACACATTGCATACCATGAACGTGGGCACTGCATTGTATATTTTGTGTCACTGCCACGTGCACTGTCCTGTAAATACTCAATAGCTCGCTGAAAATATTCCCCAACAATAACATGATTTGTTCCTGTTTGACTAATCTATTCTATGGACTACAGTGACCCAGCAAGTATTTATCTGTAGCATGATTTTAAATATCTACATCTTCAGTAGGAACACATGTCCTTGGGGCTGTGGCCACTGACAGGATGGGGAAGTCAGAACGTATTAAAAGATGGACTAACACATTGTTAGTTTGGGTCTTTTCATGGGATTTGTTGTCTTCAAAAATAGAATATCAGCATCCAAATACGTCAAACTTTCTATGCTACTTATTTTACACTCATTACTTTGTGATATCTGCTGTTGAGCCTTCACTCATGCCTGCATGTTCATATGTTGATGTGAACTAAGGTGTGTTATTACCGCTGTTTTTTCACTCAGCACAAACCTTGCTGTGGTTGGTTTGGAGAGGTGATAATGGCCGCCATGTGAACTGTGGGCTTCATGGCATGTCTGAAGGACATTTAAACCATGACCTCCACTTTTATACGTTATTTCCCTTCTACCTTCTGAACTCCCTACTTACCATGCGGGATATGCAGAGCAGCCACACACAAATGACAATATAGCTATAGCTGAGCTTCAGCTGCCACAGCCTCCCAAGGACTAAGGCAGTCTGAAGAGGAATGCCAGAAGGAGAGACTTTCCCCTCCATCTATTTCTGATCCTGACAGCACATTCTTTACGTCTCCCCTGCTGTCAGTGAAAGGAGCCTCCTCTGCTGTTACCAAAATAGCCTTTTCTTCCCCTCATTTTAACAAGTGACCAGTTTTTCTTTTCAAATGTAACAAAATTGTTAAGTAGTCATCACAAAGCGTTGGCAGTAAAGGAGGACAATTGCATATAATCTCAAAAGAAAAGATTATACAAATTCTCTGAAGCACCCTGCTGGTTTTTTACGCTAAATAGAAGAACTACAGGAAGCGGAGTGGAGAGGAGAGAGCAAAACAGAAAGAGGATGGAGGATGAGGAGGAGGAGGAACAAAACAGTGAGAAGAACTGGTGCTGGAGTGAGGAGAAGCACAGACGAGGGATACAGAGGCAAGCAGACAGAATAAGGGACCATGACATGGGGATAGAAAACTGTGCTTGGCGAGAGAGAGACAGAGGGAGAAATGGAGAAAAGGAGTATATCTGCAGCACCCCAGCTGCGAGGCTTAAGGAGCTTAGCCTTCCTGCCAATCACATAAGACTCCTCAAGTGCAGGCATTCACCACTGCTGAGCTACTGGTGAGAGAAACATGAGCAAGAGAGGTGGAGAAAGGAGAGGTGTGGGTGGGTAGTGGGGCTCAACATTATGCAGGGGGGGGGGGTTCAGATTGAGAAAAAGGAGAGTATTAGATTCATTTTAATGGTGTTTCAGTTAAAACTGGTTTTACAGCAGGCACTATATATATATATATTATACATTTAATGAAAAAAGTTTGACATTTTGGAAACAAAACTTGGTTCTTGCCAGGGGTGGACTGGCCCTCTGGCAACACCCAATCATATGAACCCCTTTGGGCCCTTTGCCTTCATTACAGTAAATAGCGCAGCTGCCAAAAAATGGTTGAGACAAATTGTAAGGGAGGCGGAGAATTTACAGGCCATAAAAAGACCTTCAGGAATCATGGTCTGGGCATCTGATGCTACGGCCCAAAACGTTTTAAGAATAGTCCCGGACCCTTTTAGCAGCCTTTTAGCAAACTAAAACAAAGACTGGAAACAGGGGGAAACCGCTATCAATGTATAATGTTTACACTTTGTTTTTTGTAAAGAATTACCAAACAAGATATAACATGTTAATTAGTGACCTTTAGAGGTACTGCGAGGAAGATTTTGTTACCATCGGGCAGAGCTAAACCAGAGCCATCTGTCTCCCCGTTTCCAGTCATGACAGTTGCATTTAACGCAAGAAAGCGTATGTGTATTTCCTTAAATGTTGAACTATTCCTTTAAGAAAATATTTAATTAAATGTGGTAGCTGCTCATCTCGTCACTAACAAACTTTGTTCAATGATTTCAGTTTGGATTGTCATCGTTATCGTCTATAAGGGGGAACGCTTGATCGGATGTATTAATTAATGGTCTTTATGCTTTTTTCATTTTCTAATCTCTTATTTCCGCATCTGTGCTTCTACCACAGGAAGTGTAAACCGACCGGGGCCGGTCCCTGCCTTCCTCAGGAGCCCATCTGTCATCCCAACCCCGCTGGATATGAAGCCCTTCCTCCAGTTCCCCCTGGAGTCGCCTCACCCGGCCAGCATCGGCCTCTTCCACAACTTTAATACAGTGAGTGCTCACAGGCATACCTGCACGAACACACACACTTGCACAACTGGCGCCTGGGATTTGTTATCAACTTGTTTCACTTAACAGAAGACAGAGCTGGTATTGTGGTTTTGGAGAGTTGTCTCCTGAATGAAGACAAGTGATAAATTGTTGAGGATTTATACTGCATAATCCAAAATGATAAGGTGACAGCTATTTACTTTTTATTCAGCTGAGTGACTTTCAGCATAATTGAGAAAATGCCCAGGCGAGTGTTTTATTGCAGTAAAATGAGTTACAGCTAATCAATTGTATAAGAGGCACAGGGCTGGATTCTCCTCAGTCAGCATTTTCTTTGGCTCCTTTTCATTTCTAGATTGGGTTTCATGTGAAGGTCAGCGTGGCGACAAAGCATCTGCACCACACATGCAAACACAGTATCATTAAGCTTTTCGTCATGCGCTCAGACCTTTGCGCAGGTTAATCATTCATCCTGCTTCTGCAAGGACTTTTGAGTGTGTCCACTAAGGCCAGAGCACCTCAATCCAAATCACTCTGTCAGCGCAGTAACATAAACAAGTCTAAGACACCGCTGTCATTCAGTGATAGAAGGCTGCAGCTCAGTGAGTCCTTATTTAAAGCAGACCCACCAGCCTCCTCGTCCTTAGAGACTGAAAGGACACGGAGACGGGAAACACTCTTTTATTACTGCATTTTATTGTTTCAATCATAGTTATGCTCCAGTTTGGCTGGAAAGTCTTTGGAGTGTTGGACTTCAGTGAGTTACCAAGAGAGCTTATATCAGATCTGACTCACCAGGATTACAGTTCATTTCTAGATTCTTAAGATTCTCAGGAGTATACTGTAGGTCTCAACTTCTTGCACTGAGACTGAGAAGCTGCACAGTGATGCAGAGGGAAAGAGTGAGACACTGTTGATTTCACATGCTCCAGAGGAAAATACATTAACTGTAAGGCTGAATACATAGTATTAGTCTCTGTGTCAGTTACTCAGTTTGGGAAAGACATATGACTCTAAAGTTATAATTATTCATATTTTCAATACATCAAAGCCAATCTTGATGCCATTTATGGTATTTTTTCAAGCGATATCCATTAAATGTGTTTGTAGTAGTTTTCATTGTTATTATCCACCCTCCACTGCACACACATACACCAAGGATTCATAGGAAACAATGCACGCACATCCTGGACCTGATCTGGAGCACACAATTCAATCATGAGTCATTGTTACCATATCAGATGAAACTCAATTATCTTCTACCCTGATAATCATACCGAACAACAATTTTGTATTACTTCATGATTCAGTTTGTGCTCCGATAATAATACATTTATTTAATATAAATAACTATTCTATTTTCTGTGTGGGAGGGAATGTTATTTTTCCCAAACCGATCAGTAGCAAGTGACATATCTGTTGCACATCTATTTCAGCTGAAACAGAAGTGGCAGGACTGCTTGATGGGAGCAGTTAACAATTTTCAAGTCAAGTGAAGTTTGAAATGAACCCTTTTAGTAGAAGTAGAAGTAGAAGTAGACTTCCAAAGGCCTGTAGCTGCGTGGATCTCATCTATCCTTGTCAATATTGTCGTGGCTCAGGCAGAGATGCCAACCCCTGTCTAAATTCAAATTTTTTTCTCTAACTGGGGCCGACAAATAGCTGTCAAAGAACACAACAGCAGATTTAGAGGTCTGGAACCTTTTAATCTTTAGTCTTCTTTATTAAAAAACTTGAAGCAATGAATCCTTTCAACATACAGTTAAAGTGCCCTGTTAACCGATAAATGAGTTGCTCTTCCTCTAAGGAAGCCTCTCAAGATGTGTTTGCTGCTGCCAGCGGTCAATCACGTGCCATTTCAAACAGAACTATGGGACATGTGGCATTAAAACACATTTGTTGTTTCCACCAAGTCCACCAAGACTGAAATCTTAAGGATCTTAACTTAAAAAATTATTGAAAAAATGTGGGATGATCTTGAGCTTCAGAGATTTACAATGTTTTAGATATCGGATATTTAAGAATGAAGCAAATATGCCCAGATATTCATGTGACACACAGTGTACATTTCTGGTTCAACAAAAGCTCCACTGTTTGAGGGCGGAGAGAGTAATTGAGCAGACAGAAAGCAGACTAATAGGTTAATGAGGGCATAACAGTAGGGACAGAAGTATAGAAAGAGATCATAATGAGAACATGTGGTAAAAGAATGGCAGCAAAAGACACACAGTGAGGCACAGGGAGAGATCAACATGGAGAACATCCACCAATAAGAGATGGACATGACAATGATAGAGGGGTTTTTGTTTTAACCAAGCTTGTTGACACGCACACACATCGGGACACAGAAAATAATTCACTTTGATACAAACACACACAAACTGTCATGAATTCACCAACACACAATGTTGGAACAAATGTACACATGTAAACAACAAACGTGGAGGTGTTGCAGAGGAGTGTACCACAAAGCCAGATTAGTGGGTTAGCGAGGTATGTTGAGCCGAAAGCCAGAGTTTTCTTTGACATGAAAGTGGTTCTCTTTTTACAGATCATCATGGCAACTTATGCTGCAGACCTAACCTGGTCCGGATCACTTTGTGTTCCGAGTTTTTGTTTGAAATCGGCTAAAAAGCGCCTTTCACTAATCAACTCCTTTGGAAATAGCCTCACTCATATAGTCAATAGCCAATCTATGAGCAATACAGATTCCCGGCTGAGGGAAGAAATAAATGCAAGCTTGTTGAGCCATAACGTTACATCAGAAATGCCACCAAAGGATGCCATGCAATTACAGTAGCACAAACTCAATGCATTGCATTGCGAGCCCATTTTGTGCAATAGAGTCGCACCAAACAACCCCCCAGAGCCTGATGAAGAAACCCTGGGTTAACGGGCAAGCTGATAACCACCGTAGTGGTACCCATTATCTCTGACTAGGGCTTGAAGCTTTGTCGAGCAAGCTAAGGCAAAGAAAGCCTGGCTCTGTCAAAATTGCTTCATGGTAAACCCCTCAAGTCTCCACATGAAAAGCAGAAAACAAGAGAGGTGAACTGGAGAAACAAGTTAGAGACAGGAGCAAAATAAAAAAAACAGGCTAAAGTCTATAAATATTCCGAACAATGCATTCAAGCAGGGTTAAGTTTTCAGACCAATTATACCATTTCCCCTGGTGCATGGAGCAGTCTCTCATTTGGCAGCAGACGTTCACAGTCTGAGCAGGAGATGAGAGGCAGAGTAAAACCGCAGTGTGCTTTTGGCTACTTAATGAGGGCAACACCCAGCGCTGTGGTTGTTGAACCCTGCCAATGGGCCAGAGAGCTCACACGAGTCCATTCAAGCCATCTAAAAATGAGGCGGTTAACATTTCATGGGAGAGGGAAGTGGCGTATATCTGTGTTTGATCTGAGAATCACAGGCTTGGTTGTTTTTAAAAAAAAGAAGTTACGGGCTGATATTTAAATTTGGCATTTAATTTGAGATATTTATATGTTCATGACTTTCTCATTTTTTAACTCTTTAATCACATTTCTGCAGTTTTATAACTCAATGTATTGATTATTCATATATGAAATTAAAATTCCCTGCAGCCAAATTTGATTGCTTTTCTCGCAAAAAGGCCCTAATGTCTCTTCTAATCTAAAATATGTTTTTATCTCTTATCAAGGTGCTTCACAGAAAATATCTCTATTGATTTGTATAGTATTCTGGTATGATGTTTTGAAAAGCAGAGGTTTTATAGCACACATACAAAGTACACATTTTTGGAGATAGGGGCTCTGTAATTAGGCCCTTCTAACCCTGGCATGAATTAAAGCATTTGAACGGCACACAAGAACTCCAGCTGCTGCAGTGAAAACACACATCCTCCTGTCCACATCAATCACCACTCCCTCTTCAATTGACTCTTCTCCACTCTTTTTTATCTCCCAGCTTTCTCCCCCTTCAGCGGCTCTCCCTGTCATTCACCTGCACCTTTCCTTTAACACCTTTCTCTCTCATCCACAATCACTGGACTACCGTTAGGAGAACAATGGAAACACTGCCCTCAGCTTCTCCTGTGTTGAATCTTTGATGTGACCTCTGGGTTGTCTGTCCACAGATGGACCCCGTCCAGAAAGCTGTGATGACGCATACCTTCGGGCCACCAATGGTGAAGACAAAGCGGCCAATCATCTCCTGTAACGTCTGTCAAATACGCTTCAATTCAGAGGTATGAAAACTTAAATACTTCAAATGAAGGATCCGCTTTTATAGCAGCTGGCACAGCGGGCCTGTCAAGCTTTGGATTCCTAAAAAATGCCAGAGCAGTGTGCATGGGGTAGTAGTACAGCATTTTGGTTTGGCATTAAAAGAGTTTGGAGGGCCTTGTCTCTCTTATAGCCTTTAAAAAAAAAAAACACATACTCAAAAGTGTAGGAAACGAATTAAAGTGTGTCTATCTGCCAAATGTTAGCTGCAATGTTAGCATGTCCGGCTAACTAACTTACTACTGACAGTAGAAACCAAGCACGTCATTAATGATGTGCTTGGTTTCTGTCAGTCAATAATTGGCTAACCACCAAGTCCTTCTCCAGCTGAGCCGAAAGAGAGCAACAGCTGACTTCCTGTTGGCTCCTCGCACACATGAATGGGCTAAAATAATCTAATCATACAGCTAGACTTTCCAAATGTTATTGGAACAAATGGATAGATTTCTGAGAATGAAAAGAATACCCTCATTTTTGTAATTCAGCTCCAGAAATCAACAGTTGCTGGCTGAAAATGAGCATGAGAAAATTACCAAGCATTTTGAGTGGTAAATCAGCAGCTGTTTTAATTGTAAACTGCACATGAGAACAGAAAGCTTGACAAGCGTAGAAACAGGGGGGGGGGGGGGGGCAGACCTTAACAAACAGTCAAACCGTCACAGAGCACCGCACCTGCACACAAATTAAATTATGACCTAAAAAGTTTGCTGGCTGAAGTCAAAATGATTTGGTGATTGACTGTACAGCTGGAGCAGGTGAGAACTTCACAGTTTCTCAGCTCCAATTTTAGCCTGTCCAGGAAGGCGAGTGGGGGGGAGGAAGACCGAGAAAATCCCTGCCTGCTTAATTTATTCTTTGACTGTCCAGTATAATTTTTGATGTCCTTCTGCACTCCAGTATCAAAAGCTTATGGGGATGTTGTGTCAAAAGCAACTAAAAGGACAGCAAGCAAGTTTCAGAAAGTTTGCAAAACCTTTATTTTAAGTGTACAGAGATTGTGTATCAGGTTTGAAAAGTATATTTCAGGTGAGTATAATGAGTGTTTTTTAAATCCGCTCTGATAAGGTTTAATGGAGGGGTGTGAGACGTGTGAGGGTGAACCACAGTTAACACAAGCTTGTCCTCAGAGCTACCTTAAAGCTGATGGACCACATTTTCTGCATTTCACTCTTGACAGATGGCACTATGCCAACATGAGGCAGAGGGACCAAAATAAAAGAGGCCAGAAGTTATAAAACTCTATAGGAATGAGTTGAGTGTTCCCATTAAAGAGGCAGCAGTGTTAACTGACGTTGAAAAGCAAATAGCTCATAATGTGGACATCCAAAACCCAGCTACTGGATGTCATGATTGATGTGTTAAGAGTCAAGTACTGGGCCTTTTATAGTGTGTATGTGTTTGTAAGTACACATGTACAGAGGAAGTATCTTGATGGTCAGAGACTCTTTCATGGCACGGAGAAATAAGAAATTAGATAGCACATTTCCTTGTGGGCCATAACATTTCTGATCACGCTGCCTCTGAAAATCTATCTACAGGAAAAACTGTGTGACCTCTCATATTATGCCACAGGAAAACAGCCCAAAATAAATTATACATGCAGTTAGTTCTACTAAAAGTGAAAAAAGACAAATTTCCTGAGCTGAATTTGTTATGCAGTCCAACTAATTATCTGAGTTTGACTAATGTGTATTTGTCAACATTGAAAGGTTTTTACATTAAAAGAATACTGATATTTCTGACCTACACTGTAACCTCTAACCTAAACACGAGTAGAAATCAAGCAAAAGCCTGACATACAAGCCTGGCTAAAAATATAAATGCATTCCAGTGATGAAGCGTTAAATACTTGCACTCTAAATGCAATGGTGTATAAAGGACACAGGCAGGGAGGGAGTCATCTGAAACTTGTGTAACTCTGTGAGGGGCCACTTAATTATATCTCCCCTGCTCAGACTTGCATGTTCCCACATGGTCTACATGAGCATGGAATACAGAACATGAGTAGGGGCTGCTTCCAGTATGTTCATATTTACATATCGTTTGGGTTAATATGAACGTGCATGCGTGAAAATGCATGTGTATGTATGAGAGAGCTGGTGTCACGTCTGTGAGATGCAGTGGGATGTCTAATAGTGAGCCACCTGTTTGTTCCGCCTGCTGTTTTACTTGTGAGCCTCGGTGTGCATCTGCTCCCCTGCAGCTCTCCAGCACTTTACACAGAAACCTGAGAGACTGGGAGCTTAAAACACGGTGGACATTCTTTAATAATGAAGGAATACTCTGCTTACAGTACGGTACTTGGCTTACTCACGCTGTCTGGGCTGCGCTGCAGCAGTTCAAAGGCAGACAAACACTCATTATTTTTCATCAAGTCTTCTTCAGGTCATACGAAACAATACATTAATTAACAATACCAACATTTATCTTTTGTATTCATGTGTGAGGGAGGCAGGTGTTAAATGGGATTTCTCGAGTACTTACACAAAGTGAAAGAGGCAGATTGATTGATAGCGGCCAATCAGACCAAGGTGCTTCTCTCTGCTACTACGCTGCAGCCACACATGTGGCAATCATAACAATGCAATTCATTTCTGGCCACAGAGGACAGATTAGTCTGCCAGTGTTTAGCTCAGCTCTGCTGCAAGGTTGACGTCACACCATGCTGCATTAGCCATCGTCACCACTGCAGTACCATACTGGACACCTCTCTCTCTTTCTTTCTCTTCTTGTTCTTCTCAGGCCCAAACCAAACCTTGTTTCATTCATGTCTCCGTCTGTTCAGCAAGGGGGTTTGCTCACATTTTCCTGTTTTAATTTTTCTGCTTCCCCCTCTGTGGGGTATACAGTATCATCTGTCCCCTTTCCTTCTCTCCACCTCTCCAGCTTCTTCCCATCCCCTCTTCCTGTCGCTGCTGCCAGTACCCCATACAGTAGATTTTCTAGACCCAGTCTCTCTGCTTTCTGTGCCTTTGTTGCTTTATAGATAAAACATCAAAGCACATCCTGCTTAGAGAGAAAAAGGATTTCAGGGACATTCACTTGCTCTCATTTTCTCCCTCTTAAATCCCATCTCTGCTTTTTCATTCATCTTAATTCTCATTTTCATAGGCGCTTTCGCAGCTTCTCTCAGTCTATTTCACCTACTATGCCCAACATCATTTATATTTTATTATTCCTCACTCTCCTGAAGATCGGATTCGTTAATCTCTTTTACATCCAATTGTTTCTGCTGCACCCCACCCCCATCTCCGAGCCTGTCAGGCTCTTTATGCTTGAATTGACGGAACACCTTCATTGATTTCTTAAGATCTGACACTGAAGGTCACAGGAAGAGTGAAAGTATCAAAGCTCAAGCAGAAGGAAAACAACTGGGAGTTGTAGAATGGGAGAGGAAAATAGGAATGGCAGCACAAAGTGTGAACTGCAAAGAGAAAAAGGAGCATTAAATATGTCTTTCGAGCTCTCTGCTGTCATTTGTTTGTGGAGTTGTAGGGCTTCATCTCCTTGTCTAATTGCAGGGCTTTGGGTCGCAGCAGTCAGAGGAGTTGGGTTACACAGGCAGAGCTATATCTGCCTTTCTGTCATCACCAATCAGGATGAGGGCTATATGGGTAACTAACATTGGCAGTTAATACCTCAGGCTTACAGAGTCCCTTTGCCTCAGTGAAGCATCCCAAAGCCGCAGTCCCAAACATTTAGGCCTACTACCAGTCACGCGCCTTATGCAGGTCCCTCAGCCTTGTTATTGACATAATGAAACCTATCTAATTCTGTATTATTAATTAGTGAGGAGTTTACAAGAACTACAGCTCCCTCTTTCCTTTGATTTCATCTGATGCTGACATGCACATATCTGGACTTGAAGGGTGACTCAGATTTCCCAGCCCAGTATCTCTGGGAGTTATTTCTGTATTGGATGTTTCTGCACCTGTCCAATGCCAATGTTAATTGACAATGGTGTAATTACAGATTGTAAACATATTGAATGGCTATTGCTAAAAAATGACAACAATAAGTAGCATAAAAAATTGGGTTTCATTTAATGAAAATCTTATGGATCACAACTTTAACACATAACTCGTCAACCATTACCTTAACTCTGATAAACTGAAACCCAAAGTCTACAAACGTACTGAAGATTTACTGAAAAGTCCATTCTCTTCATATTTCCCATTTCCTGACTTTAAACCGATTCTCTTAAGTGCAATCATACAAGGACAAGCAGACAAACACACACTTATGGTCTTCTTGATTTGCTCCATTTTTTTCTCTTGGCAGCTGACAACTGACACCGGTTACCCACTGCCCTCCAGTCAATTTTAAATAATCCCACACTTAATAATCACCATGAGCTCAGCGGGCAAGTTTAGTGATTACACCAGTAGTGAAGGAAGACGAGAATATTCTAGAGGGCTAATCTTCCCTGACAGACTCATCAGCACATCAGACCTGCAAACCACAAGGCTCAACAGCCCTTTACTGTAATGCACCGAAAATGCAGGGTGCAAGAATATGTTTCAGAATTTGTTTGACGAAGGACGACCTCTATAGACGAGTTTCGGAGAAGCAGCCGAGCAGAAACCGCACTACGCCCCTTGCGGAAGAGGACGGCAGTTAGCTGCTCGCGGACTAATATCACCGGCAGTAAATTGGTGAAAAGGCTCTGACGAGAGTGGCGGCGCGAAATGATGGCCGTGTCTGTACCTAGATTAAAGTGTGTTTATGTTCGGAGTTTCACTTTCAAGACTGTGTGCGTGTAAATAACCAGTAAGTAACGTAAAGTTTGGTGTTGGTTGTATTTCACCATAAGGTTTATCTTCTGTCATTTGCAGGGCAATCTAGTCTGATCTATTTAGCCGCTCGTTCGTTGTTGTTTGCTAAGTGACGACCGTAGGAGATACAATGTACAGCTTATTCAGTATGTTGCCTTTATCATTGCACGTTCTTACTAGCAAAGCAATGTTTGTACAAAGGTTGCAGAAATGATGCCTTAGCACTCTTATTTCTGGTTTGTAGTTCATATTAGGCATCTACTAAACATCTATGCTGACATGTGGAGTTGCACTGTGGTCTTGTATGGTACAACAACATGTTATTTTATATAGAGTTTTCTTACTAATTATTATTTCATGTATATCTGTTTCAGAACCACACACTTGCTTGTTTGACTACTGTCAATAAACATATCTAAGGGACATCTTGTCTGGAGTGCATTCTGATAGATGCCCCTTGGTGGTCACAATTGAAATAAACCAGTCAAATTATACAGTCCTTCCCAGTCAAATGTTACAATTGGTCATTCGAGCCGGATACAGAGTGGTCACCGTGGGATTGATTAAAGATGTTTCCAGATCAGCAGAGGACTCCACGTCCTGCAGATGTTCGTCCCCGCCGAGAGACACGGCCACCAGCCTTGATGGAAGATTACGCTGTCTACATGCCAGCACAGCAGGGGCCTTACCACAGCGCGGAGAATTTCCCAGAGAGAAACGTCAGGATGACGCCTCTCGCATCTCCCCGGCTAGATGAGGACTGGAGTGCTGCGCAAGGAGCGGCAGCTCAATATCCCTTCCAGCCTGAGTATGCAGACACCCTTTTCCGTAGTATGCCTGCCTCTCATCGACGGAGGCCTGCAGCAGAAACGGCGCCAGAGATCCTTGAAGCCCTCCACAGGCTGATGGAAGACAATCACAGGTTGCAGCAACAGATGATGGCCATACACAGGCGACTCCCTGACCCACCACCACTGCTACAGAGAGCCCCCTCTCTTCCACAGATGTCCGAGCCCCCTCAGCAGCAGCACGTAGTGCAGGCTGACGACACGTACCACCCTCTGTCATTACATTACATTACAGTCATTTAGCAGATGCTTTTATCCAAAGCGACTTACAATAAGTGCATTCAACATTGGTAATCAAAAGAACTACTAGTCACCAGGAGTCATAAGTACATTTCCTTTTCCAAACTAGCATCTAAGAGCATGAAGCAGAGCATAACTCAGAGCCAAAGTACAGTGCAGAAACAAGAAAATCAGTTAGTGCTATAAGTAATACATATACAATAAGTGCAACAAGCTAGTATGAATACAATAAATGCTAAGTGGAAGGCTCAGGGTAGCATTTCCTGAAAAGGTGGGTTTTCAGTCTGCGCCAAAAGATGGGCAGCGACTGCTGTCCTGACGTCAGTGGGAAGTTCATTCCACCACTGTGGGGCCAGGACAGAAAAAAGCCATGACCGGGTCGATCGGCCGCCAGGACCTCTGAGCAACGGGGCAACCAATCGCCCCGAGGCAGCAGAGCGAAGTGGTTGGGCGGGGGTGTAGGGCTTGACCATGGCCTGGAGATAGGAAGGAGCTGTTCCTTTCACTGCCCTGTAGGCTAGCACCAGAGTCTTAAACTGGATGCGAGCTCTTACAGGTAGCCAGTGTAGAGAACGGAGAAAGGAAGTTGTGTGGGAGAACTAGGGGCGATTGAACACCAGGCGAGCTGCAGCTTTCTGGACAAGCTCCAGAGGTCTGATGGCCGACGCCGGGGCTTCCACTCACCTGTGCAAGCTAGTGGTCACACTCTGCCTCCAGTGGATAATGATGACTGGCCACCGCCCCCTGTAACAGAAGACGTTGTTTACCCGGCACAACCACCATCACAGGACCTTGTGGCAGAGCTCACAACGTCACTGAGAGACATGTGGACGAGACATCAGGAGCAGTCTCTCTGTGGCCCAGAGCCAGTTTATCCTGTTTCCCGGATGCATACACCCGAGTATTGTGAACCTTATACCCCACCAAGAAGGGAGTCACTGCCCAATAGGCCGCTACCCTCCCACCACCAAGAGACTGTGTACCGTGGTCCTAAGCCCAAAAATCCCTGCATTCATTAAAGGAGATCCAAGGGAGTTTGCTCGGCTTAAGGTTGCCCTAGAGAACCTGCTGCCTCTGGACGCTACAGAGCACTTTAAATATCAGATCCTGGTGGACCACCTGAAGTATGAGGAGCGCTGCTCATAGCGGACTCCTACACCAACTCGTTGCAGCCCTACACTGACACGATGGCTAGCCTCAGTGAACACTATGGCCAGCCTCACCAGTAGGGTTGGGTACCGAAAACCGGTGGCAATACCGGACCGAAACGCAACGCAGATTTCGGTGCTTCCTTTCGGTGCCTGAGCCGACTGAAATACTTTCGGTACTTCCTTTCGGTGCCGAGGCAAATATGCTCATATTTCTGCAAAAGAATTGCTGAAGTTTATTTATATTTATTTAAGTATACTGTAAACTGTTGTTAACAGTTAATATATTGTTCATAGTTTGAAGTTAAAAAGTTTGAAGCTGTAGTTTGAAGCCAAGTGTTTTGTATTTATTTATATTTATAGTATACTTCAAACAGTTAATATATTGTTCAATTTGAAGAAAACAAATTGCCTCGGCAATAAAAAAAAAAGCCTTTCTTTAATGTCGTCAATCGTCGTTTTGTGTGTTTGTTTTTTTAAAGTATCGGTTCAGGCACCGTTTAGGCACCGGTACCGTTTTAAAAGTATCGTTTTAGCACCGGTATCCGAAAAAAAACAAACGATACCCATCCCTACTCACCAGTTAGCTCTCAGAAAAATTGCTGACCTGATGGATACCCCGAACATTGCATGTGGAGACACCTGTGGGTTCAAGCAGTTCGCACTGCGATTGAGAGCACTGGTTGGCTTGTTAGATCAGCTTGGGGCCAGTGGACATACTGAGCTCCACTGTGGGTCACATGTGACAGGGCTGTTGTCCAAGCTGCCTCAGGATATGCGGGCAGAGTTCAAGAGGTTCCTGTACCCCATGCGTGTTACCATCCCCAGCCTCTTGCACTTTTCAGACTGGCTCTACTATGAGTTGAAGATTCAAGAGACAGTGTACGAGTCACTGTACAGAGAGGATAAGAACAAATCAGGATCACGGCCAGAGAACCACCGCGACAGGAGCAAGAGTGGCAGGAGCACCAGCATCCTGCACACTACAGACCAGCCTGAGAGCTCACCAGCAGCAGTGAAGTCACCCCCAAATGCCAAGCAGCCAGATAGGACACCATACTGCCACTACTGCTTAAACATGCAACACTTTCTCGACCAGTGTGTAAACTTTGCACAGCTGACAGTGGAACAAAAAACTGCCTGGATCAAGACCAACAAAAGATGCTGGAGATGCAGTCGCTCGCACCAGGCTGCACAGTGTCACCTGAAAGTTACGTGTCAGAAGTGTAAGGGGAAGCATCTGCAAGTTCTACACGATTTGAATTTAAAACCTGCAGCTGAGAATACGTCCTGCCTCGTCAGCACAACCAATGACGTGCTGTACTTGGACAGGCGGTCCGGGTGCAGCCAAGACCTACTCAAAGTGAGTACGGTGTTGCTGCGCAATGGTGAGCACACCTTAGAGATGCATGCCATCCTAGATGATGGGTCGGAGCGGACCATTCTCCTTCCAGCAGCAACGCAGAGACTTAAGCTATCTGTTGAGCCAGAGGATTTGGTTCTCAGAACTGTTCGGCAGTTTCTCAGGGTTCTGCATGGCGCTGCTGTGTCTTTCTCCATCTCCCCAGCCGACCAGCCACAGAAGTCCTTCAAGATACACAGAGCATTCAATGCTGATCAACTGGGTCTGGCCGAGCACACATACCCGATAAATGCACTTTTGAAGAAGCACAAACACCTAAGAGGCCTTCCTCTCCAGGCACTAAACAGAGTGCAACCTCTGTTGTTAATTGGGTCAGACTATCCCCACCTCATCACTCCAGTGGAGCCGGTGCATCTAGGACCACCCGGGGGGCCAGCAGCAGTGAAGACAAGATTGGGCTGGACGCTTCAGGGACCGACCAAGCACATCAAGCAGCAGTCAACAGCACAACAGTGTCTAAACATATCCACCCTCTCACCTGCGTCTGAGCTTCTGCAGAGTGTAGAGAGATTGTGGCAGCTAGATGTCCTTCCCTACAGGACTGAGAAGCTTTCCACATGATCCAGGCAGGATCAGGAAGCAGTCCAACTGTTGGAGGCAAAGACCATACGAGTAGACGTCGATGGGATACAGCGCTACGCCACTCCCCTTCTCAGGCTGAAGAACATGCCACAACTCCAAGCATGTAAGGGGGCTGTGTTAGCCAACCTCCGCAGCACAGAGAGACGCCTGTTAAGAGACCCGCAAAGAGCAGCCGCTTACTGTGCAGAGATCAGAAAGCTGGAGAAAGCGGGCTATGCCGTGAAAGTGCCAGAGGAGGAGCTTAGCGATGCAGCCGAGTCCTGGTTCATACCACATCACATGGTAAGCCACAACGAAAAAAACAGGATCGTTTTCAATTGCTCCTTTGCGTATAAGGGAGACAACCTCAATGAGCAGCTGCTGCCTGGCCCCACCTTAAGTTCCAGTCTGCTGGGGGTACTGCTGCGATTCAGAGAGCACACCATTGCCGTCAGCAGTGATATCAAGGGCATGTTTCATCAGGTGAGGCTGCTCTCTGAGGACAAGCGTTTGCGATGCTTCTTGTGGTGCGACCTGAAGACCGAGGAACCACCAAGCATCTACACGTGGCAAGTCCTTCCATTTGGCACCACCTGCAGCCCCTGCTGTGCAACTTTCGCACTGCAGAAACAGTCCTTCTTTGTGGACAACCTCCTGCAGAGTCTCCCCTCTGTTGAAGAAGCCCGACACCTGGTAGACAAACTGACATCACTGCTGGCTACAGGTGGATTTGAACTACGCCAGTAACACCCCTGAGGTCATTAGCCACCTGCCCAGAGAAGCCAGATCTGAAAACAGTGAGTTGTGGCTCAACGAGTCAGGCACGGACCCACAAGAGCTCGCCCTGGGACTCTGCTGGCTCTGCAATTCAGACACCTTGAGATATAAATATTGGATGCTGGATAGACCCAAACCCACCATGAGAAATATATACCGGGTCCTGGCACCCCTGTACGACCCACTGGGCTTTATTGTCCCCTTCACGACGCGGGCTAAGATCCTTGTGCAGCAACTATGGGGAAAGCAAAGAGATTGGGATGACCCGTCACTGCCTGATGATGTGCTAAAGCCATGGCTGATGTGGGAGGAGGAGTTGCAGCATCTGTCTCAGATTTCACTGCCTCGCTGCTATGTGGGCCCCGAGATGGACACTTCAAACCTCCTGCGAGACCTGCACATCTTTGCTGATGCTTCAGAGAGAGCTTATGGCTCAGTGGCCTACATGCGTGCAGAGAACTCGCATGGCTGTGTGGAAGTGTCTTTCCTAACTGCCAGATCCAGCGTATCTCCAAAGAAACAGCAATCAGTGCCGAGGCTAGAGCTCTGTGCTGCACTGACAGCTGCCCAATTGGCCACACTACTGCAAAGAGAGCTGACTGTGAACATCCGCGTCGTCGTCTTCTGGACAGATTCCACAACAGTCCTCACTTGGCTCCAATCAGACTCCTGTCGATACAAAGTGTTCGTAAGAACAAGAGTAGCTGAGATCCAGGAGCTGACTGACGTTCGGGCCTGGAGGTACGTGGACTCTGTCAACAACCCAGCTGATGACCTCACGCGAGGGAAGACATTGTTGGAACTGGCTGGTAAAAGTAGGTGGAGTCAGGGCCCTGACTTCTTGCAGCAGTCATCTGGATTCTGGCCCAGACAGCCAGCCTCGGGAGAGACAGAGAATTCTGTTGAACTGTGAAAACCTACCATCAGCTGCTTCACCATGACTGCTCATAATCCTCTGCTACCAGACGCCAACCAGTTCACCTCCTTCAGAGCACTGATAGAGGCGTTTGCACAGTCCCGTCATGGGGCGGCAGCAGACCGAGACAGTCTTCCTGCAGAAGATTACTGGGAAGCAGAGAGAGAAGTTTTGAGACAAACCCAGCAGGACAGATTCCCTGAGGAGTTCAACCTCTTGTGTGCCGGTAAGCCAGTATCTGCTACCAGTAGGCTGCTCTCCCTAGCCCCGGAGTATGATGAGACTGTGGGTCTCATCCAAGTTGGAGGAAGGCTCCGCCACAGCGACCAGCTAGAGCTAGATGCCCTCCACCCAGTGGTACTGGACTCTCGGCATAAAGTGACCCAGCTCATCATTCAGGACTTAGACGAAGACCTCCATCATCCAGGATCAGAGCGCCTCTTTGCAGAGCTGCGCCGCAAATACTGGATTCTGCATGGCCGTGAAGCTGTTAAACGCCATCAGCACTCCTGCCTGGACTGCCAGAGGTGGAGAGCCACTCCAGTTGTGCCCAGGATGGCAGACCTCTCCCAGTCCAGACTGAGGCTGCTGAAGCCCCCATTTTACTCCACAGGCACAGACTGTTTTGGGCCCTTCACAGTGAAGGTCGGCCGTCGCCCCGAGAAGAGATGGGGCATACTGTTTAAGTGCCTGACAACATGGGCCGTGCACCTAGATGTTTTGTCTAGCCTAGACACTGACTCCCTTTTGATGGCTCTCCGCCGCTTTATTGCACGAAGAGGCAAACCAGCGGAGCTTCACTCTGACAAGGGCACTAATTTCAAAGGAGGAGAAAGAGAACTAGATGAGGCATTCAAAACCAAGCACCCCACACTCCAGGCTCATCTGGCTAAACACCAGATCAAGTTTCAGTTCAACCCCCCAGGTGCACCACACTTCGGAGGTGTCTGGGAGAAAGAAGTGAGATCAGTGAAAGCTGCGCTGTATGCCACCATTCAGACCCAAACTGTCCCAGAAGAGGTCCTAAGGACAGTACTGATTGAAGTAGAAGGGATTTTAAACTCCAAACCACTGGGTTATGTGTCAACCGATGTGGCGAATGTTGACCCAGTCACCCCCAATTTGCTCCTCATGGGGTGGCTTGACCCCTCACTACCACAGGCTGTGTATGCAGAGTCAGAGCTCCTCAGTCACTGACGTTGGAGACACACTCAGGTGTTGGCTGACCAGTTTTGGACACATTTCATCCGATGCTACCTTCCGACTCTTCAGACCTGGTCTAAGTGGCATAAGGACCCTGCACAGCTGCAACTGGGAACCATAGTCATGGTGGTGGATCCCCAGTTTCCAAGAGCTCAGTGGCCACTAGGTCACGTCACTGAAGTCATCCCAGGAACGGACGGGAGAGTCCGGACTGCAGTGGTCCAGATCAAGGGCAAGACCTATACCAGACCAGTCGCTTGCCTTGTCACCCTGCCTAGCATCCCAGACACTGATCCGGTCAGTCCTTCTTAGAGTTGCAAATTGGTTGAGACAAATTTGGGGGCGGCTGTGACAAAGGACGACCTCTATTGACGAGTTTCGGAGAAGCAGCTGAGCAGAAACCGCACTACGCCCCTTGCGGAAGAGGACGGCAGTTAGCTGCTCGCGGACTAATATCACCGGCAGTAAGTTGGTGAAAAGGCTCTGACGAGAGTGGCGGCGCGAAATGATGGCCGTGTCTGTACCTAGATTAAAGTGTGTTTATGTTCAGAGTTTCACTTTCAAGACTGTGTGCGTGTAAATAACCAGTAAGTAACGTAACGTTCGGTGTTGGTTGTATTTCACCATAAGGTTTATCTTCTGTCATTTGCAGGGCAATCTAGTCTGATCTATTTAGCCGCTCGTTCGTTGTTGTTTGCTAAGTGACGACCGTAGGAGATACAATGTACAGCTTATTCAGTATGTTGCCTTTATCATTGCACGTTCTTACTAGCAAAGCAATGTTTGTACAAAGGTTGCAGAAATGATGCCTTAGCACTCTTATTTCTGGTTTGTAGTTCATATTAGGCATCTACTAAACATCTATGCTGACATGTGGAGTTGCACTGTGGTCTTGTATGGTACAACAACATGTTATTTTATATAGAGTTTTCTTACTAATTATTATTTCATGTATATCTGTTTCAGAACCACACACTTGCTTGTTTGACTACTGTCAATAAACATATATAAGGGACATCTTGTCTGGAGTGCATTCTGATAGATGCCCCCTGGTGGTCACAATTGAAATAAACCAGTCAAATTATACAGTCCTTCCCAGTCAAATGTTACAATTTGTGAGTAACTTGATGATAGCTCAACTGGAGATCTTTGGAGTCTTAAGTGTTTGGTTAATTTCCTGTTTTTCAAACGTATTGAACATACATATCAAAGATAACTGGTTTTAGATTTGAAAGCTTTTTGCATTTACTTGGTAATGAACATCTGAAAAGCCCATCTTTAGCTATTAAATTCAACTGCATATGACTGCACAACTAACCAGACAAACAAGAACAAATAAGACAAACATGTAGATATAAAGCTGACTGGCAACAGAAAAGGGCACATAAATATCGGTTCACATGGCAGTGTGTGTTCACTGCCGACATGGTGATCAAAATTAAATGTTCTTTTAAAAATGGATATATGAATCCAGTCGTGCAAAATCAAATACATTAATTCATGTAAACCTCTGATATATCTTGTTATTTTGCCAGAGCCAGGCTGAGGCCCACTACAAGGGCAACCGCCATGCTCGGAGGGTGAAGGGGATCGAGACATCCAAGACAGCTCGTCTCCAAGAGGGCGACAAGCAGCACCCTCCCCTCACTGCTTCTCCCTCCCCACCAGGCCCCTCGCCATCTAGCCCTGAGCCTGATCCTAATAAGCAGGGTGAGCATCACCTGTGACAAATAATGTTACACACACACACACACACACACACATCTGTCACAAAACAGTAAAGATACGCAACACAGCTGTTGTGTAAAGTGATTGGATAGAAACTAACCAGAGAGCAGTGTTGGTGCCCGGTTTCTTCTAAGAAATGTAGTGATAATATGATTTAATCAGAACTTGCAAATCTGATCACCAGAAAAGAAAAAAAACATTTATTCTAACAACCTGCATGCATTTCTCTGATCTATACAGATCCAAAGATCTGACTTCATCACACAGTTCTATATAGAGTTGAACTATGACAGTAGACAAAAAACAGATGTTAAAATTACACAGGTGTATATTCATCCTCAGAGAGGTAAAGTTATTTTCACACAACAGGGTTCAAGAGTTAATTATATGGTTGACTTTCCGTACATTATTCACTAACCTCAAAACTTTGTGCTGTTTACAGATGACACCCAATCCTGTCCCAACGCTAACAAGTCACCTTTGACCCCTAGCCGCCTTCCAACACCCATACTGAGCTCAGATGCAGGATGTCCCCTCTTGACTTCTGTCAGCACACCTTTGCTCTCCTCTCCCTCCGCCATCGTGGCCCTCGGCCCCCAGCCTGCAGATCCAGCAGCGACTGGTCTTCCTGAAACCCCATCCCCAGCACCCAGCACTTCTTCAGGAGAGTCAGAGGAAGACAAAGCCAAGAAGCTTCTCTACTGTTCCCTGTGCAAAGTAGCTGTTAACTCTCTCTCACAACTGGAGGCACATAACAAAGGTAGGTTAACTCCAACACTGCTTTGTGGGAGTGCACATACAGTTTTCGTAGGCCCGTAACACCAGAGTATGCACTATCTTGGAGAGAAATAAACCTTTACAAACGACAGCATTATGTATTATGCACTCTTAAAAGCAACTTCAGAAACCCCGAAGCATGGCCTTTTTCAAAGTTATGCATTTAATCTGCATTTTAAAGATGGTGCATTGGTGCCACTTAGTGGTAGGATTGCCTGGTTAAAACACTGCATGGTGTAGATAAGTGATCTCATTCTCTACCACCTACAATATATATTGTCGCACGCAGTAAATGCAACTACAGGAATACCCTCCTATCTCAAATAGATATCATGACAGTAACAGCTTTAGAGTGTGTTCACTTTTTAACAAACCTTTAGTAGCTGTTCTGGAGGTCACATAACATTACATTACATTATGTTACAGTCATTTAGCAGACGCTTTTATCCAAAGTGACTTACAATAAGTGCATTCAACATTGGTAATCAAAAGAACTACTAGTCACCAGAAGTCATAAGTACATCTCCTTTTCCAAACAAACATCTAAGAGCATGAAGCAGAGCATAACTCAGAGCCAAAGTACAGTGCAGAAACAAAGAAAAACAGTTAGTGCAAAAAAGTAATACGAATACAATAAGTGCAACAAGCTAGTATGAATACAATAAGTGCTAAGTGGAAGGCTCAGGGTAGCACTTCCTGAAGAGGTGGGTTTTCAGCCTGCGCCGAAAGATGGGCAGCGACTGCTGTCCTGACGTCAGTGGGAAGTTCATTCCACCACTGTGGGGCCAGGACAGAAAAGAGCCGTGACCGGGTCGATCGGCCGCAGGGACCTCTGAGCGACGGGGCAACCAATCGCCCCGAGGCAGCAGAGCGAAGTGGTTGGGCGGGGGTGTAGGGCTTGACCATGGCCTGGAGATAGGAAGGAGCTGTTCCTTTCACTGCCCTGTAGGCTAGCACCAGAGTCTTAAACTGGATGCGAGCTCTTACAGGTAGCCAGTGTAGAGAACGGAGAAAGGAAGTTGTGTGGGAGAACTTGGAGCGATTGAACACCAGGCGAGCTGCAGCTTTCTGGACAAGCTCCAGAGGTCTGATGGCCGACGCCGGGGCTCTGGCGAATAGAGAGTTGCAGTAGTCCAGGCGGGAGATGACAAGAGCCTGGATGAGAACCTGCGCCGTCTCGTCAGTGAGGAAGGGGCGAATCCTCCTGATGTTGTAGAGCAGGAATCTGCCAAGCACGCAGCGATGCGTGTCTCCACTTGGGTGTCACCGGGGGTAAATGACAAGACCAGCTGGGTGTCATCGGCATAACAATGGTAGGAGAAGTCATGCGAGCGAATAACAGAACCCAGAGATGTTGTGTAGAGCGAGAAGAGAAGGGGGCCCAGGACTGAACCTTGCGGAACCCCCGTAGTCAGCATGCGTTGTTCCGACACGACCCCCCTCCAGGTCACCTGGTAGGATCGACCTGTCAGGTAGGATGCAAACAGGGAGAGTGCAGAGCCTGAGACATCCATCCCCTCGAGGGTGTAGAGGAGGATCTGATGGTTCACAGTGTCAAACGCCGCAGACAAGTCCAGGAGAATCAGAACAGAGGAGAGAGAGTTAGCTCTCGCGGCGTGAAGCGACTCTGTCACCGCAAGGAGGGCTGTCTCTGTTGAGTGACCCACTTTGAACCCGGACTGGTGGGGGTCCAAAACATAATCATAACATAATCCTTGTTTTCCTAGTTGTCATGGAATGTTCAGATTTTGTAGCACTTTAATAACACGTCCATGTTTGCTTAACAGAAACAAAGTTCATTCTCGATTTTAGAAACGGCAGTTGAAAACATAATCTCACCACAAAGTCAATTTGGTATTTTGTATAAAATCTGCACTCCACACAGTAACATGGCCTTAATGGCCAACATAGATTATACCCTTCTTATTATTGATTCCAGGTACCAAACACAAAACCATTCTGGAGGCTCGGAGTGGACTGGGACCCATTAAAGCATACCCACGTCTTGGCCCTAAACCCAGCCTAGAGCAGGGAGGGGAGCTGTCTTCTGACCCCGACACTCAGGAACGCACCTTCCACTGTGAGATCTGCAACGTCAGAGTCAACTCAGAGCTGCAGCTTAAACAGGTGAGAAAACCCCACACAAAGATCCAAAGACCCTGAGTGATCCTAGTTTTCCAGCAATCTCAAAATCCAATAACACTGCTTTCTCATTTTATGTTTCAGCACATATCTAGCCGAAGGCATCGGGATGGAGTTGCAGGGAAACCAAATCCTCTTCTCAGTCGGCACAAGAAGCGCACAGACTTTATGGTAGAAACTCAGTTTTTCTCCCATATTCCATAGTCCATATTTCTCAATTTCAAATCATTTAGGTTTGAGGAGAACTCTTATATGCATTAATAAATCTACTTCTATTTTTCCTTGATCTTTCTCAAAGGAACTTCCAAAAACTTTGGGGGCTGGACTTTTACCAAATCCCCTGGCTGTTGCCGCAGCAATGGCAGCCGCAGCCTCCTCCAATCACCTGGCACTACGTTCTCCTTGCCCAACCTCCCACCCCCATCACCACCCCCATCACCACCTCCTACAGGGAACACCTCTCAGCCTGCTGAGGCCCGCCCCAGGTCCCATCCGCACCACGCATGGGCCAATCCTCTTCACTCCTTACTGACGGTGAGAGAATGAGGACGAATCAGGAAGAAGCACACTGTGAAGTGGAGGCCTGCAACCATGTGCCATCAAGAGCCAAATCAGCTGGTGTGGCTCCAGCTGCTGTTTCATAATAGCCTAATAAAAACAGTGAACATATGACTCTTCATGGTGCATACTGTGGTTGCAGACCACTACTGTTACGTTAACAGGGAGAAGCAGAGATAACGAATCTCAGACATTTCAAAGAGACTGTATGTTTCCATACTCCCTAGTTCCCCTTTATCACTCAACTATCTGCCAATCATCGCATAGACTCTGCGGGTAGTTTGAAGAGGAACTTCAAAACAAGTTTCTATCAAGCATGGACTTCTTTGACCATCCTCCAATCTGCAACTCACTAGTTATCTTCATCTAACATAATGATCCACTGTATCTGACTCAAAACCCTACCTCTCTCATGTTTTAAGTGTTCACCTCTGCAAGGATTCATTACATATCCAAAGCCTCAATGTAATCAAAACCACACCCGCTGGGTTAGATATAGTAGTTGCCTCTGATGTTAGCTGGTACCATAATGTAGCTGTCACAGTATAGTGGATTATACCACTGTAATGTTTTGTTTTTGAGACCTATAAAGAGAAAAGGTACCATCATTTTCCCTACTATTTCTGCAGTTACTGGTAAACATTTTTCTGTACTGTATGACTACATTTTCACAATTGGCCTAAATGGCCTATTTTTACCTCTGTCTGACAGAAACAGGAAGTCAAAGAGGAACAGCAAAAGGGAGGGAATTATGTCTTAAATTGTTCTGATGTGTACGTCAACCACATTTACAGTTTGGCAAAGGTAGACTTGTTGTGAAGAAGTAATTGCAACTGGTGCACTATGCAGCTATCAGTGTTTAAAATACAGTAAGTTGTAAAAAAAAATAAGAATAGAATGAGAAGGAGCACCCATGTCGTTCTTCTTTCTTTAGTGAAGGTCAAGATGCAACCGTCTCCAATTAAATAGTTCCCCTGATGAATCACCAGATTCTTCCTGAATGGCCACTGACAATACTTCACATTAAGTCTCACAAAGCACATAAGTAAAAGTCTGTGGCGAAAAGTCTATATGTAAATGGATCAAATACATTTAAAATGATGATCTATCATTTTCATCTGCACCTCACTGCGCAACACAGACAGGTTTCAGTGTCTTCATGAAATAGTTTCACTGTGAGCACAGCGGGAAAAAGATTGATTTATGACTTTAGTAGCAGGTCTTTATGTGCACATTTAATTTTACAATCCCATACGAGGTGTGTGGAGAACAGTGGGATGTTAGACACCAGCAATATGTTACAGAAGGAAAAGGACCACATATACACAGATGAGTAGTTGTATGCAAAAAAACAACACAAAATGGTAGTAATATAGGCTTGTACTTGGATAAAATGTTTAGTTTGTCTGCTCTGCCTTGTGTACTTCGACCCTACATGACCCTGAACCTTCCGTGTAAAACTGTCATGATGGCTTGTGAAACATTAGGGGGGCGCTTTAGGAAATGGAAACTGTAGCAATACTTTAAGCACTCCTGCTAACTTCTCTTGTAAACTGCAATAAAAACAAAATGTCTACAAATGTATGAATTGTTATCTAGGAGAAGTGTATTAAAACATTACTGTAAATGTAGTTTATTTAAAAAATTAGAAAAGGTACATGTTGGGGCTTCCTAATTGTTAACTTAAGACAAAATTGTGTATAACATCATTAAACTGAGATTATGGTTGTAAACAATGTCGACTGGTGATTTTATTTAGTTTTCTTCCAAATGTAATGAAATAACAATAAATCACAAATGCAGTAGTTTAGTAACATGATAACGTGAGTCATGTTTATTTCAAGTTGCTTTCTCTTTTGGCATATTGTACACTTCTAAAGTTAACATCAAAATATTTGTGATCAGAAGTTGATTACAGTTTTTACAGTTTAGTGCTGTGTGCAAACAAACAATAAGGTATGAAAGTTAAGAATAGAGAGCCTATAGAGGCCACTAAAGAAAATAAAAGGATGCACATAAAACAACGCACAAACAAGAAGCCTGACAATTAGAGGATGAGATCACTGCAGAAAATGACTTACGCTACACATAAAATAATAAATAAATAAACCACAGCTAACTTTATGTTGATAAGTTTAAGCCATAACAGGGATACCCTCTCATCTCAGCTTAATACAACTGACAACATTCAGCCAATTTTAGATTTTGTGGAAATTAAATTAGTCACTGACAATTTCAGTGTCTAAAATTTCACACTTTGGCTGGTGCAAAATGGTCTATTTTTACTTATGTGACCGAAACAGGAAGTCTAACTGCAGCAGTAGAATTGTAAAATTTGTGTCTTAAAGCATTCAGTCTCATATGTTCATCCCTTATTCATCATCGCAGTTGCAGTGAAGAAGTAATTCCCACTGGACCACGATCAATGATTGCCCAGGAAAATACAATGAATGTGGAAAGAGTAATTTAAGAAAAACAATGAGCAAAAAAACAAAACAATGTACTCTAGTATCTTCAGTGTAACTTTAGTTAATGTGTAACTGTCACAACTCAAATGGTTTCCCTGATGACTCACTAGATTAGTTCCCAAATGACCCACAATAACCATGTGCCAATCATCTCTTTAGTGATTTGTATATATGGAAATTATTTAATTAAAATGGTGAGCCATGTTTTCTCAACTGCACCACAACCACCACCACAATGCGTAGTTGAACAGAAAGGTCTCAGTGTCTTAAAGCAGCAGTTCCAACAGCACAGAGGGAATAGGTACTGTATGATTACACTACATTTAACACTAGACCTGGGTGATGCCTATACAAATACACTTGACCTGACCACAAACACAAACTTCTTTCACTTTCATAAATGTGTCACAAGCACTGTTAAGTAGTTTGAGTAGAGCTTTTTTAAATATATATATATATAAATCATATATGACAAAGTATTTTAGTTTTACTCAAATATTTGTTGATGTGGGTACACAACACATGTTAAACATAGTAATGATCAAAATAGTTGATCTACTGAGGACATACAGTCCCTTGTGATAAATTACTTGCATATATAAGCAATACATATATAAAATATAATGTAAATGTAAAAAATATTTTTCAATAATATAATACATCGTTTCCACATTTGGTTATTACATTTGAAAAAAAAAAGTTGTTAAGGAACTACACAAGATTAGGCTTACCTAATTTCAACATGAACTGGAAACCCTACGTAATACCATTTAGCGTAGAGGGAACTTGAGCAACAAAGAAGATTCACATAAAATGTAACAGCAGGAGGAAGCCAGACATTCAGTGCACCAGATCACTGCAGAGACTGGCAGAAATCTTTAGATTTTAAGGTGAGAAATTCATGATTGTTTTGTGTCAAAATAGTCTAATATATATATATATATATATATATATAGATATATATATATATATATAAATATATATATATATATATATATATATATATATATATATATATATAAATATATAAATATATATATATATATATATATATATATATATATATATATATATATAATGTATCTGAAATCCCTTTCTGTTTTTTTATTGTATGTGTTATCAATGTTAAATTATTGGTTGTATAGCATTACTAATATGCTTGTAATCTAATATGTTTGATTCATAATCTATATGCAGAATTCAGCCTATACATATAATACCTAATAATGGCTAATGACTTTATTATTTGTGCTTGGCAGACAATGTATTTCAGTTTTATATGACATTACAATCAATTATACTAAATCTGCAGAAAAAAACCTTGAAAATGATCTTATACTTAAAACGGCTCACAAAAATATAATGAAACTGTCAGATAGAGGTCTTTGTTCAAAAGGAAGTGGTATATCTAGATATCTAGAACACATTTAACTTCCCTTTTCACCTGTGGCACTATTGCAAAGAGGGGTGGGGAGGACTGGGTTTCTGTATGAGTTAAACTTTCCGACATGCACATTACAAAGAAGCTAATCTTCTTTCTGAATCCTGTTAGTTGACAGAATGCTGATGAACCACACAAACCAAACAGAGGATGACCTCTTCTCCTGCTACGGTCCTTCAGTCGTTGGTTACCGGTACTTTGCGGTGCTGTGGGGATGTGCTGTGACCATCACTGGTACGGTGGGGAACCTGATGACCATTCTGGCCTTCGCCTTAGACCCACGTCTGAGGACTCGCTTCAATGTGCTCATCGTCAACCTGGCCTCAGCTGATCTCCTGTACTGCACCATATTGCAGCCCATATCAGTTGACTCTTATCTACACCTCAGGTGGCGCAGTGGTCAGCTCTGGTGCAGTATCTTCGGCCTGCTCCTCTTCCTCTCCAACTCTGTCTCCATTATCACACTCTGCATGGTAGCAGTAGGCCGATATCTCCTGGTCACAAAAAGGGCCGTGTTTGACCGTGTCTTCTCTGACCGTGGTCTTATTTCACTCCTGATCTCAGCCTGGGCACTGGGCCTGGCCAGCTTTGGCCCACTCTGGCCTGTTTATGTGTTTGTGCCACAGGTGTGCACATGCAGCTTCCATCGCACCAGGGGTCGTCCCTACAGCACCATCCTGCTCTTTTTCTACTTTTTTGTTGGTTTGGGCTGTGTTGGTGTTTTCTACCTCCTCATCTACAGACGTGTCCAGATTGCCTCACAAGCTCTACTCCGCTACAGGCCAAGCCGCCGGTCCTCCAGAAAGAAACCAGCTTCTTCAGCACAAGGGACTGATGATAGTGGTGTAGAGAGTGGCATGGCAAAGACATGTAGCTGTGAGATAAGCAGCCAGGCGGATCTAGCCAAAAATACGGATGAGATAACTTGTGACAAATCTGCCATTGCCCCAAGTTCATCAGCAATCAAGTCTCCCTCTGATATCGTCCCAGCATCACCTTTATCCACACCTGTTCCCACCACTGCAGCGCCCTCCTCCCACTCAGGAACTTCAGGAGATGATGACGAATTTAAGCGTGTGACACGCATGTGCTTCACTGTTTTTCTGTGTTTTGTGTTCTGCTTTGTCCCCTTCCTGTTGCTCAACATAGCCGACAAACATAACCGCGCCCCGCAGGTACTGCACATGTTCTGTGCAAACCTCACCTGGCTGAACAGCTGCATCAACCCTGTGCTCTACGCTGTCATGAACCGACAGTTTCGACAGGCCTACCATGTGTTGCTCAACAGGGCTGTTGCACCATTTAACTGCCTCTGGACCTGGTGGTCACCTCTGAAATCCTACACTCCTGGAGCTTAAACTTGCCTGACTTAGACCCAGTTTAATATTATTTTCTTGAAGCAACACAGCCATAGGGCAGCTTACATTCCACCACTATTAACTTTTAGGTTGCTTTTCTATGTTACATTTATGTTGCATTTAGAGATGCGCCAATACTGACATCGGATATCAGTCCGATACTGACTCAATAGCTAGAACAGGTATTGGTGATAATGGGGCAATTTTGGTATCGGATACTATTATTTTAATAAATAACAATTTAGAACATTTATATCTATGTATTTATTTGTTATATTTTGTTTTACAAAGTTAGGAAAGCAATGTTTAAGTCAAGTCCGATGTTACCTTTCACAAGCTGTAAAATAATGATCCCAGTCCCCTCCACACAGTGAGGCATACAGCTTAATAATTAAGTACTGGTATCAGTATCGATAGCTGTATCGGGAATGGAAAAGTCAGATTAATGCATCCCTAGTTAAATTGAATTACCAAAATTCCAGGCTCCATTACTTCACAACCTCCATGTTTTACTCTGTTCTTTTTTTTGTTTTTCTTACAGTAATGTACAAGATTACATTATGTGTTTATGTTATGTATGGAATAAATTTTATTTTGTACTACACAATCCCCACAGGTGCATTCAGAATGTTGAATTAGCCCATGCGTCATCACCACTAGTGTCTATTAAGTCATATGAGAAACCACCAATGTTACGAAATCAGCACACGATATTCCTCTAGAACACAACATGCCTTATATCAGTAATTCAGGAACTTCGAACTGTGTCTCAACCCTGTATTGCCCCTTAAATGCTGACAGTACAAGACTGATGATAAATAGTGTTCAGGTGATCTGGTCTTTAGTGTGGCATGTGGGTGGAGTGTGCTTGTGTTTGCATGTTTGAGTTGTGTCAATTCACTTATTGACGATCCCGAGAAATGCAAATAACATTCATACTCATGTCCACACTCCACCCTCACGAGGTGATTCATCTTTCAAGAAGACTAACACAAGAGAACATCAAGGCTGTACCACTTATTACACACATAGAAAACTAAGTGAGTCATTATTATTACATTATTTTGTCAGAAACTTTACTGGTCGGTAAGTGCAAAGAAAATATTAAAATTTGACTTTTATGTAGCATTTTCAAGTCAAGGGATCACAAAAGTCATTCATTCTAACGTTATACCATATTCCATTTAGAAATTACTCCTAAATATATTGTGATATTTCACCAGGGACCTAAATGTTGGACTGATAGACAGGTAAACAAGGTAAACATTAACTTGCCAACACAGCTAGCAGTTAAAAATAAAACGTATCTAACATTACAAACTTTCAGTCCTTCGAAGGCACGTGAAATGTAAATAACGTAAACGTTATTTGTGAAAATAAATTACTTGGGGTAATGCTCGCTTCCAACTAGAGGTATCTTAATAACATTACCGACAGAGAATCAACGGTTCAAGTTGTTTCATCGTCAGCTAACGTCAGTAACCTAAACGTTACTCCAACGTGATGGTTTGCTGAGACAGCTGTCTGGTTGGTGAGGGTGAATAAAACTCAACCATAATGTGAAGTACATAAGATACACATTTTTTAAGAGAACCTAAAATCTTAGTAGAGCCACATATTTTGGTTTTATTTAAACAATGAATGCATTTTTAATATACGAGTTTAATAAGATTTGGTGTTGCAGTCTGAAAGTCTATGAATTCAATCTGCATTAACAAGACACAGTGAACATTGTATAAAAAGTTAATTTAGTTAATTTACAACATTTAATTTAATGAACGAAACATACAATCAAATCATTTCCCTTTTTATTGGTGATGAAGTATCATTTTCGATTTAAATGAGCAGGTTGATATAAAAGCATATAAGTGCCATGTGTCAGAACAATGTATCACAAGCTGCAGGAGGCAACAATAAAGTGAACTCAAAGGAACTCACAACAAACATTGAAACAATAAATTATGTGCAGTCTGCACAACATACTCTGCTTACATGGTTCTACATCATTCCTTAGATGTCTTATCTTAAAGTAACAGCTGCATGATATTTGAGATATCTAATACAGGTGCCTGGGACACTAATGGAGGGGATATTAGTCCAGCTAATTCAATTATCTCTCTTTCGTGTCTTCAAATAGTCTCATTGAATCATTAACAATAATACAACATGATAAAGGGGAATTATAAAGGTGATCTTCTAATGATTTCAAAGTGCACAGCTTCATTCAAATCCTGACTGAAAAAGCAAATATCTTAATTAACAGAGAGGCTGTCAAGTATTTCAGATTAAAATTGCAAACTAATATGTTCACAGTAGATTTGCTACATATGCATATGTTTTATGACATGGGTGTTGTAATGCAAGTAGCTAAAAGTAAAGCAGACGATGAATGATACAGTGGTTTGGCTAAATATACAAAACAGAGGCTTATTGGAAAATGCTTCCACAGGATTGTGGGGGCAGGCAATTAAATCCTGGAAGACCGAAATCAGGCAGCAATGGCTCATCTTGCAAGATGTCAGAATCAGCAAAGATGGTGGGGTTGTTGAGATACATCAGTAGCTCATCCTCTGCAGCCGAGTCAGACAGCATGGGATCAGGGTGATACGTTTCCAGAGGTGACTGCAGTGAATGAGGACTGCCGTCTTGTTCTGAGAGCAGAGAAAAGGACAAGAGAAAGATAATGTTTCTACTGCCGTGGCTGTGTTATCTATTTGTGGTACTGCTTTCACAAAAAAGTGATGTGCGATGCAACCCATCAACAGAAAAAAAAGAAAGTACAAACCGATGCTGTAGGATTTGATTTTGCACAAGATTCTCGTGAATTGCATGCAGGCGTGGTACTTTTCTTTCAGCTCATCAAATAATTCAAGTTCTCTAACAGTATTCAATACACTAGGTTTGTTCAACTGTTTTAATAACTCAATTAAAAGCACTTACTGCCTTTTGGAAATCATAAAGGAATAGTTCAGCATGTGTACTTACTCCCTTTCTGTCAGAGTTAAAAGAGAAGATCGATTCCACTCTCATAGCCGTCCATTAAACATAAGCAAACCACAAACAGCTGGTTAGCTTAGCTCGAAGACTGGAAGCAGGGAATCAGCTAGCCTGACCCCGTCAAATATTTGGTTGTGGCCAAGAAAAAGCCCAGCACATAAAAGCTTATTATTGTTTTAACATGTTGGATTTTGTATGGACTTAATAAAATAAAAATAACTTTTATAATTAGTGAATTTAAGAGGGGCTGGTAGAACTTTTACTTTTACCAAAATGGTACATAGATCTGCAGCTTGAAGACTGTAAGATTAAATGCTATCGCTGCCACAATTACTCAAGAGTGATAATTTTGTTTAAATCAAACTATAATAGTACAGTCATATTATCTTTGATTTCATGATTAATCATTACTGTTGGTATTGTTTAACCTATGGCTATGTGCTGTTTCTATTTCACAATGTCTTTCCATCGATTTTACTACTTACACCAAGCAAAGTGTTGAAGAATTCAAGCATCAGATGGTAGAATCAAAAAGCTATAAACAATTAAATAAATGTGTTAGTAACAGTTTTGCTCAAACCAATCATCGGTAGATTATATGTTCAGTAGAGCAGACTACTGTACATGTGCATGCAGTAGAAGCAGCCCACAGCCCCACGGGGGTATAAGTTAGAAGTTCAACAGTTTCATAGCTGTCGCTTGACATCTGTCTTGACAGCATCTTCCCCAATCATTTCCCACAGCGCAGGGTCAAAATAGAGAGGGCAACACAGAGCTCTGTGACGAAGGGAGAGTGATTTGTTTGGATGCGGTTTTCAGCTGGATGGGACAGCAAGGAGAGCCATGACTCACCCGCTGTCTCTCCACACAGGGCATTCATTGGCTCCGAGCCTTCACCCTGTACCATGTCAGAGGACATGGGTGACCTAGCCTCCAGTGTGTTCCTACATGACCAATGACAAACAGCCATTACAACCAGTTGCTCATGACATTAAAAAAGGGGGGGTGGGAACACTACTTCTCAGACGAAGCAAGTGCACTTTTAGTTTGTAGTTGTTGTTTCTGTATTAAAAAAAGCACATTTAGAATATATAGGATTATTAACAAGTATTCTAAAAAGCAAGATGCTGTAAACCAGCCTGGAGGAAAAATACACTTACTCCTTTGAAACAAATACCAGCTTGGTTTTGATGTACTTTATGTAAGGACTGTCACCTGGAAGAGAATCAGTTTAGAAATGAATGTGTCATATTTATCCCAAACACCATCAATATACTGTAATTGTACTCAAGCAAAAACATTTGATGCCCTTACTTCCACTCTTCTCAGAGTAGTATTTTCCAAAAGCCTCGTCTTTAGGGGTGTTGGGATAAAGGTAGAGAAGAGGACATTCTGGGATGTTTTCAGCTTCTAAGATCTGGTAATTCCTGATGATTTCTTGGAAGGGAATCTGGCAGAGATCCACCTTGGTGAAGGGCTGGACTGTCTTCACTTCAGGCTCACCTACAATACACAGAGGATGATAGTGTCTGATGTTTATACTAGATGTGTCTACCAAGTAACAATTTTAGACCATATTTTAGAATCATTAGGAAATAAAAAATATGTCACCAGTTATGGTGATTTCCACCCAGGAGAAGGTGATTCCCCCAATGACACTTTCACTGAAGCGTAACAAGAAGGTGCCTCTCTGTTTCTTCTTCAGGAGGGACTTCTCTTTGCCTTTGCTCACAAAACCCATGATGAGGCTACAGTACAGAAAAAAAGTCTTACATAAAACAAGGAACTTCTCCTATTTTCCAATAATTAAAAAAGCATGAGCTCAACTGCTTCACATTAAACCCTAGTTCGACTAAAACATACCCATCCCTCCACAGGTCTTCAAGGTATGCTTTCACCATCACTAAGATGCCATCAAACCACACCCAGAACGTGTCAGGAGTATTTTCCTGTAACAAAGGGTGTGGAAAAGGTCATCAATTCACACTTATAGTATATTCCTTAACACTAAACACACACGACTTAGGCTACATCCACACGGCGTTTCAGCCATCGTTTCCGAAATGATCTCCGTCCATACTACACGCCTGAAAACAAATATCACGTGACTCTTCACGTTCACTGGGCATGCGCCGATGTAAACAGGAAGTAGATTGTCGTATTTTGTAACTAAGCAACCAGAGTAATAAAGTAGTCTTTAATGATCGTAAGTACGTGTTTGATACTTAAGATCTTCTCTCAAATCTTCCTCTATAAACTCAAACAGATACAGTTCGTGGAAAGTTGTATAAGTTTTATTTTTCAGACTTAACGTTAGTTACAGCGCTGCGGGTCTCTCTCTCCCTCTCTCCGCTCACTGATCTCTCTCTCTCCCTCTCTCCGCTCACCGATCGCTACAATAATAGCTGTTTCCTCCGCAGAGATGCAGACTTAACTGGACAACAGCTGCTAGTAAAGACAACAAGGTCAGCAATGCCTGTAATCAGTTGTCCGCGTTAAATTAACCTGGTAGTCGATCGCGGGTGTCTACGTCATCGTTTCCAAACTTCTGCGTTTCCGCCCGTCCACACAAATACGCTACCCGGAGTTTTCAAAGTTATCCGGCTTCGGGATCGTTTCTAAACTCCTCCGTTTACGGTGCTCGAAAACGCCGGCGTAGTGTGGACGCTCAGTGTAAACGGAGCAAAACATATGCGTTTCCAAACGAAAACGGAGTAGTGTGGATGTAGCCTAAGAATCTGCGGTCACGTGAGGCTGCAACGCTCTTTGTAAAGAAACACAAACTGTACGATGGATAAAATTTGATGTGCACAGCTTGTTTTTGATGAAAAAAAATGGAGATATTATGAGTCAAGTGGTTAGGGTTAAGGTTAATGCTGAAAGCTATTTTCTAAGACTCAGTATTCTTACCTTGGTAAATTTTGACCAAGCTACTTTGCAGGTGTCATATTTCTGCTGCTTTCCTGGTGAGATGGAAAATAAATGAAGCATTATGCAACTGTCACTCACAATAATAAAACATGCATACAAGCCATGGAAGACAGTGAATTACAGCGGGCAATCCTTTTGATCATAATCTGATACAAAGCAATAAGTCCTGCTGGATGTCATCATTATTCCAATGGTACTGTTAACAAACTTTTTCACAAAGATGTATAATAATTGAACAGCTGTCATGAAGCTGTGAGAATTCACTCACACTTTTGAAGTTTTCAGCTTGACACTAATGTGTCTTCTTTCACTTTTAGTGGTTGTTCTAAATGAAGAAATAAAAACTAAATAAAGAAATGTTAAGTTGTGGGCAACTTCTTTTGCTTGATCAGGGGAGAAAGTGGTAAAAGAGTACAGATTTACCACCTTCCCCAACGGTTAGAGTTGGACACAACATGTACGATCAGCTCTATTCTTACGAGAAACTGGATGGACAAAATAGGAAACACCAACCAACTGATGCAGGGATTCTTTTAGTCAAATAATGTCTATCCTTCCAAATGGCATCCAAAAACATTTTTACACTAATGCCTCTAGAGCTTAGACATGTTGCTGAGGCATTGAGTTATTTGTGGGGTGACCGTGGCTAAGTGGAGAGCAGGGCCGCCTTTCAATCAGAGGGTTGGCGGTTCGATCCCCGGCTCCTGCTCTACTAGTCTCGTGTCAATGTGTCCTTGAGCAAGACACTTAACCCCAATTGCTCCCGTAGCTGCGTCTACGGTGTGTAGATAGATACTGAATTGTAAGTCACTTTGGATAAAAGCGTCTGCTAAATGACTGTAACGTAATGTAATGTTTTATCTTTAAATGTAAAGCCATTCAGTCTTACACCTTACTAAGGTGTTTCCTGATATTATGTTTGAGTCACCGATGAACAAATTCAGCCCTATTTTTAGACAGAACAACCACAAAAATAAGCAAAGGCAAGCAACGGAAGCAGAACATCAAAGCAACATTTACCAAAGAGTCTGTGTGCAATCATCTCCAGCTGAGCCTCATTCAGACCACGTTTAGTGGCAGAGAGAAACTGCCAACTCAACATCTCTCCAAACAGCGGCCAAGTGGCTGCAGGAGAGTTTCCAAAGAACACGACATCCTGGAGAAACAGACGCACATTAACAAATATAAACGCAATAACATTTCTAATAGCACCATAAAATGCTACATGGTGTGTGTGTGTGTGTGTGTGTGTGTGTGTGTGTGTGTGTGTTAGTCTCTCTGGGACCTCGCACCTTTGTGTCCACACTGAGCAGATTGAACCAGAGGACAGACGCCCAGGCGCTCTGCTGCTGGCTGGAGTTGGAGATGATGACCACCGGGATTGAGGAGGCCTAAATTAGGTCCCAGGGAACGATAACATGTATTTAGGTCATATTACCATAAACAAGACAATACAAACAACGACATAATGCTTAATTTGTATACAGAGCAGGATGCAGTCGTGTATCAAGAAAGGAAGCAGAGGAAACTCCACCTGCAGCTCAACTAACAAGCCTTTCATCTCAAATACAGTGTCAAAGTAGATGATGTGCAGCTCCTCTGTGACACTGAGAGAAATCTGTCAACACCAAAAAACACACACGCAGTTCATTATTTGGTCGTTCACATCTCCTTGAATTATGACTCGAGTTAAGCTGTGAGCACAGATGATATCTTCAGGACCGCTAACGTCTACTCACATCACTGACTCCTTTGCCGCCACCTCCAGACTTCTGCTCCTTCAGAGTCTACAGACAAAGAGTGTACACAAAATAAATCAAGCAGCAATATTACCATGTGGGATTAAAGACATTGTCGTTAAAGGTTTTCGTCTTGATCACTACACTTTAGCTTCTGGAGACTGATTTATGTGTTCACTTGAAAATGTCGACAGTTAAAGATTTATCCCTCAGATGTCGCAATTAATAAAGGCTTTTTATCTTATTGTTGATAAGAGTTGTATCCGTTGTCATTTCATATTTATTCTCTTTTTAAATCATTATCACTCACAAGATGTCTGAAGTCTGCCACCATGCCTCCACTCTGGCTCTCTGCCATGTTCAAGGCCTTGGTTTTGGTCCCAAGGACATTAAAACGCCGATATCTGCAAACGTACAAGGTTTTGTAAAAACAAACTCACATCTAATGCTAAAGTTCAATACAGTTCTTCTTGAAATACCACTTGACATGAAAGACTAAGTTATACAAAACAAACACTCACCCTTTGATCTGAGGAGCCTCCCTAATTTCAAGAGGGAGAAAAACAGTGAAAAAGCAGTGAAGTCATGAAGTCAAGAACTAAAGATGCAGGTTTGCTGTGTGTGTGTGTGTGTGTGTGTGTGTGTGTGTGTGTGTGTGTGTGTGTGTGTGTGTGTGTGTGTGTGTGTGTGTGTGTGTGTGTGTGTGTGGTGAAAGTAACTCAAACTAAAGGAGGAACCTCACCTGTCCATGGACACATCCACTTTCATGGAGTGGTTCAGCTCAGGGAACTTAACAAGAAGCCTGAAAACATTAAATCAGGTGTAAGATTTTAGAAATATAAAAAGGCTGAATAAGTAGGATTTGACGATTCCAAGTTTTTTAACACAGAACTCAAAGTTGGTCCCTCGTTCTTGGCTCAAGGACACCAGAAGCACATGGCCCCTGACTGCGGTGAGGGGGCTCTAGTGGGTTTGGGAAACGCTTTGTTCCTTTGACGTTTCGCCTCACTGTATTTGCATTATTTCTTAGCTTCCTCTTCATCTGGCACCTGGTCCCTTCGTTGTTAAATAAGATACACTGCCTGGCCAAAAAAAAAGTCGCCACCAAAAAAAAAGGTCACACACTCTAATATTTCGTTGGACCGCCTTTAGCTTTGATTACGGCACGCATTCGCTGTGGCATTGTTTCGATAAGCTTCTGCAATGTCACAAGATTTATTTCCATCCAGTGTTGCATTAATTTCTCACCAAAATCTTGTATTGATGATGGTAGAGTCTGACCGCTGCGCAAAGCCTTCTCCAGCACATCCCAAAGATTCTCAATGGGGTTAAGGTCTGGACTCTGTGGTGGCCAATCCATGTGTGAAAATGATGTCTCACGCTCCCTGAACCACTCTTTCACAATTTGAGCCCGATGAATCCTGGCATTGTCATCTTGGAATATGTCCGTGCCATCAGGGAAGAAAAAAATCCATTGATGGAATAACCTGGTCATTCAGTATATTCAGGTAGTCAGCTGACCTCATTCTTTGAGCACATACTGTTGCTGAACCTAAACCTGACCAACTGCAGCAACCCCAGAACCTAGCACTGCCCCCACAGGCTTGTACAGAAGGCACTAGGCATGATGATCCAGGTGGCGACTTTTTTTTTGGCCAAGCAGTGTAATACAGGTAGTATTATCTGCAAATACAGACACCCTCACACTTCTAGTCAGTCATAAGTGATGATTGAGAGGAATTATCGAAAGGAAAATCCTACTAATTCTGCCTTTAAGATACTACAGCCAGTCAACTGAGCTTAGGTGGGTTTAGCTCCACTGCAGCCCTTTGTTTTGGTACAGGTAGATTGAGTCGCTTCAGGTCAGTGGTCCGACATGCACAACTAGCAAACTAATAACGGCAATTATGCAAACTGATACTGATTACCACATCACAATGAAAGCATTGGTCGGAATGTACCTAGGAAAGGTCTGTATATATAAATTAAGTGAAACATGTACTAAAAGTAAATTTAAATAAATACATAGCATCGTAGTGGCACACTGACCTGGTCTTGACAGAGAACTGGACGTTTGTGCGGAGCACCAGGGGTCCTTTCCCCTGAGGCATGGAGGGCTGAGTCTCCACCACAAAGGAACTTCAAGAAACAGACAATAATGTCATGAAATCTAAACAGATCATTATAAGAGATCAAGAGAGTGTATGAAAGTGTGTCCTTAAAAGAGAGACCTCTTGAGTAAGTCTTTTAGAAGAGTATCGGCTCTCTTCTGCATTGTGGGTTTTTGGGCCTTCACCGGGTCGTTTTGATAGGACACTTTTCCTACCAGCTCCTCCAGCTTACCAAGAAACTCCCGCACCTGGAACAGACACACTGCCACACAGGTAAACCTACAAAACAAGAGGAAAAGAGCAAAAGTGATGATGTCCACACAAGTATTAAGAAAAGTAAAAATAACAAGAATAAGAGAAAACACCAACAAATGAAGACCATGAATTAGAGCTGCCAATGCCTAGTCAATTAATCAAATAATCGGTTGTGTTCTTTTGTTGATTAGTTGTTTTTCATGCTGTTTTCATGCTGAATAACTGACTTGTGAGCACATCTCTAGTTAACACAAGTTTTAAAGTGGTGCTGTTGTGTGATTATTTGTGCAGAAGGTCAGTTTTACAGATCTCTTGATTAAATCAAGTAATCGATTAGTCGACAAAATCGCATGAGTGTTAGTCGACTAGGAATTTCTTTAGTCGAGGACAGCCCTACCATGAATGTGATAAGTGGTGCTGAGATTGGGAAACTCAAATTCCACCAATAAAACAGTACTTTTTTCATATACAAAAGGACCATTGATATAACTGTTACAGCAAATGTTAAAGATTAAAACTGACGTGAAGCAGGTGGAGATGAACATACCACTTCTCTAGCTGATCCAGACAAACATTGTCTGGAGAGCCAATGCAGACCTTCTGCTGCCTCCTCTGCCACTCCACCAGCTCCTTCTTCACCAATATATCGATCAGGTCATCAGTCCTGTCCAGGATCTTATTTAGGTCCGACAGGGTGCTCTAAGAAGATTGTATGACACAAAAAGTATTATTATTATTTTTGAATCAGGAAAATATTTGAACTAAGGAGAGATGAAGGTGTTAATTAAGAATATTGATAACTTCGTACCTTTCTACATTCATCCAGTCTGTTGATAAGTAACTGAAAAACTTTCATTTGTTCCTTCTTCACTGCCTCATCTACTACAGCTGCATAAACGTTTCCACAGTGGGATCAGTTTCCATATATGAGAAAAGAGAACATGTAGCTGTGATTCAGGCCTCTTTATTACTCATCCTAAGAGAACATTGTCACAGCATGGAAATTTAACCAGAACATTTTAATCTGCTTACCTTCCATTTTATAGGTTTGGAATTTAAAATCAAACTCGTCCTGCTGCTCCTCCAGACAGAACATTGTATGATCCATGCACTATATCCCAAAAGTCCAGAGAATTAAAAAAAAGGATGAACAATGATATCTTTCAATTACAAATCACAACAAAATAGCATAAAGCAACATAATCTGCACCTGCACTTCATTCCGAAGGCCAGCCATTTTACGTTCAAGGTCCTGCTGGCTGCTGGTCTCCATGGCTTCTTGAGCTACATGCAAACACTGGACCTGAGAAAAGCAAAGGAGTGGGAGGAGCAGGTATAGAGATAAAGAGTCTTTCTCATGTGAAACTGGGAAATATTGTTTTCAGTGCAAAGAGTGTAAGTGGCAGTTAAAAGCAATATCATTGCATGGTGGAAAACCACACACTGAGTCCTGAAGTTTGTTGACACCTTGAACATATAGTTATAAGTTATGAATTAAGTAACAGTACACATCCACTCTTGGTGGCTGGTCTTTGAGTCAACAGCCAAAACATGGCAACTTTTTAAGTGACCATATTGTAAAATATTTGTTTGTAAAAAAATATCACGTGACAACTGTAATTTATTTTTCTAGAGCAATATGTGTGTAATTGTTACATGTGCATTGGAATGCTGTATACGCAGCAGGGTGTGTCCCATCTATTCTGTCACAATAAATTGATGAAATGTTCCCCTAACCTGCTCAGCCAGATCAACACTCTGCAGGATTTCCTTCTCTTTTCCCAAAAACCATAGGATTGCATTTGCCAAGGCACACGGGTCATCCAGGTACCTCTGTAGGGAGAGAAAGGTCAGATGGATATCAGAGTCAAAGCCATCATTATGATCCTAAGATAAAGATGTCACCCAATGGTGCTTTTGTTTTCCATTAATACCACCTGGACAAACCTGAAAGTTCTGTTTATAGCGTCTAATGTTGTGCTGCATTAAGAATGACTCCTCCTGGACAAAGCGGCTGTGCTGTATATCCAGATTCTCCAGCAGGACCTGGAACAGCGCCATCGCCAAGTCATGGTCCCGTGCTGCTCGTTGCCTAAAGAACAAAAAAAAAAACAAGATACAAATAGCAGAGCTTTACAAACAGGGTACTGTAATTAAAAGGTATAATATGGGTTGAATGATATGCTGCCTTACCACTCCTGCTTCTCTATCCAGGCTGACAGGTAGTGCCTCACATCCATAGGCAGAGCATCCCTGTCGTAGAGCTCATGTAGCTGCTGTGTGTAAGGAGCATGCAGCAGCATCAGTCGGTCCCACTGAGCCATCCTAACGCCAACATGCACACAAACAGCACACCACATTTATTGCGTGTGCACTAAAAGACAGCGTCATTACATTTCAAAGTGACAGGTTCAAAACAAGTCTGTAATCAACAATTGAAGGAGTAAAGTGCAAACTCTTCGACAACAGATGACCTGTGACTGATGACAGTACGGGCTGCAGACATGTGACTTATGTCTGCAAATGGTGTTATTATATTTTTAACAAGCCATTGGAGGTTGAGGACGAGTATAACGTTACCTTATTTGTACGTTACGTTAGCTTGTTTTGGGACGAACTGTCAGTAGACACCGTAGACAGGGCCCATTAGTAACAACATATTTGCTTACCTCGCTTTATGCTGTCAGACAGAGTCCACTTAGAAATGTCTTATAACTAACATTAACGAAATGGTCATTCAAGACAGGCGCATAGCAGCTCCTGTTTCTTGCGTTACTAGCTGACGTTAGTTGTAGCTGCTGCGAGACGTTTGTAAAACAAAACAACATCCATTTCCTTAATATTTTCCTAACATAGTTCTATTTCATTGGCTATCTAGTTATCCCTCCCAAGTGGTTCTTCTCAAACGACCATGGGCACCATTTTGGCTCTGACACAATTGCCGTTAAAGCACTTGAGAGCCAAAATGTTCGGATATGGTCAAACAGTTTCCTGGTGAGCGCAGAGCTAACAGTTCATTGGTCGAGCCGGTCACAGGACAGCGCGTGCTGTTGGTACATTTTTCACGTCAATCTGCAGCGAGGGGCGTGGTAAGCAAAATAGAAACTTACGGCCCCGGCTGAAAGTTTCCCGAGAAATGAGGTTGTGAAAGTGACGAAGCGAGAGTGTGACGCACTCAGGGGCGTAGCACGAAACTCTGTGCAAATATCCAAATATCCACTTCTTCATCTCCATACCTTCAAAGGTCTCTTCACCCCCATCATCCTCTGCACTGATTTCTGTCTCTTATTCAGCCTCATCTCTGGTGCAAGAGCCCATAGAAGCAAGGAGTTGTACAGTCTAGCCTATGATAAATCGGTATGGTATATCATTAATATATTTACTGATTAGCACCATTCAAGAAATAAATATTGCTGGCTGTGATGTGGTGAGGGAGAGAGAGAGAGAGAGAGAGATGTATGTGTCATAACCTGTATTGACTGATCTCAAAATTTAAGGTGGAAGTGTTCTTGACAGAATGGGTGACATTTTAAGAATAATGGACAGTTACAAGCAACTTAATAGGGTCACGAAAAGTCACCGAAACTTGATAATGGTGTCACATTATATGTTGATCAAGTTTATATTGCATGAACTTCGGACATGTACTTGTTTAAAATGTACTTATTTATATATTTTATTTTATCTTTCTTATTTGAATCTCCCCTCCCCTTTACTTTACTTGTTAATTTATGTTTTATTAATTAATTTTATTACAATGTCTGTACATAAGTGTGTGTATGTCTGTGTGAAGGGGGTTTGTGTGTTCTGTTCACTATGACTAAATGACAATAAACACAGTTTTGTAAATATCTTCCATATCCACATTTAACACACATTCATTTTATTTGTAGTTTTGTTCTTTCTGTTCAGTTTTCCTGAACTTTATATACACTAGAGACTATCATGCAATGGCATCACTCCAGCTGCAATGCTAAATTGGATCATGGGCATAAACTGGGGGGGCCTATTGCTCACATGTCTTCTGAGAGAACGTGGTGAGGAGTTGTTTACCATCCTATTTGATTTGGTGTGAAAATGATTACAAAATTATTATGACAAGCAATTTTCGTGGGCCTCACCACACATTTGGGCCCTGTAAATTAGTTCACATTGTCTTTGTCCACCGTTCCTGAACAAACTGGTTCCAAATCAGCAAACAACAAAAACAGGTTATGTGTCTCTGGTAGTCTGGTCCGAGTAACAAACTACTATATAGTTTGATCTGTATCATATTTTGTGTTTAAATTGATAATATTGATATTTGTATGTGAAATCCCAATAAAAGCAGAAAGTAAAAACTACAATAGGCTCTTAAACTCAGATTCAAGTACCATGACATTTTACCTCAGTTAATATAATTTATCATTTACCAGCACTAAGTAGCAATTTTTAAAGATAAAAAAAAATATTAATATTTTGTATTAATTTGTTTCTTTGGATATCAGGTAACTTCTAATCTTTTTTTCCAAATCAGTACTTGAAAATATACCTAGGGGTGTATTTTGTCCACCAAGTTGGTACAACCTGCCCTCTGCGGCAACAGTTGCATTTCTCATTTATCCCTTCAGTTCTCACTCTCACCAGTAGATGTCATACTTGCCACATCATTTCAGACATTAGTTTGAATTAGTGAATTAGTTATTAATAGAAAATAAATAAAAAATGTGCCATGGAGAACAACTCATCGCTTCATCATATAGGGTTATTGAAAAGTCCTGTTTTAGAAGTGGCCCACCATAACCTGACACCAGATACAGTTCTCATTACTATTTCATTATTTTAATTCACATCATATTTACTAATTTAACAATACAATAATATTCTCCATAAGCTTGAACTCCTTTTTGTGTTGGTTAAAAGGCTGTTTAAGGATATTGAGCGTACAACATATTACACTGTAATTCAACAAAGTGTAATTTGAAGAACGTAAACTCCTTGTCAGGTTGTTAAAAATATCCACATTCTTAAAAATAATGCAGAGGTTGTGATCTCAGAGTCCTAAATGGCAGCTACAAATTCCCTTTTGTTTGTTGTACAGCACACCTACAAACCAGATCCTAGACGTCAGATCCTACCTTTGATATCAAAAACAAACATTGTTATCTCTGTACTGTGGATAAATGGGAAAAAGTTAAAGAAGTTTAAAATTGAGGTTATCTTCATTCTAGACTAACATACATACTATTTAACATTGTTTAATACATCTTAAACTGGTGTAGCTCCATTAATCAAATCAAATCCCTAACCATTACCAGGAAGCAGGCTGTTATTTGTTCTGTACTGGCTTATCTGGTTAAACAGCACAAAGTTTGTTCCTAATCTCTTTCCACTACATTTGGAGAGCTGCTGTGATATGTTCATTGCCTACTGTATATTGTATTGGGGGCTACTGACTTTGGATTCATCAAGCTTGGGTTGAGGAGTGCAGAAATATCTGTTTGGTAAATATGTGTACAGAGAGCAAAGTTCACAAAAAAGTGCCCAAAATTGTTGGGGTGCTGGTCCCAGTGTGAATTGGAAAAGAAGAAGGCTGCACACACACACACACACACACACACACGCATTGAGTTCACCTTGCCCCTTTTTGGACTGTGGGAGAAGAACCACTTAGAAACAGAGAGCATGCAAATTCAACAGTCAAATGTCAGCCAGCTGGGTTCAAATAGGCCTCAAATAGACATTCAGTGACAATTTTCCCAGCAGAATTGTGACTTGCTATTGTAGTTCAAATAGAAATAACATTAACAATGTCTTTGTATTTCATGTCAGTGTGACAGTGAGTCAACATTAACAATACCAGCACCCAGAAACCAAAGCAGTCAAACTGGAACTGTGCTCTGTATACTGTGACATCTCCAAATGTCTTTCATGAAAAAAAAAGCCTTTTCAGTCCTGTAAAATAAATAAGCTTTAATTGAGGTCTAAAAATCCTAGAATGTAACCTAAACTTAGTAAAGATGATTTTACTCCCAATTAAAAAAACTTTTTTTTCTTATAGTGTCTGTGGGCTCAGACTTATAATAAAACACTTGAAAACTCTGCATACCATGACTTAGCCTAAATAGTGTGAACCTGCACATCGAATACTATTTCCTTACTTATCAAGTGCTCACTGTTTCTTTTACCATAAAACTGTCTTTCTCAAGACCATTACAATACAAGCAATATGAGAGTGTGCACAATTACCACACTGACAGTCACTGTATGCACATATAGATGTAATATACACTTTATTGACATTAAAATAATTAAAAAACATATAAAACTACAAAACTTAGTTTTCAGTCTATTGTCCCTGCAATTAACACAAGAGGTGGGAATGTAACTCTGACCTGACAAAACGTTTTCATGGAAGGGAAGAAAACAACAAGAGTGATGAAGGACAATGACCAGAAGAAAAGACACCGGATGTAGAGCAAAATGAAAGTCTTGAGGGATTGGAGGTTTAATTTCCTGAGACCTGTTCTTCAGAAGTTGCTGCTTAATATGATACATTGTTCAACTATTTAATCAATTATACACAAAATGAGCTATTTTTCTACAAGAAGAAGAGGTTAAAAGCTTACTTGATGAGTTTGTTAAAGCTTGTTTGCAATTAATGTGTAATGTAATTACCTTTTTACTCTCAGTAAATTTCATTACATTTTTCTATATTGTCTCAAAAGATAAAACTAATTTACATATTTTACAGACTAATCAAAAAATCACTGACATCTTCAATAAAAAATAATCAGTGTGTCAAACTGTGTAAAATGAAGTTTGTGCAGTCACACAAATAAAAAGCTTTTATTCCCTATTTCAAAACTTCTGATAATTCACTGAGTAATACAAACATGTGTAATCTTGTTTTTCAAATAATCTAGATTATATAACGCCTGGTAAACCAATATGTTACTGATCAACCATGTCAGTTAACAAACACTGATCCTGTGTCACTGTCTTTTTTTATTTAATGTATAAACTAAATATAAAGATATTTATTGCTAAAGCTTCACAGGTGGATTTATTACTTCTTCAGTCTACTGGACAGTGATGACGCCATCCTCCCAGTTGAACTGGTTCACCAGCACGTCGTCCTCCTGCTTCATGGAGTTGAGCAGATACCTGACGCCTGCTTTCACACCGGTCTTCACACCTGCACCCAGAGCGTAGCCTGCCACCCCGGCAGTCCCCCCTGTGGCCACCATGAGAGCATCTGTGCCGAGGTCAACCGCACTGAGGATGGCTCTCTCCTTGGCTGTCTCCGAGCAGTTGACAGAGGCATAATACACAGCTGTGCCGAGGTTGTAGAGGGTGCTGACTGCAGGGATCCACTCCACCACGTTGTACACACGCTCCTCGCTTTTGTTGATGCAGCTCCTCTGGGGGCTTCGCCTCACCCGTCGACCCGAAGCAGTGGCGGTCAGAGCATCTTCCTCTGCGCTGCACTGACAGATCCAACATTCAGACTCTGTGGATTCAGAAGGTAAGACGCGACTGCCTTTCTTCAACACTCCCTGGTACTTCCCAGGTTTGAGTGGTCCACTGCTGGTCACACCAGCACACAGGACTCCCAGTCTCTCACAGGCGCTCACAGCCTCCTCTAGATCACCCGTAGCTCCTTCCACAGCTGTTCCTGCCAGTGTGGTTCCACTCACCCTGGTCCAACCCTCACAATGCCCTCCATGCTTGGAGGAACCTTCTCCCACCATGGTCAGCTGCTGGATGTTAAACATCACAGCCTCCATGTGGCGCCCTGCTGGATTCCTCCCTGAAGGCGATGATTCAGGTGCATGCGTGGATGCAGACTTGCTCACCCTCCTCTCTATCAGACCCTGCACCTCCATCAGGAGCTCCTCCGTGTCCGCCACTCCCAGCAGGTCGTGCAGCTTCAGCACCAGGGTCTGTGCTTCCGGTTGGCAGCCTGCCACCACCAACACGGGCACTAAAGAGAGACCCAGGAGCTCCTGGGGGAACATGGAGGATGATGGGTCGTCCACGGTGCTGGCAGCTAGCAGCTCCTCACAGCTGACGTTCCCCTGAATGTGGAGGTGATCTTGAATCTGCTCCGGAAGCTTTGTCCTGAGGACTGATATTATGTTTTTGGCAGATCGAACTCTCTTCTCTTTTTGTGCAGGATCGGGGTTTTCTGCAGATGGGATACCGAGCTGGAGTTTGGGTCCCAGGGGAGGCGGATGATCCTGTTTGGCTGTTTCCTCTCCCACTTCAGTGAGGTCAGCTCCTGGAAGCAGAGTGTTTCTCAGCGCCAGAGGAGGTGGGACCCTGCACAAAGCCTGTTCATTCAGCAGGAGCTGGATCACAATCAGCCACTTCAACTTGGAGGACATCATTCCAGTCTTGTTCGACATGCTACATTAAACACAGGAGAAAAGAATAAGAAAAACAACCCAGCAACATAACTAGTGAGTCCTTGTTGCACATACTGTTGATCCTGCAATAGAGTACGTCAGTCTTTAACTCACACGCAATGATTCATTGGCTAGTTTTGGCTATCCAGTCTTGTGACTGCATCTGTTTCACTGTAGACATGAAGAAAACATGAAATGACTCATAACTCTCATCCTGTAATGTTTCTAGTGGCACAATTAGTTATTGGTCTATATTGTATCATTTCAGATTTTAATTTAGCCTGCAAAAAGCCCTCTCATTAAATGTATATTGTCTACATTACAAACAAACAAAAAAAATCAATATTTAAAATGTGCAAGAAAGAGCAACACATCCCAATACAGGGCCTCTACACTGAGCTTGGCGTCTTTTCCCTGTACTAACTACGACTACAAATATAAATGTTGTTCCACCCACAACTTCATAATTTCATTGCATCTTTTGATCCTGTGGCAGCTTTGTGTCCAGCACCTACCTTAATAACAATCAGACGTGGAGTACAGAATGTAGCAGTGCGACCAAGATGGCTTCAGCGTGTAGGAGGATGCTTTTTGTGTTAGTTTTTTCCCCTCAAAATGTGCATAGCGGTCTTCTTTCTCTTTGCCTCCAATGAGAGTCTCCTCCTTTACACATGACATCCCACAGCCCTCCCTCTGTCTCATCTGTCTTTCAGCTGCCGCTTCTCTTTGGCCTCATTGCTCAACAGGGAGATCAGGGCTTGAATATTGATTCACGTGGGGAAAGTCCATGTGTTCTAAAGAAGTTTTGTTTGTCTGCCCCACTATCCGCTCATCCCTCCCCCATCCCGCTGTTCTCTCTCAGGCGGTAGGTTTTGTTTTTGATCCAAATACTTGAAAGAAATCTCCCCTCATGCCGTGAGCATGTGAGGAAAAGTGATAAGTGAGGAAGACGAGGGGCTATCTGAGGTAAAGACTAAACTCATTCACAACTCCACTTGATGTATTGTTGTTACTGCACACCTGCTCATTGTTGCTACATCTTAACACATCACTTTCCTGTACTAACTTCCTTTAGAAAAGGTTTTCCTCTATTTTTTGAAGCCCCATTCACTCACACATAAAAGCTGTTGGTAAAAGTCCATTCAGAGCACCCAGAATAGCATGGCTTTGCCCTGGAGCAGACTGTTGCTGTCCTATGAAAACCTTGTATGTTATATAAAAAAAAGGTCATAGCCTCTATGTGGCACCCTTCTTGTTTCAGGCTGCAGCATCAGCACCAAACAACACACAGACAAAGGTGGTGACTAGCTGGTGAACAAAGTGAGCATTTACCAGCTAAAGAGCCAGATATTTGGTTAGTGGAGACCAAATCAGCTTAGAGAGAGAGTGAATAGAAAAATTGCAATAAAACTCCAAGGTACTTTTGAACAATTAAACCATAACTGCTGGATGTGTAAAAAAACTGCTTGCCATCAAGCTTGTCCTATCAACTTTATATGGTGATGATATGTCGATATTGTGTTGACATCTTGTTTCCGCTTTTCTTTGCTGCATCATATTAACAAAAATAAATCAGGCTTGATTAAAATAAAGCATATGGTAATTGCTCATAATGCGCATATAGTTATTTGTTTGTGATATATTGTTAAATTATTGATTATTTAATAAATTCTCATTCTGGAAGATTTTTGAAGATCCCATGCAAAAACTGTAGGAACAATACAAATTTAACATTATATGCTTCATATGTACTTCAGATTTTTTGCTTCTTTAGGTCAACAATTCTGCTATTTTACAATCAGATACCGAAAATATACTTCACAAACAAGGACCACGCCAATAACAGTATGAGTTTCGAGAGGTTTATTGCATGATGGAATGATTGTTAGATTTAGGAAGCGGAAGGGGTCGAGGGATGAAGGGAAGTAGGGTAGGGGTAGAGAGATGAAGGGATGTAGGGTAGAGGGATGAAGGGATGTAGTGTAGGGATCGAGGTAGAGGGATGTAGGGTAGGGGTAGGGGTAGAGGGATAAAGAGATGTAGGGTAGAGGGATGAAGGGATGTAGGGTAGAAGGATGAAAGGATGTAGGGTAGAGGGATGAAGGGATGTAGGGTAGAAGGATGAAGGGATGTAGGGTAGAGGGATGAAGGGATGTAGGGTAGAGGGATTAAGGGATGTATGGTAGAGGGATTAAGGGATGTAGGGTAGAGGGATTAAGGGATGTAGGGTAGGGATGGAGGTAGAGGGATGAAGGGATGTAGGGTAGGGATAGAGGTAGAGGGATGAAGGGATGTAGGGTAGGGGTCGAGGTAGAGGGATGTAGGGTAGGGATGAGAAATGAAGGGATGTAAGGAAGAAGAAACAAGGAGGGTTGTAGAAAGGCAGTTAGCGATGGGGGACCGTTGGTGTCCGGCGGCTTGCGGAAACGGGGGGAATAGAGACTGTAGGGTGGGGGCCGTCTCTTCGGAAGCTCTGGTGGCGTCCCCTGTTGTTCCTGTAATCCTGCGAGAGAGAGAGAGAGAGAGAGAGAGAGAGAATAGAAAAACAAAAACGGGGTTGGGGGGAGGGATGTGAAAACAGAGTCGAAGAGTAAGTGAACGGGTTCATTGTGCTTAAATACAATGTGCAGAGGAAATGAGCTGTGTTCTGGGCGTGGCCCCTGTTCCTGAACTAAGTTTATAAAACTCAATATATGTTGATAATTTCATATGAGATAATTTCAGAAACCTATTGTAAGGAAGTCTTTGACGTGGCCACTGGATGTTCACTTTATATTATTTAGTTGAAAATTTCTTCACTTCTGTCTCCATCTCATATTCATTTTCCATGCTCCTCCATTGTCCCCTGCTGGAGACGAAAGGTTGTGATCTCTCGGGGAATGGAGGCCTAATCCGCAGCTGGCCTCAGCCACTCTGAAGAAACAAAGTTAAAATCATTAACATCATTAGACTGAAGCCAAAGTGTCATACTGTGTACTGCCTGCAAGTTAAATGTGGGGTTGTTGGTTGATATTGTGTTCTCACCTGTTTCATTCGGGGAGCCTGGATATAGGGAAGCAGCCCTCTGGGTTTCATCAAGTTACCAATCGAAAAAATCTGACAATTTGCAAGTGTGATTCATAAATTATGATGGTTTACGAATTCATTTCTGTCGGGAACTGAGTATAATTAACACTTGGTATACTCCAATCAAAAATGTGTTAGTTTAAGACGATGCTCTTCACACAGCTGAGGTTTCATTAATCGTCAGGGAGTATCAGCTCATTTGTTGTGAGTCTCATGATCTCACACCAATAGTCCCAGTGTAATTATCATGTCTTAGTCTGTAGTCAAAGTTCACCCTTGAACTTGGAGGCACTAGTTGTGAGCGACTTACAATGTTTTAATATTTGTAGTTTACAGATTTGAAGATCCAGACATAATTGAAATGTGAAACTAAAGTAGTAGTTGTACACTTCTATAGGCTCTGAGTGACTCTGTATAACTGTGCCTCTTCTCTGCGCAGAGAATAAATACTTTTAAAAGACAAGTTCTGTTTGACAATATTCTTCATTTCAGTTTAAAAAGAAAAAAAATATTTTCCGCTACACTTTGGAAAGTCTTAGACTGGTGCCAAATCAATCAGTGCTAAATCCAAAATATGTTTTAAGTAAAATCTGAATTCCCTCGTGTGGGACTGAAATGAGTTCAATCACACTGAAAGTTCCCTACAGTCATAGTATTTATTGTAACTGTGGTTTCAAGCTGAACTTTTAAGCCAACATGGACGAGAAGTCCTTAAAGTGATCCAAAGAAAAAGAAAAATGTTTACATTTAGTTTCAAGACAACTGCGCAACTCCATCTCCTAAGGAAGATCAAAACATCTCACAAAATCTATTTAATTCTGGGAAAACCTTTAAAAGTTTGTCTGCTCTTCTGCTTGTTGTCCCAGGAGGTTGTGATGTGAACCCCAACATTGTTGGAGTGGATGAACAACATACTGATGGTGGTGCTACAAGCTTGTTCTAAATGACAAGAAAAATGCTTCAGGTGATGAAATACTAGTTCCATTATTTTAAAGTATATTAAGACAGACACGATGAGCAATATTAGTTAAGGTTTTGGAGGTATTGGCAATGCGTAGCATTCTACTTCCCACCTTAAAGTCAATTCAATAAATCTATATTGTCCCTGGGGGGCAAATCTGGTGCAGCATAAACCCCCCAAAAAAGAAAACATTGGAGAAACATATTACATATGACGACAACAACAAACACACAATAAACAACAAGTAAAAGCAAACATCAATTTTTCAAAGTACAATGAGTAAAAACGTACAAGCAGAACAAAAGTGCAACAGTAAAAAGTGAACGGCAGTTCTTGTTCCTAACAGTGTTATGAATGAAGCACATTCTAGTGACTGATGTTAAAAGAGCCCAAACTGCATTTCTTTGTCTGCTTTCCTCACTAGTGAGGAAAGCATGAAGCCGGGGTAACGGTAGTGAAGGTATTCCACCGTCACCACCTTTTCTTCTCCCAAGATTTTCATGAAGGGTTACATTCCTGATTATTTCTAAAGTAGTACTTAAGGAAATGTACTTGGTCATTGTACCAGTCTGAGTATGAGCATGGTTACTCATACAAACACAATAAGTCAATAAACCAGGATTAGGGCAGTGCTATGACGACTTTAGTTTGAGTTGACTTTTCCTGGCTGCTCTTCTGAACACTTCAGCCACAATGGAAAACGTATTTTCCTAATAAATGTCAAAGCTTCAAGACAATCAGGCAATCAGAAATCAAGTGTTGATTTTCCATTAAATACAAATAGTTTGATTAAAAAATGACACATCTAACACTGCCACTGTAAATGCTGTCATGAACACAATATGGTTTAGGATGAGTTGAGTTTTGTTGTTCCTCAAATATGACCTTACTAATTTCAGGTGGGTGTAATTCAACTTTTTGGGCATTTGTCTGTGGAAGGAAAGGGTCAGCTGGAAGGCTTCCATTTGTCCTTTCATTGGTTCAGAGAGTGTGGGAGTGATTTGGCTGTCGGCTCTTACACACCAGTCATTGGCGGTGTTGACAAAAAAGCAATATCCGCTTACAGGGCGTACGCTGTTTCCAAGTCCAGTCCACTTACACAGGAACATAATGCGCTCAATTTCTCCTGGGAGACACGGACACAGACACACACACACACACACACACACACACACACACACACACACACACACACACACACACACACACACACATACACACATACACACTTAAACTGTACTTCAAGGTTTTGCAGTTTGTTTGCATTGTTTGCAGTTGTAATAAGCAAAACAAGTATAATATTTATGGTAAATAGTGCTATATTAAATTAATTCATGCATCCATCTTATAACCATGTGTATCGCTTCTTGTGGCATATCTGATTTTCAGACTTATTGGGTCAACTTGTAGAGAAATTCTTCCCTTTTTAATCAGTAAGAATGGGCTTTGTGGCATAATTAATGATTAATTAGTCACTGGTGTACCACATTAAACATTTTTATTTTAATATTTATTTCGTAAGATAACCTAGTGTGAAAAGATGCAAGACTTCTTTTATTTTTATATTTTATTTATATTCTCATGTTGACGCTTTCAATTATTTGATAAGACTAATGAGAAAGTGTGTGTGTGTGTGTAGAGGGGTGGGAGGGGAGGGGAGTTTGGGTGGTGGGTGGAGCTCTAATTTGATTACAAATGAGCTCAAGGACTGTAATAATTGAGATAAGAGGCTGTTGGGCAGAGAGACATTTTCAGTCGGCATTGAGTTCCTTTGATATCAAGTAAACTGTTGGGCGGATCAAGATCTTTCAACACTGTTAAGAGGTGAGACATTCATGTTGCTCTGATTCATTTGAAATAGATTATGGTAAAAAAAGGAGCCTTATGAAGTTATGAGACGTCATTGTTCACGAAGAAGATTCTGTACCAGCATTTTTTTCAGATTAAATGCTTTTATTCTCTTTTTGTCAAACTTGTATGATTTATAGGATAAGTGAGTAAATTGATTGACTGCAGGTTTGGTAATGTCTATCTGAGCAGAGAATAAAGTAGCTCTTCCTCTGTGTGTATTTAATCAGAGCTTCTTTTTGCTTTGCTGACAGCCTAGCCAGGCCAACCGCACGTTTCAATTAGAAATGTCAGTGCATGTGAGTGTTCACCAATGGTTAGCTCAGGGCTGCTGCTCTGCACTGCTCTCATACGGCAGTTTAAACTAATAACGCCGTCCTCACCGACAGTGTCGTGAAGGAAGTGTATCACCAACAGGTAAACACTGTTGGCTCTGGCAGCACTTTCCCCGTGGGTTGCACTGTAAGCGCTGTTAGCATTATTAGCTATGAACTACCAGTTCACCGTCGACATGTTGAGAGCCAATCAGAGGCAATCAAAATGCTCCCAATCTCTGATCTTGCACCTTTCAATTTTAGTTAAACTCGCTTTAACATCATTAAGTTATTTTTACAATCTTAACTGTCCATTTAATCTGCATTTTATGCACGTCTTCCGAAAAATCTTTTTTCAGTTTAGTAACTTAATTAATCTGAATTAATTAATACAAAGTTGACAAATTGAACCCTTTTTCTATTTTGCCATTTGGGCTTCACATATGAAAGTGAAGTGTGACTGTTAAAACACTTAAAGACATGTTTTAAATTAGCTTGTTGGGAAAAACCTGAGATCCTGTGATGTAGGGCCTGATTTCGAATGTAGCCTACAGATATATTTTATATTATCCTATATTTGTCATCATTTTAAAACTTGACACTTAGATAATTACAGTACGTTCATGAGGAGATTTGTCAGCTTGGGGTTTTTTTAAGCTGAAGAGATGGAAATAATATGCAAAGAAAATAAACAAATCAAAAAAAGGAATCACCCAAAATATTTTAACCCTGATTATGTGACACACAAGAGTGTCAGCTTTGGAGCTATGAAGATACACTCCTGGCCACTAGTTTTTGCTGATATTGTTTCTAGGCTACATGTTCATAAACCATTTACATCTGATTTCTGTTTCAGAGTGATGGAGAGAACTCCCAACGGCTGCGGCACTCGTGCGTCACTGGTTGCTTTGGTCGTCCTTGTCTTAGTTCCTGTGAGGTCTGGATGTAGGGAATACACCTACAAACCACTGACAGAGGTAAGACTACATACATTGAGGGCCTTTCTCATTTCTCGATTTTGTGCCTCCTGGTCTCCTTGCTCCTCCAGCTTGTGACCTGGAAATCGATCTGAGCACTCCACCTTGAAGGATGTCCCAATTACTAAAACGCATTTCTAGAATTAAAGAGGGTAGCCCGAGGGCTATTGGGGAGGATACACAGATACATCCTTTGTTGAAGTCTTTATATATATATATATATATATATATATATATATATATATATATATATATATATATATATATATATATATACATATATACATATATATATATATATATATATATATATATATATATATACACACACACACACACACATACATACACTGCCTGGTCAAAAAAAAAGTCGCCACCTGGATCATCATGCCTAGTGCCTACTGTACAAGCCTGTGGGGGCAGTGCTATGATCTGGGGTTGCTGCAGTTGGTCAGGTTTAGGTTCAGCAACAGTATGTGCTCAAAGAATGAGGTCAGCTGACTACCTGAATATACTGAATGACCAGGTTATTCCATCAATGGATTTTTTTCTTCCCTGATGGCACGGACATATTCCAAGATGACAATGCCAGGATTCATCGGGCTCAAATTGTGAAAGAGTGGTTCAGGGAGCGTGAGACATCATTTTCACACATGGATTGGCCACCACAGAGTCCAGACCTTAACCCCATTGAGAATCTTTGGGATGTGCTGGAGAAGGCTTTGCGCAGCGGTCAGACTCTACCATCATCAATACAAGATTTTGGTGAGAAATTAATGCAACACTGGATGGAAATAAATCTTGTGACATTGCAGAAGCTTATCGAAACAATGCCACAGCGAATGCGTGCCGTAATCAAAGCTAAAGGCGGTCCAACGAAATATTAGAGTGTGTGACCTTTTTTTTTGGTGGCGACTTTTTTTTTGGCCAGGCAGTATATGTGCACATACACACCTTGCTAAAGGATGTTTTGTCTTTCAGGCTAAGCCGGAGTGCTGTGCTAGAGAACATGCAGAGCTGAAGAGATTTAAAGACATTGACTATGACAGTTTTGTGGGTCTAATGGGAAGGAGAAGTGCTGCTCAACCAAAGAGTGAGTTTATTTTACTCACACCACGTCTTACGGTACTCTTTGTCACTGACCGGGGAGCTTCTGTTGTCTAACCGCCGACTCTTTTTGCATGTCACAGAAACACCAATAAAAAGTATGAATTTGAAACCAGCTTCCAGCATTTTTCTGTAACGACCTAACATATTATGGTATTGCATATTACATTTCTCTGTTCATCTTGTGTAGGACACACTGATCACATCTTCGCTGATATGTTGGGGCGGCTAACAGGTGAGTGAAATCAGCAACACAGAGCATTGATTCAGTAAGTCATACAATATCTATTGATTTACTATACATATTTTTTTACAGTGTATTGTGTGGCTATTTGTAGGACAAATATACATTTGTGGATGATGATTTTTTTTAATCAATACCAAAAATAAAATAACTCCCGGAAGCTTGGACATTTGAAGCAGATATCAAGTATGAGATTTGACAAAAAAAAAAAAAAAGTATAACAATTGATATTTATTTTTATATAAACATGTTAAAAAATATTTTGTATAAACATTTTCTAAATCTAACTATCCATCATATAAAACTAAACTTTCAATTAAACTTAGTCCGGCTTGAAAAAATTATGTTGCAACAACTAATGTAGAGATTACGATAACTACTTGAATGTTTTTTTTTTCTTTTCATGAACAGGAATGGCTTGTCCTTGTGCCGAGGAATATTTACAAACTAAGAGAGGCCAATTCATCAATCATGGAAGGCAGAGGTATGTGCATCTTCCTCAAAATTAAATAACGAAACAAAAAAATGTGTTGCCAAATCCTTTACAAACCTTGTTTTCTTTACTTAGGTTTCAACGCTTTCCGTGGTGGGATGTCACGCCTCCCCCACCTCAACACAGACTGTAAAACCTGCAGTCTCTCACAGCGCTGATAAATCCTCACAGCTTTGTAACAGAGCACGATGTATCAAAGTTATTAAACCACAGGGAGGTGAAAAAGCCACATTAACCATGCATGGATGCTTTTCTAGTGTCAATAGAATTGTTCCGACTTGTTGTCACGTAAACAAATGTAAAAACAAAACAAATGTACAGTAAAATATGCATTTATTTATAGTGATTTAAGTACCAAACGATCCTGCACACTAATCACACAAAATAAATTTACACACTTAAGTGTACTGACTCAATTTAAATGTCAATACCAACATAAATACATTTCAAATATAAATACAGTACTGTACACCTTTCCCTTAGATCAAATTTGAATGTTGGAGTAGATTGTCGAGGACTGGATGTGTGGTACCACAGGCACCAGAAACCAGATGTGTTGGGCCCGCACAGCTGCCCGCAGAAGAATCTGCCCTATAGTCCTTTGCTACTAAAATGTTGTACAAATTAAAATTAATTTCAAAGGAAGCAATTATGTAAAACATGCTGATTTGGTTTAAACTGGATTTTTCCACTTTAATAAAAAGAAAACAAACTGAACATGCTCTGTGCTCATGTACAGAAGGAAACTGAGTGTAAACACGTACAAAAGGCATGACCTCATACATTTTGAACCTTGAAAAACAATAAGAGGTTTAAGTGGTTAAAAAGAAAAACAGCAATCATCAACAAAAGTGCATTAAATTTTCACTTAAACGACAAATCTATTCTGTCTGAATCATCACTGAATCCTGACTGATTCCAGAAGCCAGTTTCTGTATTTGGTAATTACTGTATCACCCACAAAATGAATTATTTGTTTGGTTACAAAGTAATAAAGGAACTGTTATGAATACTTTTAAATATGCACAATGTACCAACTACAAAACAAAAGGTCGGGCCCATCCAGAACTTAAGAATTACACAACATTGTACAAACTAAAAATAAGAGAAGAATTCTTGCTGACATGAACAAGTCATCTGCTGGCTTTCCCAAAGGCCATATACTCATTACATTGGAAGGATTCAATAAGATGATACTCCATCTGAAAGCATCACTCTCATCATGGTAATGTCACAGTGCAAAGTCATGTGTGCAGCTGATGAATTATACAATCTCAAATTGACAAGGCACAAGCTGATGAGCCCACAAGCAAGAGATGAGGGGAAGTGTGAAGTGTGCGTGTAATAAAGGAATTTCAGGAAGCACAGGTAGATATGATCTGGAGAAGACTGCGGTTCATTTCAAAATAAATAATTGTATTTGACCAACTACTTCCTTGTCTGGCTGAAGGTGTGTTTAACCATTGTATTCCAGATCAAATTAACCCCATGGTGGAGAACAAAAGGATACAGTTAACTGGACATAATGACATAAACAAATAAAAAGCACCTGGATTGATTGACAAAAATACTGACTAGTGTGTCTGTTATCATCCCTCGTGCAAATCTTTGGCTGGACTGTATACATTTAGTCATTTGGACTTTTCATTTAAAAGCATCATGCTCACATCAATGTATTTCTATTAGCCATAGAGAAATAAGAACGCATCCAAACAATGGTTTCTATCGTCTTATCGTTCTATCTGTATTTTGTGTGTGTGTGTGTGCGGGGGGGGGGGGTATGGGTGGGTATGATGTATTTGTTTTTTTTCTAGTCCACTAATACTTGATTAAGGCTGCAAGATCACAGCGGAAATAGCCGTCACTTTCACAATGACATTTATGTAGCTGAAATAAGTCGATTAATCAATTGGTCAATCGACAGAAAATGAACGGGCAGCTATTTTGCTTATTTTACTTCTTTTCTCAACCATGCAAACATTACGTAGGTCCAGTTCCTTTGTTAAGAGGATTTGCTGCTTCTCTTTGTCTTATAAGTAATAAATTAATCATTTTTGTGTTTTTCCATTGTTGGTCATAAAACGTTATTTGAAGACTTTAGGAAATCTTAACGGGCATTTTTCACTACTTTCTGACATTTTATAGGCCAAACAATTAGTTCGTTGAGAAATGTATTTGGAAATAATTGGAAGATAAATCTGTAATGATATATGGAATCAAGCTTCTCTGAGTTACCGCAGCATACAATCAGATAAAAAGGAATAACTCCTCCACAGATCGTGTACACAGTGTTAATCCTGCCTAAAATGCTTCTGAATGCAGCCTGACGAGTTTGGGATGCAGCAAACTGTGACATGGAAACTGGTTAACCACAATATGCTCAAAAAAAACACCTGTATCACTGTGGACAAATGGGTGTTTGACTGATGTACAAGGGGAGGCACTTTTGATTTAAATGTAATTTGAAAAGCTTTATGCTCCGTCTGATCAGCTCTTGACGTATGCTGGCTTCCAAGGCATATAGTCATCTGTGTGAAATTACGTCAAACAACTCCAGCAAACCACAAGCTACTTCGCTGTAGAGAGTGGCAGTTCAAGTTGTTTTGGTGGATTTGCAATAGTCAAGAAAAAGATAAAATATTTGAGAAATCAAATTTAACTGGCTCTGGAATATAATAGGATCATATGGATTAAAAAGGTGCTTTAGTCAATTAACAAATGAGTGCAGGTTACAGAAAGCCATTCCCAACATCTAAAGAAGATGTTCAGCTGTAAAACCACCTAAAAAAATAACCTGAAAACGAGGGTAAGTCATAAATCACCTCTTAGCCTTAAGACCAGTCTCGCAGTTGCAATTCACATTAGCAGCAGTCCTTCAGAAACGCACTTGTGTGTGGAGACATTTCAAACCAAAGTGGACTCATTTACTACTTTTGTAAAAATCAGCGCGAAGATTATCACAATGAATAAGCAGTTTCCGTCACGCACCCACACAGTCAAACTGTTATTTGCCTGCTGGGACGGCAGGAGGGTCCTTACCAGCAGCAGGAGGGGGATCTATATCCTGTTCCTTGTCAGTCCTGGATGGATCAGCCCCCTCTTCTTGCCCTTTCTCCGAAGAAGTCAGCTCTGTTTTTCCTTCTGCAGCATCCTGGGAACTTGACTGCTTAATATTGTACCCCAGCGGGGTGGGGGGCTGGTAACGATATCTGTAGCCAAAGGCACGCAGGTGATATGTGTAGTACTCCAATAAGTACATGTGTGGAGCATCTACATAGTGGAATGACACAGACAGGTCCGAGCAACAGTTTGGACCCTGAGGAAAAAAAGAGAGTAATGTAGTTATGCAACAACACAGAGACAAAATGGTTGAGCTTTCATTGTTACTGTGGCTTTATCAGTTTGACTACAAACAGCGATGGGAAAACTTTGTTGACTGTCATACATTTTTTCACCGCAGACTCACAGACAGCCACACTCACTGCACCACTGCCCATTGCAAGCAAAAAGCCAGTAAGAGTAATTTGTTAATGTAATCTATGCAAAACATATACAGAAGACAAAAATGAACTCTCAACGGAATACAGTTCATTGAGGTAACTTGGGAAAAAGCTGCACTGAAGCAACAAACACTAGAGGACACTTTTAAAAGAAGAGCGAAATTCCCACAGCGACTGTGACAAGGCCCAAAAGATTACATACAGTGCTTGTTATCTCATACTTGATGTTTTGTATAAATGATGATTAAAAAAACATTAAGGAACAGATTGGATGTGGGGATTGTTTTTGTTTTTTAATGCAAGCTATTCAATTGTTAAGTATATACATTTGATTGATTTTAATACCTTCAATGTAGCCTACTTGAAGTGTGCACTATGCAGCCATATTAGGAAAATAGAAGTATCTGAATATATATATATATATATATATATATATATATATATATATATATATATATATATATATATATATATATATATAGAATCTTTTAGATCAGGATTGGGAGCAAAAAAACACATCCGTTTTAACAAGCATATAAAAAATCTTTTCAAACATTAGCAGTGCTGAAGCTGCATCATACCAGTGTAATACCACGTCAACAAAGAGAAAGTCCAGAATGATTGCTGCACTTGCCTCTGAGATTGGGTAATAGCAGTAGCTCCAATACCAGAAGCTTTTGGGAAACTTGGCAGTGAGGTGCTGCTCGGGGACAAATGGGTGAAATGTCTCCCTCTGCTCAGCGTCTCTGGAGTCCCCTGCCAGCACTCCAACTTTCTCCATGCACTGCCCCATTGCCAGGTCCTCTACAGAGGTAGTGTGAGTGCAGACTTTGCTTTTAAATCCTTCTACAAATCGCCGCAGAGCCTCTCTGCTCAACACATAGCCCGCACCGCCACTCATGTAGCCCTGCTTGGTGTAGGGCTTGAATCTTCGGCCAAAGTAAATCGGCTCGTCCGGCGTGTGGTTCGAGAGAACCAAACGCAGGTTGTCTACAATGACGTAGGTGTCGTCATCTGCCTTAAGGAACCAGTCCGCCTCGTTGCTGTGATGCTCGTAGACATAATGGAAGGCCCGGATCGTTTTCCAGTAAAGCTGGTCTCGACCCTCCTTTGTACCTAAGCCCACCGTGGGGAAGTCGGGGTCGTCCACAGAGCTCATGAAGACCACGATGTTGCAGTGGCGACTCCAAGTGGACTTCACATGGCGAGTCTTCTTCTCCAGGTTGTTGGGTCCAGTCATCACCCAGCAAAGAATACGCACTTTTTTGTATAGTTCATCAGCCATGCCGCTATCCTCACCTAGTGAGAAGATACACATATTAATACAACATTTCGCATTGTAATCTCTCTATAATAAACTGTGATAGTATCCAATCATAGAATACATAATATATTGTTGAAGGGGAAAAGACAACATTCAAAAGAGGAAATGAAATATGGGGTGTAGGGTTTAGCATAGAAAGCAGAACGAAGGACGTGAGAATGTTCTTTCAATGAACTCAGTAATGATGGAAAACATTTGTACTTTTTTACAGAGAGGAATTAGTGAAGCACATCCCGCACTTCTCCAGCAGCCACCAGGTCGAGACCAACCTCTGAAGAAGGGCCTCTACCACAGCCACCATCACCAGCCCGGCCAGCAATAGTCTCTTGCCCTGGGAGCACAAGCACCTCCCCCACAGCCACCAGCACCTCATGCACCTGTGCTCCCACCCACACATCAGCCAGCTCCAATGTCTTGGAAGACAAATAGCGTGACCCGGTTCTCCCTTTGTCTAGGTGTCAATGAGCTTGGAACCTGATGCGGATGTCAATAATGAAAAAGGGCAGTACTCACACATGCACCTTTTACACAAAACAAACAGTGCCAGCTATCTGAGAATAATAGATGTGAAAATCGAGAAATTGCCCTGAGACCTCAGAGGGTTTTAAAAGAGAAATAGTCTGTCTATAAATAGTCTATTGGGTAAAGAGTTGGGTGTAAAGAACAATTATATTGTGAACTTCAATACACGTTTTGAGTTTTGCATTAGTATCAGACCATAAGCCATAAAGCAGAATGCAGTGTCTAAGAGGGACAGATACACTGCCCTACCCAGCAGGCAAGGGTTAAAAGGAACAAGGAAGCTTAAACTTGACATTGTGATTCAATGGGTGTGGGGAAAACTGTGGTAACATTTAATCCTTTAAATAAAACATAAACTTGGTAAGGGACCTGATATTGAAGTATGTTGACATATTCACAGGGCAGCTACATGGATGTATTACAGAACTAGCTATGGGGAAGTGAGCCAAACGATGACTTCTTTACCCCAGTTAAGTGCTGAAACAATCGAAGGCAGATACATCTGTAAAGACTTCAAAAAAAATCTGAAAGAAGAAATACAGCAACTGGATTGAAGGTTACATCCACAATATTAAAAGACAGCAGTATTAGTACCAGAAGTTGCAGTAGTAGTTGTATATCTACAGTAGTAGCAGCAGCAGATGTAGTCGTAGTAGCAGTATTAGTAGCAGAAGTATCAACAGCGGTAGTAGTAACAGTAGTACTTCTTTTACTCCAGAGGGAGGTTTTTTCATAAGAACAGTGGTATGAGAGTAAGAGAGTGGGAGAGTGGGAGTGAGTGAGTGAGTGAGTGAGAGAGGGAGGGAGAAAGAGACAGACCGACAGACAGAGAGAGTGAGAGACAGAGTAATATCTGCTTAGTTCCGGACTTTAGTGATTACGACTATTTAATTGAGGATGATGTTTTATGCTTTTCTTGGATTTCCAAAAAAACATTTGACTCAGTTGAACATAAATGCATTTTTGACAGTGACAAATGCAAACACTTTGTAAACAGGTTTTTAGACATGGTTACTATGATACATAAATGAATCGTAACAAGCTTAGCAATAACTAGTTTAATACTATGTCCTATAAGTAACTGATGTTTATTATTGTATTTACTTTCCCCAATAAAAAATAAACTTCCATATGGCGTACCTGTATGATGAGGGTGCCTTAGGTTGAAAAGAGCAGACCTCTCCTTCTTCCATATCTTCCTCTCTTCCTCGAGCTGTTGCTGGTGGTCATGAAGTTGGTCGAAGCTGCTGGGCTGCTGTGCTGACATGGTCCTCTCAAAGCACACCTGTCGCAGAAACACGTACAGCGTGAAGGTTCCCACCACGAAACCCGCACAGAAGGAGAATCTGGATCCGAGGGCCGTCATACTGGACCGGGTGTCCTCACTGTTAGTCGTTCAACTTGGCAGGTGCTGAATGAGATGGCGAAGGAAACAACACGAACACACGGTTCACTACAAGGGGCCCTCAGTCACGAGCTGCAAACTTCCAAGTATCCTCGCTGTTAGCGAGTGTGTGCAGAAATGACAACGTGAAGTGTCAACGGGTAACCGCGTCACTCCGTGTTTGAGGTGGGGTTAAATGGTACTCACCAGCAGTATCGCGTACACCATAGCAGCTGGAGTACCCCACAGCTACTTCATTGCAACAGGACACATAAACTTTGTAAAAGCGAAAGCTGAGCCAGTTTTGACCACAACGTAGCTGTTTGTTTCCCCCTTGCTGAACTAGAACTTAGCTCAGCTAGCAGTACTAAGATGTTGCTAACAGTTATCGTGGCGAAACTGCGAGCGAGCTAACAGCTAAATATCCGGGATAGAAAATAACCGACTTATAACAGCACTTGTTCTCATCGTCTCCTGGCCTTGTTGGGACAGCTGTTGGTAAACGTTAGCTGGTCCGTTGGTTTGATCCGACACTGCTAACCGTAACTTCAGTGCTAAGTTAGCAATCCTTCGTGTCGTGTCAACATAACGTCAACTAACAGAAACGTTACCGTTATCCAGGTGACCGACCGAGCTGGCTGGATTTACTGTTGATTGGACTAAGCCCAGTAGTTTAATGAAAATGACGTTACAGACAAAAACACCCATATACAAATGTTTCAAAACGCTGCAGAAACTACTTCGAACTAATCTGGGTGCCGTTTTCCGCCCACAAGACGCAGCTTTTTCCGGTCAGGTCGGGATATTTCAAAAGAAAAGCACAGGCGCGTCCTACCGCAAAGAAATATACAGGTGCGATTACTTAGCAAACGTTTTTATTTTTACTGTATTTTGTTTATTTGTCCTAGATACAATGTATCTGATTATAAACAGATCCTGTTAACTTTGGGTTTTACATCGCATTGCGATACAGGTCCAAGATCAGATAAGACCATTCAAAGGTGCATAACAATGCAAGAGCAATCAACATTCTTTGAGAAGACAAATCCAGTTGAATCTAAGTGAAGAAACGCACCTACACACATCCTGAAGCATTTTTCTGCTTTCTTATCTGATCTTGAGCCTCTGGATACTGGCTTCTTTGGGAACAAATGCCTAAATTGACCACATGTACTCAGGTAACTCAAGTTAATTTGTGCGATTATACATCAAATCAATTCAAAAACATATTCACGCAACACTTATGTACAAGTTGAGTTCCAAGTAGTCACAGTTATTCACAAATGATACAAATGCAGCCCTTAAATACACAATCCCTAGAAAAGTTGTGTGGATTCATTATTTGGGTACACTGAATCTGATTGACGTTGTAGCATTCTTTCTTTTCCTTTGCTAACTTAGGGTAAATTAAAATGTCAGAAATGAAAATACAAACTTAAAAGATATATCTTCCTAAACTTTGTGTGTTATTTTTCTTTTGGATCCATTTAACAGCAGGACAACCTGAAATAAACAGACATTTTTGTGAAACAATGTGAAAATTCTGGGTTCAGACTAACTTTTTCAAAAGTGCCACAACATGTGTACAAACACTTCTGTAAGCTACAGTTGTTTCATCTTATCACCAAATGCAGCAACAGAAAGTTTCAAAGACAAGTGGGAACTGAAATGGGAACCCTCGAAATCTTCAGTATTTGTCATTTGTTTTTCATATCCAGACACAATCAAACTTTTGAGTAAACAGTAAATTGAACAACCTGTGCAAACACTCCTTCAGTTTGAGGCATGCACAATTCCCCCCAGCTGTCTTTTAAATCTAAGGACTTCTTTGTCAATAACAACATACAAGTAATAATTGAACTGTGGACACAGTGTGCCGCTGACAACTTCAGAACTAGATGCAAATATTCAGTTGAAGTCACATAAAAAAAAAGTACCATCTTTCAAAACTGAATCCCATCAAAAAGGGGAAAATGCATAACTTCATTCAACTGCACAGTACAGCTGAGATGTTGTGGGGTCATCGTGCAACATATAATTGGTGCCTACTCCAGACACATATTGCCTATTCAAGACACACAGACACATTTTCTGAATGTGCAAACAGGTGAGTAGATATTTTCCACCAGGTTTAATAGCAGTAATTGAATAAATGGGGCTCCCTCCACAGGAGTTCACCGTCACAACAGGTGCACTGAATGAGCTCATATGTCCACGTCGTCTGAGTCAGAGGGGCTGGATGACTGGGACTCCTCCTGAGACTCTCCCCACACAAACCTATAGTTGTTCTCCAACTCCTTCTGCCTCTTTTGCTCTTTGTAAACCTCTTCTGTGCCTCCAGTCTGTAAGATGGAGGGGGAAATTATGTTTTTACAAACAACCACCTTTACGATTGCATGTTTATATGACTTGTTGAAAATTTATAGAAAATGTCAAACACAAACGCCCCACAAAAGAAAAAGCTAATTATACGTGTCAAAGTCCTTATTCTAGAGAAGTGTACTTGAGGGTGGTAACTGGGTTTCAGTGAGGAGGAAAAAACAAAACAATAACCACACTAATTGAAAAGGCTTCATTGGCTGTGTGAAATAGCCCCTCTGCTCCCTTTCCTTGCAGGTTGATGTTTTATCTTGTAAAACATGTATTCATATTTTATGATGTTAGATGAGGGTGTTTAGGCAAGGTAGTTCATCTCTACAATAAAATGCTGCACGAAACCCTGCGGACCTATCTCAGCAAACCTGAAACCAACTGGTCATTACTTTTCCCTCATATTTCACAGACTAGTTTTCTAAATACCAGTTGTTATTTAATAATTGCTTTTTTATCAGAAGCTTCAGTAAAAGTTTCATTCAATGTGCGATGAAATATTAGGCAACATTTCTTTTCTTTTTTTTTTAAACAAAATGATAACTTGAGGAAACACTCACATTAATAATGTGGCTGTCATAGAGGGTGAAAGAGAGACTGGCATATAGCCAAGTCCAGTATAAAGGAACCATTTGTGCTTTAAGCAAACCTACTTCCCTATATTCACAGCTAACACCCACCAATGACAGACATGACACCAAATATGCCTTCATAGGACGCTTCACATTTACCAAAAACCAATGCTTTAAAGTGGAATAAACTACCACTACGTTTAACTTAGCTACATATGATACTCTCTATATGAACGCTGATTATATTTGTGGTGCTAACTTAGCTTATGCTTCACTGTACACTAGTAGTATTGTGCAGTCATATATACTTTTATATACCTATTCAACTATATCTTTATCAATTATTTGATTTAATCGTGTACTGCGTGACATTAAGAATGTGTCCACTCATTTTCTCATTCTTTGATTTCATTGTGTTTTGTTGATACTGTGGTTTGTCAATAATGTAATGTTTAAATAGCTGGTCTTGTAGTACAGCAATAACTAACAGGGATTCTACAGTAAATAAAGTAAAGTAAATAAGCGCTGGAATAGTGTTAAGCAAACTCTACAGCACACAGTTGCTGGTAAACACAGTATTGTGTGCATAAGCCACACCCAGAGGAATCCAAATGAACCCAATAAAAAGTTACAGGTTAAAAATTACCAGGAGATTTATGAGGAGCTCCCTGAAGGACTTTGTATCTTCTTCTGTCAGCCACTGATCACCTGCCTCCTCTGCATTTTTTCGCGTCAAGATCTTCACCTCAATTTTACCTACAAAAGAAAAACAGGTGAAAAGGCAGGCGTGCCGATTACACACATTGTACTTCCAAGTGGCTCCGGACAAATAATCACATGACGCATGATAAACATAACTGTGAATGAAAAAGGACGGACATGGACACACCTTTCATGTCCCTTTGCCTTTAATATAAGAGATCAGATATATAGTTTTGCTTCTGTGATCTTTCATTTTTCAACGTATTCTGTTTTAAAAAGTAGCTAATTTAATGTGTCCCTGATCTAATGTCTAAACAGTTTCTCCATCTTAGGTTAAAGAATTATGTGTTTAATAGCTGGCAGCATGAAAAATGAAGGACACCCTTTATACTATTGGCATGTTAAGTGTCCTTTGAACAGCTTAACCTGGGAAAAACCTAAATCTGACAGTAGTATGCTTTTTGACAAAGATGAGAGGAGAAGTACAGAACTATATGCTCAAGATAACAGATAGAAGAGAGAAAAAGGCTATGAGTGTTTCGGGGCCCTCCCCCATCATACCTTCTGCCTTCAGTCCTGCTCTCTCTAGCTGTTCTTTAACCACGTCCTTTATGTGCTGCCACTGGGGGTCTCCTTCGCCCATCTCCTGAACTTTGACCTCCCCATCAGGGCTGCTGCCCGTCTTATACTTAGTAATTTTGATCTTAACATGGTCGTCAGCTGCTTGGTCTGGGGTGACGAGACAAAAGAGGGACAAACAACACAGTTCACCTCAAAAACTGCAGTTCACCTCAGCAGGGCCACAGGATGGAGAAGGTAAGAACCATTCCAAAACACCATCTTATAAGAATTACATTTCTGCACTGTTATCGATTCATAATACTGTGATTGATTTAAATTTTGATTTAATTACCAAAAATCACCCACAGATACATAAATGGCAGTAGAGGAAAGACTACTAACTAACCAATGGAATTCAAAATATCAATCCGAAAACATAATATCTCCGTGGATAACTCCATGTGTGCGTCTAATCTGGGATGAAAGATGTCACAACGAAGATCTACACCACATATGAATGAAATATGACAATGATGGAGATGGACACAGAGTTAACAGATATGAACATGACCACAGAGGGACAGAGTGTCCAATTACCTGGCTGCTTTGGAGCCAGGCTGGGGCTGCCCCTGGTGGGGTCACTGGCTCTTTGAACTCCTGGTGTTTGTTGCTCCGGGTCCTGGACGTCTTTCTCTTCCAAATGATCAAGTAGCTTGTCCAGCGTCGTCTCCAGTGTCTGTGTTGCTTGAGTGCGATCAAACTCCCCTTTTAGACCTTCTGTCTCTAATTCCTGCTGAGCCTAGAACACAACGACAATCACATCAAAGCATCCTTAGATTATTCCATTGTGTCTGATAACATTTTAATACATCAATCTTCATGTTGAAACTACACGTCGTCTCTAGTCTGAAACCTCATTTATGATGTTGTCAAACTCCTTCTGCATTTCGTCCTTTATCTCCTCAATCTTCTCAGAAGTCACAGAGAGATCGACCATCTCATCCTCAAACTCCTGTAGTAGTCGTTCATCTTCATCTTTCTCTTCCTCGCCAAGCTTCTCTGTTACCCTGTCGCTTGTCAGTGTCTCTCCTCGACTTTTGACCTGGTTTTGTGCTTTCTATATAAAAAAAATATATATATAAAAATATGCAGCATTGAATTTGAATACCCATCCACTACAAAGAAAAAATGATAAGAAATACATTCCAACAGGTGTACAAAAAAACTTTCATCGTAATCTTGGCGAGTACTGACCTTCCTGTTACTCTCTTTGAGATGTTGGACAAATTTCATCAGGTCTGCTGGGTCAGTGATGATTTTAAAGTTAAATTTTTCAACTGAAAGACATTAATGTGAAGAGAGAAATGTCCAATAATGAACAACAACAACAGACAAAATACATTTTTAATTAACAAAGTTCTCTATTTGGAATCGTTCAGTTTGCAAATCTGAGAACTTAACTGCACAGAAATAAATAAGAGACTCTGTGGTTCTATTAGTCTAGTTTGAGGCTTTGTAAAGCAGCAGGACATTGAATGATCATGAATAACATTGGTCTTCTTTGTGTGTTAATATGTGTGTGTGCGTGCGTGTGTGTGTGTGGTAGAGAAGCTGAGGGGCAACAAAATTCAATACCTTCATCACCATCATCTATGACTTCATTGTCTGTAAGTGAGTTATAGCCATCATCTGCTGCCTGTGCGTGGAAAACGAAATCAAATTAGAGTCGTGAGGTGGTGATGGAATCAACCTACATCCTCTACAGTGGTTCTCAAACTGTGGGACGCGCCCCTCTAGTGGAGCGCAGTGGTATTACAGGTGGGGCGCAGAGGGAAGAATTTTTTTTATTCAAGAACTTTATTGAGAACTTCACATATTACAAAAGTACAAACTACACGGACATAAAACTAAGTCATTAATAAATACATGGCGAAGTGCCTGTACTTTTGTGTAAATGTTTACGTTACGCCGTTAACAGGTTACGCTTGCGCTACGGCCAAGATCCTTGGCGACTCACATGTGAGCTCCACTCATCGGACAGAGGGCTGTGGGCATTCTGCTTCCCTTCGCCACATCCTACCTCTGTGAGATCGGCTATTCTGCTGTTGCCTCTCTCAAAACAGAATACAGATCTAAGCTCAACATTGAGCATGAATTGAGAGTGGCCGTATCAAGTTTGCAACCCCGTTTTAAAAAGATTTGTAGTGGAAAACAGGCTCATTGCAGCCACTATTACTGATAAAACTTAATGGCTCACACATATCTGCACTAATTTAGTTTTGTTGTGCACTGGTTGCACGTTATTGTTGTTTTGAAAAGATATGCAGTGTAAAACTCTAAATATTAGTTGTTTTTTTTCCACAGACAGAGCTATTAGCATTGTTCTAACAAAGTGACTGAACATTTTATTTTATTTGTTTTTGTCTGATGGAGCAATCTGGTTTACTTGAAAGTGATTGCAATTTTCTTTATTCTATTATTTGAAAAAGCACAGATGGAGGAGTCACAAAATGTTATTTCAATAAAAATTCAACATGACCATTTTGTTGGGCATGAACATTTTTCTTCCTCCAAAGTGGGGCGTGACAGAAAAAGTTTGAGAACCACTGCTCTAGCAGTTGGGATCTGGCTGGAGAAGAACCACCTCAACATTTAAAACATATATTGCCAATTAACCACATGTTCGGTAAATTTACACAACAATTTAGCCTGGTTGTTATTAACGGCACAAAGATTAAGAGAAGCCATGAAAACGTATTCTATTAATATGAGATTAAAAAGCTTCTCCACAAAAGATAATCAGAATTTTGACATTAAAGCATTGGCACAGTCGGTTATTTACAAGTAAAGCATCATTCATTAAAAAGAAAAACGGATTCCAAGACATATTTCTATACCTGATCTTCCTGTTGAGAAGCAGTTGTTTTTGAACTGCGTGGCTTTGTAACTCCCTCCCAGAAGTCAGAATCTTCTGTCTCCTCTGATCCGGCGTCCTCAGATACATCAGCAGTATCTGTTTCAAAATAAAGGCAAACACAAGTTTACATCTCGTGTGATGTACATAAAAACCTAGTGGATATTTATAGTTAGTGGATTGACAAATTTCCACAATATTTTAAAAGGTAATTTGTAAAAAAACAATGCACCTTTTGCATCCGAGTGGTTCAGGTCATCACTTGGTGCAGATGATGTATCTTCTGCTGTTACTTCCACTGCACCATCTGCCCCTTTATTACCAGCCAACATCTCATCAAGACTCCTCAGCTCCTCTGAGATCTGCTCTACTTTACGCTTTGTGTCCGCTGGGAACACACCGAGGAGGAGGGAGGGAAAGAAACGACAGTCATTGTTGTGTTTGTTATTGTTTTAAAATGAATATTGAAGATTTCATGTATCAAACCTATTCAACAACAAATGTCAAATAAGTTGTGAATTGTACGGCTTTATCTTCCTATCCGATATCACCATCATACTTTCAAATACTCCTTTTCCACATAATGTCGTCCCCCAGTCTCCGGCTTCAACAGGACACAGCATTCAGGTATGCAACAGGATTTTCTCAAAATTTTTGTTGTGTACTTACAGACTTGAGCCTTGACGTAATCCATGTACTGTTGGGCACTTAGTGCTGGCTGGCACACAATACTCTGTGGCTTGGCAGTGGATGGCGGCTGCAGGAACGGATGCAGGCAGGTACGACTGGTGTGAACTGTCAGCACATAGCGGCACGACTGAGGCTCATCCACTCGGGCAATGTAGTCACCTGAGCCTTCTTCACACACAAACTGGAAATAATAGAGTCAAATTAGAAAAGCAGTTTCTGAAGAAATTGCGGTGCCAATGCTGGATACTGAAAAGCTGATGCTACCCTGTATTGCTGGCTAAATGTGTAAGAAGAAGGTGAAGTAGTATTTGAATTGAGGAAAAAGTGGGAATGGGTTTAATAAGTAGGAATGTCATTGACAAGTTGAATAATACCAATAGTATATAAAAGATGTGGTTGTTTTTTTTTTTTAAATCTGACACTACACTTCATAGCTGAGAGTAAAGACGTAAGAATTGATGGAAACAGATTCAGACTGTCTGATGTCCATAGGGATGTCATTCCATGAGGTTTGCTTCCACAGCTACATTACTTGAAAGAACACAGATTTAACTACATATTGATGTGAAATTAAGTATGAAGAGTGAAAATTGTGGGAATGGGAGCATGTTGAAGATCATCAAGAAGACATTTCTGCTGATGTTATGTCAGCAATCAAAGGTGATGGTATTTGAGAAGTGACTCCTCGGTTAGTTTAAGCAAAGATGCACATCTCATACCCCTGTTTCCCAGGCAAAAAACATAACTCCTAAAGCTTAAATATTTTACGCAAAGATTTAGGACCCCCTGATGAACACATTGTGTGCAATTTGTGTGTGTAGTTTTAAAAATGGGAGCAGGTTAGAAAACTGGTACAGCTTGTCAATTAACATGAGAGCCTATGCAACAGTTGGTTGGAAATCCTCTCACTTTCAGGCTTCTGAAATTATTCATGAAGAGTGATAATTATGGGCAGGAGAGCAGGTTAAACATAATTGTTTGAGAAGATTTTACCCTGTAGCCCTTAGACCTGTAAATCCTGTATTCAAATGTCTCACCCGGACTTCAGTCTCTCTGGGATTTCCATTTAGGTCACACTTTGATCCATTTACATAGGTCTGACTGTGGTAGCGCTTCAGCCGATGCTGTTTGGAGGCCTGGGAAGTACACAGAAGAATAATTTGCACTATTCTTGGAGACTCAGTGCATCATCCAAATGTTAAATGTGATGCCTCTGATGTTTGTGCACTTCTAATGATTCACAGCTAGTCATCCATTACTGAAAGCTGGTAAATTTGAAGTTATGCATCAAATAATGTGAATATGTTAGATGAACACCTGAGGCATTCAACCGTGAAGTACCCATTGCCACACACAAGTACAAGGGTTCAGTATATATCAAATAATTTGTATCTTTCTTTAATGTATACCAGTAATCAAAAATCACCAAGAATGACAGAAAAGACAACTGCAACCGCAACATGGAGGCAACTTTACCTTGGCTGTTTCATTGCTCCAATCAAATTCAGATTCATAATAACCTAGGAAGAGAATGTCCCCTTTGATTTCTGTGTCTAAGGAGAGAAGAACAACATATGTCATCAAGCGATTGTCATGGAAAACATTGATTAAAAACACGGGGGTAAGCCCTTACCTTCAAGGTGGTACTGTCTGATATGCTGACCGTGGCAAAACTCATATGTCCACCAGTCCTTCGTCTGCCGAAAACACAGACAACAACATTTGAATAAAGAGTATTTGACTCATCTAGGCTACTTGCTCATCAACAATATCATTGATCATCCCGTTAGAACTCCACACACTCGAACAACTTGTATACATATTGTTATGTTTTTGAAGTAGTTAAGAACAATAGGACACCTTCCAAAAGACTTTTTAACTCATTGTATTGTTAGCTAAATCCACTTCGGTTGATTGAAAATTTATGTCAAGATGCAGGAAGAGAATTAGGTTTGTATGTGTGTATCAAAAAGGAAATATCAATTTGAACATAAAAAAGAAGCAAAAAAACAAGAACTCATGAAAATGACTTGCTAACAGGTTTTGAGCCTATTAAAAATAACAAAAAATTAAATTACAATCAGCTGAAGCAAGCATTTCCTCTGTTTCCTCTCAATGCCGTTCCCACCCTCCCTTATTTCTGTGCAGTTAAGTTCTCAGATTTGCAAACTGAACGATTCCAGTTTCTGTGTCAAGTTCCTGTTAAAACAACACTACAGGGCTTCCCTCAGGACATTATTCAGCAGTTAATCCTGATGTATCCGGTCTCATGCTCACTTTAGTTAGAAGAACAATTGCCACACTTGTTAAATAAATGTGCCTTCTGCTGTGAAAACAGCAACTCTACTATTTTTGATTCTAATAGAACACAAAGTTGTAGACAATGCTTCGTATATGGATGTTGCTGCAAAGATGCTACGAATTATAAAACATAAATGCTTCACACACACACACACACACACACACACACACACACACACACACACACACACACACACACACACACACACACACACACACACACACACCTCAAAAGATCTTTACAATCACCAGTTTCTACTTAGGCACCCAAGATTAGTGTCACACATTCAGTATCCGACAAAATGTGAAATATGGTTACAATCTCCGCTTCTGTTCCTGAGTTATTATGGTGCTGTATAATGGCACAAAAACTGTTTTTGCAGAACATCATGTCTCATATATTATTATTATTATTATTATTATAACTCATACTAAGGATGGACAGACAGACGGATAACCCAAAAACATAAAAAGCATTAAAAAAATGCATTGATTCATTTAGTATGCCTCCCAGCCAGAGCCTGCTGGTTCTTTGGCTCTGAGTTATGCTCTGCTTCATGCTCTTAGATGCTAGTTTGGAAAAGGAAATGTACTTATGACTTCTGGTGACTAGTAGTTCTTTTGATTACCAATGTTGAATGCACTTATTGTAAGTCGCTTTGGATAAAAGCGTCTGCTAAATGACTGTAACGTAATGTAATAAAACAAAGGTGCCAGGTCACATTGAAACAGGATATCTGGTTAAAGAAGCTTAAATTAACTGTAAGATGAACAAGTGAAAACATAAAGCAGCAATACAAAGACGTGTGTCTCCTTCATAATTTTCATGCTGACAGGACGTTGATTCAGTTTATGTTGGTACTGTACTTTCTTGTGTCGCTGAAAATGAATCATTTATGTTGTATATTTTGAATATATCATTATCAGTGTCTGATAGGTATTGTAAGTAACCACTTCCTGTTTTGAAATCTTCTCAAGAAATTAATGTTCTGCCATACACTTGAATAATACGGCTGTGTTTGCTCACATGGCATGTGCTTTATCTGTCTCTGTGTTTTATGCACACTGCAAAGTTGACGGAAGTTGTAAACAGGCATATACCGTTTATCTGATGTTATCAGCCCATTTGCAATTATGACCCTCTCACTCTGCCCACCACCTCTTCCAGCTGATGCCCTCTAGGGGCGCTGTAGGACCCTGCCTGACAAATTATTCTGTTTTAAAAGTTTTGTCCCACTGCAATAAGAACTCTGAACACTTCTAACTAACCCTGACAGATAAACTGAACTTCATAACTTTGTATTCTTTTGTACTGTGAATTTCCATCTTGTGGTTATATGTGGATAATATCTGTTGTGTGTCATGTGTCTGATCTGATATTAATGTCTGTGTTTAGATGTTCTGTCACTGCTGTAATGGGCTTATCCACCATGCTTTATCAAAATCAAATTCTACCGACCTCGGCCATGTGGTCATTAATAAGGGATTGATTGATTGACATAGCCTGTTTTGAAGGTTAAAATAATGCCCCAGTACATTTTTGTGCAATTTTCAGTGTGCAGACTCAATTAACAGAAATTTGTCCTTTTATTTTGGCACCTGTACCCAACAGAGGACAGATGTGCTCAATATCCCCATAGTACCGCTTTATTAAGTAAATAATACAGACAAACTAGCTTTCAATCTACAGTTACAATCACAGACAACATTCACATCATCAAATATGGCTCTGTGATGATCCGATTAAACTGCTTTCTGGTTTTATTTTGTGTAGTCACACAAAAGCCATTTGTTTAAATAAATCAGAATGTAATAATTAGTTTTTAAACAGCATAAGCATTTAACTATTTAGATCCCATAGATACAGTTGAGCACTAACCTTTACTAGACACTGGGCAGTGTGCATTGGACTGAGTAGGTCGGGAATGTCAGGCCCATTGTACCCTTGTGAGTCCGGCTCAGAGGCAGGGTGGTCCTGATGAAAGCGGACGGCCTGGGCTGGAAGTCGACACTCGTACATCTGCTTGTACTTGCTGGACACGATCATCACCTCCTCTGTCTTGGTCTGAAGGAGAAACACTGTTATGCCAGCTGCAGTATCTTCAATACCATTCATTAACAAAGTAACGTTACTTGAACTTATTACATAACGTCAGCTGGTTTAGCGACTGTCTTCGTGGTTAGACAACTCAAATCTAATGAAGTTGCAACTAACGCTAACTAAGTGAGGTGAGGAAGCTGACATTGTGTTGTGACAGCTGTCGATGGTTGCTGCGTAGGTCCCATGTAAATAACTTCAGCATTATCTCTTCCTCGTCCAACTCGCAAGAAAAGTGTACATTTAAATTAGTATTCTCAACTAGATAACAAAGAGGTTATTCGCTACTAGCGTTAGTAACGTTAAAGGCAGATAAGTGACGCTAGCTAACGGCAGCGTTAGCCTAACGTTACTTTCTAGCTAGCTAGCTAACTGTTAGCTTCCCCAAAACCACCCTCACTCACCTGGCCCAACATGACGGGGTCTGGAAGAATTTGAATCCCATATTTCATCTCATTCAGCTCTTCAAAATTCAAGAAGGCTGGGACACAGAGAGGACATGTCAACATGAAAACGTACAGTCTTTTAAGCCACCGAACCAAGGAAGCAGCCATGATTGACTCTCTCCTCATGACAGCAACAAAACACAGAACGCCTGACATGGTAGCTCCTGATTGGTCGATGCGAGAAGCGCGGGTCTGCCATTGGCTGGTTTTTGTGCCTGCCAATGGTTGTACTGTTCTGAGGTGAATTAGTTTATAACACCGGCACAACGTGAATGGGCGGCGTCTCTAGCTTTGTGGCACTAAAAAACACATTAACAACGCACATGTAGGCTATCAACGTTTGTCCTTCCATATAATAAACTCACATTGGTACAAGGATGGGCACCATTTGGGCTCAAGCCATTAAGTTTACAGTCTATGGCTCAAGCCAATTTGGCCAAATTGCAATCACGCGGAACACCACGCGCATGTTTTCTAAGATTTATAAAGTCCAATATTTTACAAATGTATCTATTATTTTTTACACGACACATTGATACCGTGAAATGTGAACTCCCACTGTGTGGTATAGCTACCTGTGTCAGACCGTTAAAAGAAAAAACTCCCTTTAACAAGGCTCTCAAATGTTCCCACACATAAAACCAGACACAGGCACACACACCCACCCATCTACACGCACACACACACACACACACACACACACGCACACACACACAAAAACGCATTATTGGTGAGTAATGTTTATGAGCAGGTCTAGTTGTTGGAACATATTTGCAAAATAGCATGCATGTATTTTCAGGAATCGTGCTATAATTCATGTATTAAGTGTTATATGTTGCCGTCGCATGTCGGAGCTCCATGATGCCGCTGCTCCGCTGATTGACCGCTAAGGGTGTGTTGAGGTGCGGTTCCTCTCTGCTGTGCTGCTGCTGCTGCTGCAAGGGGAGCGTCCGTCCACAGCCTGCCGTGCTATTATGTGCGGTCGCCTGTTTTTCTCCTTGCCGCTCGATTTTTCCACATCTAATCCCATTTACAAGACCACAGAGGAACACATTTATTAAGAGGGGCAACCTCCGTGCAGGCAGGAGGTGAAACAGCCTACACACTGCGTCTTTGAACTGAGGTGAGCTCCCCTTTCTTCTGATTTGCATGGAATATTAATAGGCCTATGCATCTGTTTTATGCACGACATTTCTGTCGGTATCTCCAGCTCTGGGTGAACGACGGTTTCTCGACCAGGCAGGACATGTGAAGAAAAGACAGGCGTGAACAATTTCGGAGCCACAAAATTGTCGATAGAATGCCTGAATGCAATAGAATCTCGTTTTGGAGATGTGATTCAGCATGTAAGACATGCAGGCCTAATCGAATCAAGCTTTGAGTGCATGATTTTTCTCCCTGCTGTCTTATCGCTACAAGGGAAGCTAATATAGGCCTCTCTGAGAGATCGTAGGCTATTTTATCTGCAGCCATTTATGCTGGACAGATGATTACATTACTGTGACATGTATCTTATGTTTAAGGATGCAGGCAGCACGGAGGAGTTGTTGATGCTGAATACAAATATGTAATATTCAGAATCTGGATGAGGCATCTGTCATGCGTATACTTTGGGAGGGACCCACAGAGCTCTGTCTATGGATCATGTCCACAGCTCTTCTTACCTTCTCATAGGTTCGTTTTTAGGTTAATTAAAAACAGCAGCACAACTAATACAGTTTCATTCTGATTGGCCCGTGGATATTTCCACATGACTTCAGGTCATCTCTTCTCTCTCTTGAACTACTCTCTCTTGGTTACTGTATGTCTAAGGATGGTTCACCATCACAGCTATTGCTATAGCACAAGGTAATCCCATTAATGTAAAAAACAGATTGATGATGATACTCTTTTAAGAATTCCTTCCTGTCCTTCCAGTTTGTCATATTCTTTGTTTGTATTACATTATGTTATAGCTTTAGCTGAGCAATAACTCAATATTATTGTCTGATCTTGGCGATATGATCATACATGTCATCGTTTTACAAAAATACATTATTAAATAGTTTTTGACCACTATATTGTTGTCAAAATCTGCATATTCAAAGAGTTCTGTGATGCATAATTGTGGATTTGTGTGATTTTATATTTTTCATGCTTTGAAACATGTTAGTCCACTGTGGCATACAGTTTATCTAGACAACCAAAATAATTCTGAACTTCACTTTTCAGTTGTAAGACCTAATTTCTTGCGTATTCAATATCTATTTTCATCTGATTTGGAGACAAATCTACCAAATGTCAAATGTTTGAGTCTACACCTGTGAAGGAAGTGAAACTAGTGTGGTTGTGAATATGTTATAAAGTGTATAGAGTAAGTGCTTTTAAAATGAACACATGGCGAACCATTTCCTCTGAGAGATGTTTAAGTGCACAGGCCCACATTGATTTTTTTCTCTTACTACAATAAAGCTAAATTCGTCACCCCCAAACCCTGCAGAATTTCCCTTGGGGGTTTTAGGGGCTGATGAAGCATCATGTGGACGCAAGTCTTTTCATCATAGACAGAACACATACATACAGAAAGAAAAAACAAACAAAAACAGGATCTGGATTGCTCTGTCCCCTCAAAGGCATGGTAAATCCTGAGAAATATTCAGGGGTTCTTATCTTCTGTTATCGTAGACATGTAAACATCCTCCATTTCTCCCACTTCTCACGACATCGCTCCTCTTGAGCTCTTATTCTGTGAGTTAACAGTTCCATATCATACATTGCATAATTCACAATTTTCAGCCATCCATCTTGTGATGATGGTTCTGCCTTGTGCCATCTCTTCATAATAGCCTTCTTACAAGCTGCTAGCAAAATTTTCAGCAGATACCTGTCTTCTCTTAACACAAGATCTGCTGTCATATTACCAAAGTAAAGAAACATACATGACTTAGGTATATCATAGCCCAGAATTTTGGCGATAACCGTATGCACAGTTCCCCAAAACTGTTTTCCGGACATAGCCAAAATACATGGGAGTGGTTTACATTTACTGCCCCACATTTCCTCCATTATGGTTGAACAGTAGACAGACATTTGTTTGTAATTTGGGGATCTCAGGTCGAGAGTACCCGGGATAAAATGTCTATCACAGGCTATCCATCGTAGAAGCCTGAGCTCTGTTTTTGACAAGTTCAATTTCTGTCCGAGTAAGAGCCGAACGTCTTAAGTTGGTTGATTAATATAAGTAGGCGTGTGTCAGGGTCCTCTAAATAACAGATCACATCATCTGCAAAAAGCCCAATGACGTGTTCTTCGTTTCCAACTTGTCCCGTTAAGATCTTTATTCTGCCTTATTGCTTGTGCCAGAGTCTCTATAAAAATTGCAAATAAAGTCGGTGAAAGACAGCATCCCTGCCTGGTAGACCGTTCTAATGCTATACTATCAGTCAGACTGCTATTTATTTTTATCCTTGCTGTTGGATTTTGGTAAAGTGTTTTAACACATTGAATAGCTTTTTCATTTTGTCCAAATTTCTCAAGTACCTGATACAGAAATGTCCAGTTGAAGCTGTCAAATGCCTTTTCTGCATCAAGACTTATTAAGGCTGCATTGATATTTTTATGGTTAATATCTTCAATTATATGTAGGGTTCTCCTTATGTTATCTTGGGTTTGGAGCCCCTTGATAAAGCCTGTCTGGTCTTGTTGGGGCAAAATGACGAGAAGAGACGTTGAATTGGAGTTGCAACCCAGCGGGAAGTGTTTTAATAAGCACAAGGCAACATACAACAGATCCAAAATCTTAGTTCTTACGTTCTTGCTCTTATAGTCTAACTTCAGCCCCCTTATGTCATTTCTCACCAATGAGACCAGTAGGTTGAACCACAACCAAAGCACATCTTGCTCTCCAAATAAGGTATGTTCTTTCTGTCCACGTCTGAATTAGATATAAGACCAATTTGACAGAATATTTGGTGTGCGTACGAGAAGTGTTTGTCTTACCCGCCCAGGTTTCCTGACGCCGTCGTTCTAGGAGCTACTGACTTTCTTATTTCAAGGAACTATCTGTTATAAAACCAACTGTGTTGTTTTCATCATGGTTATATGATGTTTTTCTTCAACAGTCTTCATATAATATCATTTATAAAGACCCTGTATTTATGTAATGATGCAATTACTTTGTGCAGTTTTTCATATGATTTATACTTATTTGGGAGGAAGTCTGTGATGTTGTGATGCTTTTTACCCTATATTTTAATAATTCATGTGGCTTATTTATTTTTGTTTCCAGATGGGGAAGGTGTTAACTCATTTCTGTGAATGTCTACATGGTTTCTGGAGATGCAGGTGCCTACAGAGGACGCCCTTTCACTGACTGGATAGAGGCAGCTGGGTAAACTTTTCTTACTTATTATTAAACACACATGCAGTGCTGGTCGTGAAGAGAAGTTAAGGAGTGTGCTAATTGTATGATTGTATTAAAGATTTTAATTCCACAAATCATATACAAATACAATTTTTGACCACTTATTTGTTTACAGTAACTTGTAGCCACAAACAGCAATTTCATATAGACAGTGTGCACAGAGAAACTTTGGTCATGAATGGAGGAGGCATAATGCAGACTCGTTCTGAATTTCCATTGTCATCCCTTTTATGTCACAGCAAAACAAACAGAAGTATTTATTTATAGGTTGTAATATAGGCTCCCCTTATTCCTTTAACATCTTTTCATAATTGAAAAAGCAAAAGAAAGGGTTTTTTTGGACATAATTTAAGTGATGGTGGCCGTGTGATTTGGCTGGCATGTCGTTCTCCTTTTGGCCCACTGAACTCGAAAAGATAGAAGTCTGGTAATTCTGGAGTAACTTCAAAAGTTACAGACCAGATGGTCGTGTTTGTGCAATTGAAAGACAGAAAATATCTTTAGACATTTGGTACTTTGTCAGATTAGATCATCATGCTCTAGCTTCAGCAAGACAACCAGCTTCTCTCCTGTGTTTGTTGGAGAGCACGTTGCTGATTGTATGTTGTTGTTCTGACCGTATTTTAGATTCCTGAATGCTTAGTCCAGTTTTTATTGAATAAATGCTTCTAAATCCATTTCCTTTGCACCACTAAGTGGCTCCGCCATAAATGTAACCACACGGAATCTTAAGAATGCCCCGCAGCTCTGGAGCCAGAACTGATTTTTTCAAGTCTGTCTTTCATACTGCTCATATTTATGACGGGGAACAAAAGCCACAGTCTTCATTCTTTCGGTTTCACAAGACAGACAGTGTTTATGTGCTGAGCTGTTGTAGAATGATAGTAACACTGAAAATAATAGTAGCACCTTTCATACAAGTAGCTTTACAATAAAGGAAGACAGACATAAAAAAAAAAATCTTCAGTGGAGGTACTTTGAGACTTTGAGATCAAAAAGTAAATTGACTGTGACATTGGAAGATATTCTATTGTTTTGGCTAACTTTAGCTACTTTGGCTAGCTTTAGGTAAACTTTAAAGTGGATTTCTTTACAGTAAGTGTGGACAGGGGGAATAAATACGACCAGTACGTCTTTGAACATACATATGTCTACGTCAGGTTTCAGGATGCGCTCCCTGAGGAAGACGGTGTTGCTCGCCATCCTGGTGTCTGTGGTTCTGGTACTTGCTCTCCTCCATTCTTGGCCCACTCGGGCCTACACCACCGTGGACGTGTGGCAGCGACCGGGGCCAATTGAAGAGAGGCATCTAGAGGAGAGGCTCCCAGAACCAGACCACCGATTAGGAAACATTGCCTTTCACGTGAGGGACAATGTGGCAAGGTAATTCATTTATTCCATCTATAAACTCCTCCGCACAACAGTGCTCAGCTAAAGCCTGATTTCCTCACATGCTCGTGTCTCCAATGATTCGTCCAGCTTGTTGGCACGAAACGGATGTGTTTGTGAGGGTGAGAGTGGAGGAGTAAACCTGCCCTTCGCCCAACTCTTGTTCCCGCGGGTGTCAGCTCACCCGCTGCACACCGCCTTTGAGGCCTCCGAGCTGGAGGAAATGAAGAGGAGACGGGCCAAAGAGTACAAGAGTTTCCAGAAGAGGTAAGCAGATAATGATGCAATGTCATCTTTATGCTGAAACAATTAATGAAGTATGAGCTGCATTTTAGCTAAAAAAAACTACTTGAAGCACACTTATTGAATACAATTTAAATGGAGCTTGATTTATTTTTTAGTAATTCACTTTCTATTACTTTTCAGTAGAGGTAACATCACACAGAACCAAGAAATCATGAACAGAAAAGAAAACAATAATAACAATACAACTAATAAAACAACAGGAAGATAAAATAATAATAATAAAAATAAGCATTGGCCTTGGCATTATCTATATTTCTGTCACTCACATAGTATAGGATTCATATTAAGTATAATTATGAATCTTAAATCAAAATGATATTAACAATAAGGGCAATTATTACTGTACATATAGCTACTATTCACACATCCAACAGCAATGACATATAATGCACACATCACATTGCATTGCTACCCTTCACATCTAAATGTGATTATCCTTCAAATATACTATTAACACCTATTTGGGTAAATATCATCTTCTTATGTTTATTTAGTTATGATCATTCACAAGTCATAAATTGACGTGACCCAACACATTTCTGTCACTTACATACAGTAGCAAAGCTTGTGCCACCATCACAACACCGATTATCACATTGCAATCAGACACTTATCATAATGACCTAATCTGCAGGCCATCTCTCACAAACTATGATAATAACATCTTACATAATAACATTATCAGCTTCAGCCTAGTTAGTCATTCAATATTGTGTTCATGGAGGCCACATATTTTTAGAAATACCTCCTGTCTGTTTTTCAATTTTAAAATGAATTGTTCATAACTGGCTGTTTCAGTCATTCCTCCCAACCAATACAGGGGATGGTATTTTTTTGTTTTCCATTTCGTGAGCACATATTGTTGCTTTATTTGATTAAATCTATCTTTAGATCACAACCTTTCTCTCTCTCTCTCTCTGGCATGGAGAAAGTCATCGGTGCCCTCTTATCAACTGTCTCAAACCTTCACACAGTTTGATACCACTCAGGATTCATTATTCCATCATTAACTGATCCAGAACAACAATAAACTATTAAGGAGCTCAAAATAGCAAACCCTTATAGTAAGGTTTATCTTCCAGATTTTCTTTTTCAGCCGAGAATAAAATCACAAGGTTACAATGTCTTTTATCAATAGCTGCTATTGAATTACCTCTGCTGTTTGTGTTTTCAAGGGGCAAAACTCAATTTTGTCCATGTAGTCTATTCCTGTCTATGCTTGTGGATTTATATAGTGTGTATGTATCTTCCTGATGTGAATTTTCGCCCCTCAGGACACAGACGCCTGCAGATGTTCTCATCATTGCAGAGGCTAACAATCCCTTACAGTATCCAACGCAAGGGGTGGAGGTACGACCTTTGAGAACAATCATCATCCCAGGTAAGACTTCAGATAGAGCAGGACACAACAACAATACTTACTTGTTAAATTAGATTGATGTCCAACAGTTGAAACTGGTTTGTGTTGCCGTATTGGATTCGATTATTTAATTGAGGTATACAGCTACCGTACCAGTCTGGTGTACAAAAAGCACACTACATACCACTTCTCTGCATGACATAAGGAGAATTTTAGCATGTGTTTAGGACAAATAATCAGAAAACAGTGACTAATTTTGTCATCATATGCTTTCAGGCTTGGCATTACACAACCTTCCCAGAGACCACTACTCAGTAAGTATTTCAGTATGTCTGTCTTTACTTTTAGAGATATCTGCTGGGCTTTTATCACACCTAGATTTCTTTCCATCTCACCACAGATTAACATCACTGCCACGCTGGGAACACTAAACGTGGCAGCAGAGGTGGACGGGGTGAAAATCAAAGGTGACGGCGAGATGCGCATGACTCTGTCGAGCAGCCTGCTGCCAAACCTGAACCGACAGCTGCAGTTTGTCACCTACACAAACACACTGTTCCACCCCAGCACAGCAGACACAGGTGAGGCCCCAAACTAAAAACACCTTTTCTCTGGACTTTTTAATTTTCTTATCTTTTAAAAAGTTAGTGGGGACACTGGAGAAAAATACATTTCGTAAGAAACCTATTTTCATTGTTTTTTCCATGTACAGAATCAAGTGCTATAATCGGTGATTAGATTTAAAGCAATACTTTGAGATTTTGGGAAACACACTTATATGCTTTCTGGCAGAGAGTGAGATGAGAAGGTTACACCACTTTTATGTCTGTATAGTAAATATAACGCTGCAGCTGGTTAGCTTAGCTTAGCATAAAGACTCTGTCCAAAGGTAACAAAATCTACCTGCCAGCACATCTAAAGCTAAAAATTTAACACATTGTATCTTGTTTGTATAATCCTTTATATAATAAAACCACCGGAAAGAAAAAGTGTAAAAACAATAATTAGTGTCTTTATGGCTTTATTATTGTGTAGCTCTGAGCAGTTGCCTAACAACCAGTGGAGACTCCATGAAGTTACTCACCCCTGCCGAGAAATTATTCCTTTTACATTTAAGTTTTCGTGCGGAATAAACAAGTTATAATGTGTTCATTTTTTAGATTTGGAGGTGTATTTTGTTACCTTTAGACAGAGCCAGGCTAGCTGTTCCTAGTCTTTTTACAAAGCTAAGCTAACCAACTTATATTAACCGTACAGACATGAGAGTTGATTGTCACGTTCTGCCTCTCTGTTCTCACTTTCTCAAATACTATTGTCGTTCCCTGCCTGTTCACCCTCAGACTTTTTCAGCTGACCTTCTGCTCATTTACCTGCTCACCTGTTCTCACTTCTTCCCACATCAGTCACTCCCTATAGCCTACATTTACAGGTCCACTTCCCTTGTTGCCTTGTTGGGTCGTCAATGCGTGATATGGTGTTTTATTGGCTGTTACCTGTCTGTCTTCTTTCCTTTTAATGGCTCCACACCTGCAGTCGGTCAGCAAAGATAAATGACAATCCAGGCAGGATAAAATATTTGCGGAGGTTTTTGAAGCTGTTTCTTTGTGTTTAGCTTCAATACAGAATTGACAATGGTGCAGGGACAAAGCCTGAAAGACCTCTCTGAATTTTCTGTCTACCTGTTACCCTCATATGGCAGGTGTTAACTTCAGTATTAATCTTTAGTGGATTGTACAAAAATATGACATTCAGTACATATTCAGTACTGCATGTATAGTAGATGGCTTACTCCAAACAGCATATCAACATATGTGCAGCCATCAGCCACAGTTGGATCTTATTATACTACTCAAATGCATTAAAAGTAGCTTGTGTTGTGTCTTTTAGTGCAGTTTGAGACAGAGGGACATCAAGCCAGCTTCAGTATCAAGATTCGTCATGGTGTAACACCCAAACTATACAATACAGGATCCAGTGGAGGTAAAACACAACACCGTTAATCATGCCGTTATCTTAACCAAGCCTTATATTTTTGAAACATAATTTGCCCAAAAGACAATAAGCTACCTTTCCTCTGTTGTTTGATCTTCCTTCTCTGCAGAGTACAATGTCAGTGCCCTTGTTACCATAGCTACAAAGACTTTTCTGCGGTATGATAAGCTTCAAGATCTTATCAACAGTGTGAGAAGATATTACCCTACCGTCACCATAGTAATAGCTGATGACAGCGAAATCCCCAAAACCATTTCTGGGCCTTACATCGAACATTACATCATGCCTTTTGGAAAGGTAGGAGAAGTGCCAAGTTCATACTCAAGACTTTAGATTTCACATTGATGCTCTTTGGTATTCCAGCTCTACTTCATGTGTCGTAGGGTTGGTTTGCTGGACGAAACCTGGCCGTCTCTCAGGTGACCACAAAGTACGTGCTGTGGGTGGACGATGACTTCATCTTCACAGCCAACACCAAGCTGGAGAAACTGGTGGATGTTTTAGAGAGAACGACTCTGGATCTGGTGCGGGTGCATTTCTTTTAAATGACTGGGACAGTCTGGTGTTTTTGCTGTCAGTGACGTCAATGTGTGTGTGTGTGTGTGTGTGTGTGTGTGTGTGTGTGTGTGTGTGTGTGTGTGTGTGTGTGTGTGTGTGTGTGTCCAGGTGGGGGGTGCCGTGCGGGAGGCAACAGGTTACACTGCCACCTACAGACAGACCATCTCCATTGAGTCAGGGGAGGAGGATGGTGACTGTTTACACATGAGGAGAGGATATCATCACATCATCCAAGGCTTTCCCAACTGTGTTGTGACTGATGGAGTCATTAACTTCTTCCTGGCTCGCACCGACAAAGTCCAGCAGGTCGGCTTTGACCCGCGCCTCGCCAGGGTAGCTCACCTGGGTGAGTACAGTAAAAGTATTATTTTCATATCAACCATACAGTTCAGATGGGAGCAGTGCAATGACTATATACAAAGTAATATGTAGATGTTTCAGCATTTTATTACCATCACTATGACAATTAACATAAGATGGGAATTTTCTTACAACCACACACGTAGAGAAGACACAGCAACATGATGGTGAATACACATCTATCAGAGCAGGATGTGAAAGAAGGAATAGTGGTGTCCCAGTGCCACACTACTGCACATACTAATCCTATACTGCATGTATTTTAAACATTTATTTCATACTGGTTCTTTGTACTCCGGAAATTATAAAGGCTGTGAAATCGTGGATTATATTCAAACTGTCTTCCCAGGTTTGAAAGCCTCTACAGATTAAACTAAACAGTAAGGAAATTATAAAATACAGTTTTGTTTTGGTGTTTTAATATTTCTAGCTGTTTGCAGGACTCTATAAAAAAATACATAAAAACATAAAGAAAATGAAATATGCAAAGTAACAAAAAGATTTGTATTTATTAAATTAAATTATATAAGCTACATTAACGCTAAAAATGACCAAATACACCAAAAAGAAACGCAAACCAACATCTTTGACTATATTCAATTTGTTGCTTATTCAGTGTGTACCTATCGATATTTATTTAGCATTAATTACATACTTAGTGCTTACTTGGCACATTCAAGAGAAGAAGAGAGATTAATAACTTGTTCCATCAAAAGTATGGTCTGCAGTATACGCTTCACTTTGTATCTGAAAAAGGCACTGATGAAAAACCATTACACTCAGCAGCATAATCAGTGTAAAAACTGTTTTAAGTAAATTGTTTCAAAGATTCATATCTCATTTCAGTTCTAAAGATACTATCGTATCATAATTGTTGCAAAGAGATTATACTGTAAATTGTTTTTGTCAGCACATGCCAACATACCAGAATCAGTGCTCTGCTATAATTAAATTAAATGCACGCTTTAAATCAAATTTTATAACATTTTTAATTTAGTCCTCTAATATCCAGTTTCCAACTTTTTTTAATTCTATATAAACATCCTATAAATTTAATAACTGGTATCTTTGTTAACTATCCATGTGAAAACCTATTGACTGGCCCACTGAAAGAGAGGTTTAGAAGTTAATCAGACTAGTCAACTAACATTTAGATTGCATTTGTTTTGTAGAGTTTTTCATCGATGGATTGGGATCCCTCCATGTGGGCTCCTGTGATGATGTCATTGTCAATCATGCAACCAAAATCAGACTTCCCTGGGTCAGCCAATCAGAGAGCGACAAGACTTATGCCAAGTTTCGTTACCCGCCGGCCTCTTCTGACGCCACACACACGAAAAACGGCCTCCTGTTCTTCAAGAACCGATTTCAGTGTTTGACTCATAATTAGTTCCCCTCGTCTTTACCCTGAGGGTTCCTCTGCTCTTCCCGAGTTGCCAAAGAAGTTATCCTCCGCCACGTCCCTTCAGATAAGCCTTCAGACAAACACTTTGGTTTGCCTTTTCTTTATGCGAAAAAATTTGCTGTTTTAGCATGTTAGTTCTGTCAGTGCTAAAAAGTCCTCATACCAAGAATATGGAAGTCAAGGCTCTCGAAAGAGAAGAGAGAATCATCTGTAGTAACAAACATATCATCTTGTTGACACAGACCCAGTTAAATCACAGCATCATCGTGATTAATAATAATAAGACTTTCTTTTATTAAACCTTATCTGGCTATACATCCTCGAGTTGTTCTCACACAGATATCAAGCTTTGGGAAAAACCCAACAAGTAGCATCTTTCCAGTCTGAGTCACTTCATTGTCATTCTAGGCTAATGTGAGCAGAGGTACATGTGTCCTCCTACAATATGCACTATCTCAAATCAAAGACTGAGCTTGGAGAAGCAATAGCGATGTCTGAGGACCTGAGAATGAGGACAAGAAGACACTTCTCAGAAAGTGACAATCCTGTAGACACAGAGCATACCGTAGGTATTCTATTCATCAATGCCACATGAAGAACGTGTTCAGAACTTTTCCACCTGTGGTACCTGAGCTCTGTCCTGAGTGGTCGTGCCAAAGGTTTGGCAGCTGGCTTTTGGGTGTTTTTATTTTTTTTATCTTTGCGTTATTGTTTAGCCCCCCCACCCCACCCCACACACACACACACACACACACACACACACTTTTACCTAGAATCCCATATGTCCTTTGTGAGCGATTAATCACGTCTGTGGAGGAGAAACTTTCTGTCCTATCACATCTGGTGTCACACCTGATCTGGGAGCAGCCTTGTTTCTTTGTCTTCTGCTGTCTGTCAACAAACATCTAAGGAAATGAAGCGCTTCTGCCCAGTGCACGCTGATGAATGACGATGGAAGTGATTTGCATCTTTACATGCTGCCTAAAACAAGAAGTTGAATGAATCAAAGTGCATGTTTATTTTTTCTCATTATAGGAGAAGAAAGGAGAAAAAACAGCACACTGAGACAGAATTAAATTGAGTTTGGTGATGAATAAACATCTTAAAACACAGAATGAGTCAGAGCATGAGAGGAACACTGAGTGAGACAAAGCAACTAATGTGACAAGGTGAGCAGTGAAGCACCGAGGCTTGAAGATCATGATTTTATACCGACTCTTTGGAGAGTTGTATGTCAAAGACTGACATTCATGCCTGAAGTGATGATGCTGTTGTTTTATACCATGACCCTTAGATGGCGCCCTTGTATCACTCTTTCATTTCCTAATGAGTCAAATTAGTTTTTAAAATGTATTTATTAGCAGAGGTGCCAGAGATTCATCAGCTGATGTTTTGTTTTTTTTAATCTTGAGAAGAATATTTTTAAACCACTTGTGTGATGTTTCTCTCGGTTTTGTATTTTTCTTTATGTTCACCAAAATGTGACGTTAGCTCTGTGAAGAAGGGTCAGATTGAAACTTCATCAGTGACAGTATTATAAAAGGCTTTTGTGTAATGTATGTTCAAAAACTTGTCTCATATTAAGATTTGTAACTGTCGACAGGTCTATAGCTGAGCTGAAAACCCTTTTTTTTCGACAGTAATCTTTATTGTGTTAGAACAGCAATTAACTTGCCTGCTTCACCCAAAAAACACTGGTGTGATTCATCTGGTCACGGCATTATGAGCATTTTTTATTTAGTTAAAATGTTGACATATTAAAATGTCTGTGGAAAAGCCTCTCTTTCATTGCCCATGGGTGGGGGAAAGAAATGACAGGTTCAGTCTACATTATAGTAATGTGTCTTTCAAGGTATCACTGTTGAGCTCCAAAAGTGTGAGACACTTATTATGAAAACAAAAATGTATTTAAGGAAAGGTCATAGTTTGTATCTTAATGTTGGACTGTGACTTCTTCACAGGACTCAATTTATATTCCACGTCGACTGTGTGAATTCAGTACCTTGTTTTTGTTGTTGTCAAATGCAATAGTTGACACCTGCATCATTAATCTTGGGTTCATATAATCTGTCACACTGGTTCACTATGTTACAGTCATTATTATGAGACTCCAGGAATAACGGCAACTAAAGCAAGTGCAGGTTATATTTGCAGTGAGACGACAGCTGTGACCACGGAGTCACCATGAAACTCCTTGATATGCTGTATAATATAAAAAATATTAATTTAATTTACAGCTTATTTACAAGAACTAGGCCTACATAGTATTAATGTTGAGCAGCGCACAGAAGGCAACACATGCTAAATGTATAAGTGAGTAGAGATGTATAAGATGTAGGAGGCGCACGTGCAGTAAATACAAAGTATGAGTCCACAACCACGCACTGCACTAAAGCACAGTGTAAATGAACAGTTTGGGACATGATGTGTCATACAATCACATGGCTGTTGGCACAATCAACCTATCACCTATCATGCAGTGTGTGTTGCAGGGAACATGGGACCACGATACCATCAGCCAAACTGAGGATACAAACAGGAACTTTACGGTAACTTGTTCAAGCACGGCCATTTCAATAAATCGCTCTATAAATACCAATATTCATTATGTAAAATCTGATATTAATCAATTATGGAATATCAAATTGACAATGTGCTTCATCAATTCCAGCAAAGGGTGCTGTACACCAACATGTTCACTGTTAAAGTTCTTTTGCAATGCATTTTATAATCTAATCTCTCTAATCTCATTTTGCTTCAAATAAAACACACTTTTCAAAATAGAAAAATCTACTGTTTAAATATAACTTGAGGCAAAGAAAGCCATAAAGATACCTTTTATATCATAATAAGGTATGGTGGGTGCTAACAGGGGCCTCTGACAGACTATGGTAAGAAAATTGATTTATAGGACCGACATTAAATTACAGAAAAAGAGATGAGCAGGCTGCAATCTCCTTACTGAAGCATCGTGGAATTGTGGTTTAAGGAGAATCTACTTGTTTAAAAGACAAAAGTGACCACAAAGAGATTCTGAATGACTACAACAAGATGCAAAACACAAGACGCAACATGTTGCACGACTACAAAAAGATGCAAAACGCCTACCAAGACACGCAAAGAGATGCACAACAACCACAAAGAGACACAAAATGACCACAAAGACATGCTAATCAATTACGAAGAACTGGAAAATGGTCACTTAGAGACAAAATATGACCACAAACAAAATAAAAAACAACTCAAAAGATGTAAAATGTTGCACAACAATTACAGGAAGACGGACGACAACTAACAAGACATGCTAAATTACTACAAAGAAACACGAAACAACTACCAAGAAAAACAAAACAACCACAGTCTGGGTGTTTTGCTCCCTTGAAGGAGGCCTGGGGGTCTGCTGTCTCATCCCTCCATGGAAGTGTTTTGTGCTGCAACATACAGTTGCTCTGAAAGATTTTTGAAGTATTTTAGGAAAATGATAAAGACCAGAACTGAACAGCATTCCTTTTTAATTCTTTGTTATGTATTCAAGACACCAAAAGTCAAAGAGTTTTAATGATATGATCCCACATGAGATTATTTACATTCAAGATGACAGTGACAGGTGAACACCTCTGTTTTATCTATGTTCCCTTTATCCTCTGTCTGCTTCATTAGGACGTGAGCTTTGTGTGAGTTTGCTAATGTGTTTTGTTCAGATAACAGTCTAACAATGACGGGGTTAAAATAGCCCACCAAACGAAAAACATGGCTATTAGCTAATCTGCAGGGAACGCACAGACATACAAAACTCGTGTGGATTCAGAGCCCACAGTGAAGCTAGAATCTGCTGTCACTTTTGATACACATAGCATGAAAGGGATTTCAGATCAGAGTCCTCTGGGGGAATAAGATGGAAGTATGAAAATATTAAGCATTACAAAAATATCCATCCATGAATTTTGAATGGAAAAAGTAAGAAATATATACATATACAATATGAAGTTCAGTCTCTGTGCTGCTTCAAAAGCATATTTTCACACATTTCATCTCATCTGTCATCACCATCTGTAGACGTGAATATGTTCAGAGTTAACACACACAGTCAAACTAATATGATTACAAGTATTAAATCCAGGTTAGCCTAAACCATGGTGGTATTTGAAGGAATGTTGGAGGGAAATCTAGGATAAAATGTGAACATTGGAGACACTGAGACCTTGATGAGGTGACAGAAGTGAAACAAACAATGCTGACGGAGCACTCTGACTCAGTCGAGGCACTCCTGCATAAAGATAAAGTGAGTTAATTTGCAGATCATTACTGCTCGCTCTCCTTCAGCTGATCCAGATTGTTTGGTCGATGTGCACCCTCATCTAATGCGGTCGCCTGGAAACTGGCAGTCACACCCTGAGAGGACAAAAGCGATTACATTTTTTTAAATAATTGTGTGGTTCAAATGTGCTACTTCAAATAGTTGAAAAACATTCTTACTTTATATTACCAGTGTTACAAAAATATTTAACTTCTTTGAACAGTTAATGGTAATGACACACAGCACCTTGTTAGGAAAACACTGATTAGAAAATCAACATTCTGTCTTTTTTTTGGCTTAAATGGAAATAAAATGCCCTATATTACTTTGTGTATTAACAAAATTAATTTGAAGTACAAGAGCCAAATGGTCAGATAAAATGTTTATATTTGCTGAACCACCAGAGGACAAAACAACGAGGTACAAGTTGAGGTCTATGGAGTTAGTCACATCACCCTGATATAGCCAGTAAATGTATCAACTATACGCTGTAAACATTTAACTTTATACAAACCCAGTCTGTCAGTAACTGAATCGTTGCAGTGTACACTTGGATATCTACACATTATACTAATTTCTCATCTAAAGATATTTATACAGGGTTAAAAGAAGATACTGAATTATTCACTCTCTGTTGCTAAACCAGGTTTTACAAGGTATGTGGTAAATGACTGTACTCATGACAAACATTTCATAATAATATGTTCATCATTTTAAAGTCATCAATGGAATGTCATACATTTTCGTAAAAATATTTGTAAAACTTTGTTAATTGATTTTGTTTTGCCACTTGGGGAATGCAGAACAAGTTGTCAACACATTGACATATTATTATCAAAGTTATTACAGCCAACATGTTCCAAACATTTATATTTATACATTCAGCAGCTACGGAGCAACATTGTCATTCATTTGGAGTTGTGTTTCTGTCCACCTGACAAATGTTAATCCAATTTTAACTCTCTTTTAGCTCCGTTTGATTGATCTCCACCAACTCCTGAGGGAAATATCTGACTGTTTAGCTGCTAAATACTTCACTATGTTCACCAGTTAGTCGTTTGCTCTGCTTCATGCTCTTAGATGCTTGTTTAAAAAAGGAGATGCACTTATGACTTCTGGTGACTAGTAGTTCTCTTGAATACCTATGTTGAATACACTTATTGTAAGTCGCTTTGGATGAAAGTGTCTGCTGAATGACTGTAATGTAATGTTAACTGTGTCTGTTGTTTGGTGCTAAGCAAGCAGCAAACAGTGGCTTTTAAGAGGTTTTTCAATGAAGCCGCCTGTCGTTGCTTGAAACTATGCTGACTAGAGCGGTAAGAGTGAACCAAAACAGTAAAGTGACGGGTGTAAAACCAAAATAATGAACTGAGAAACACCAAAAAGCTCCACAGAGCTGAATTAAACTGTGTGAGGTGAAAACTCACTGTGGGTTTGTCCCTTTGACCCCTTTCACATTACAACTAGACAATTTTTAATGGAAAAATATCCATTATAGAATCTTTAAAAAGGTTAAGTTTAAGTTACAAAAATGTCTATTTGTGTGCTTCACAGATTCTGACATGATAGATGATAAACTAACTATTATTCTTAAACCTAATTGGCATTGGATTTTACAGAAATAACATTATGGGACAGTTTCATAAAAATGTCATGTCAAACATGACAAATCAGAGAGATAAACACCATATAAAAAGATGTTAGGTACATGGGAAACCTGTCTGTACTCCTGAACCTAAAGCAGGATGGAAACACAAAGACGGATAACTAGAGCGACTTTGTGAAATCAGGCCAGATAAGCACATCTAAAATGTGACAACCGTTTCCTCCTCTTGGTGGAAGTCTGAATGAATAAGATAAAACAGCAGGTCAGTGGGTTTTCCAAAAACTAAAGACTAAATGACACCTGCTACAGTTTGGGTCGACCTGGTTTGTAAATCTACACAGAAACAACAACAGGATATTTGACAAAGGCAACCCGAGAGTAATTTCCGCTCGTCATCAGTTATCAGGACAACAAACAGGCTGCTGACATAGAGATAACAGCTCAATCTGATCCTCCCAATTTAAAACATAGTGTTAATGTTATTTATACTCTGCACAATAAACTCTTAACGGGGTAGTTATAAAGTGTGTAATGATCCTAACATAACCTGATAAACCTCAAAGCTGCACCATTGAATCATTTGGACGGACAGAGATGGAAAGTAAAAACTTAAAATATATATATATATATATATATATATATATATATATATATATATATATATATATATATATATATATATATGATAATATATTTCACTGTTTTACTGCTTTGATTTGTAACATGCAAAAAACAATCCATGACTTATACTTTTAATTGAGCATAATTTAAGAGTAGCCGGGCTGAAAAACATAATTTCACTTCCTTTTCTGGTTTTTGAGTCTTGGAGGGCAGAGATGTCCTGTGTTGCACTTGTAACCACATCAAAGAGAAATGTCACGGCGTACTGAAGTACACGAGTACATCGCTGCAGCAAGATTAAAAATTTTAGTTCTCAAGTAAAACAAAAAATATTTTCTAACTTACCCCTATAGAATGGAACTTGTTTTTGGTGCTCACAGTGTTGAAAATGTATATTTAAAAAAATCATCAACAAGCTGTACAGCCAGAAACAATGTAATGTAATGGAACTGAAGAAGTAATCTGAAACCTGTTTCAAATGCTGTGAATTACGAACAATCACAGAGAGGCTGTTTCTGAAAAAAAGATTATGCCTGTGAAAATATTTTTTTTTTTCATTATTGTGAGCAACAACAACCAAACATGAATATCTCTTAACTATCCTCATGGCTAGATACCAGCAGGTAATTTGTGTGAATCATCCTTTTAAACGGTGATGTTACCACATCTACTTACGAATTTGAATACACCTTTCAACGCTGTGTGAAGAAAGACTGATGTACCTGCATGCTGTGCTGGCTGGAGGGTGACAGGCCATTGGACGTCCAGCGGGCGTGTCTCCCCTCTGTGCACAAACTGAGCTGCTGGTGGGAGGGAAGTGGAGGCAGAGCTGCTTCAGGTGTCACAGCACAGGGATTAGAGAGCTAGAGAGAGAGAGAGAGAAATCAAAGAAAGAGGATATCAGAGAAGGAGAAATGTTTCAATGTACACATATGTTCTAAGAGAGTGTTGCTGCACACTCACCACCTTCGAGGCCGGGCTGTGGTGTGGTGGATGCAGAGAGGGCAGAGAGGTGTTGTAAGACAGCAGGCAGGGCTGCTGGCGTCGGTCCATGGATGCAGAAGAGTGAGGTCGCAGGCCAGATGCTGACGCAGTTGGAGACTTTACGTTCCTGCCCAGGCTGTTTGACTTGCTTTCCCTGCGTTGGTACTCTATTGGAGACTGAAGGGCTGCATTGGACAGGAAGAGATGTCACATTACTCAAACGCACCAAACTCTTTAATTTGTGGATTTATTAAAGAAGCACTGAGCTCTGTAACCATTAAGGAAGTTCCTCTGATTCTCTAAGATCTGGACCACGTCATCGAGCCAAGCTTGCTGTATTTCCGGAGATGATGCCTGCATGATGAAGCGTGTCACACTGCCGTCAGTCCCACGGGAGGTCAGGACCAGACAGAATGGATTATTCTCAGAGTGCTCCTCCACACCCAAACAGCTGACCTGAAGCACACAGGACCCTTGTTAAACATAAAGGAAAAACACTAACACAGTGATGTTTTAAAAGATGTTATAAAATACAGTGTCCCTCGCACCTTGATGCTGTTTTTAAAAGTGTACCCTGGCAAAGAGAAGCCCTTCTTCTTATCAATTGGCTCACTGAAGATGACCAGCTGCTCAAACAGGAAGACCCTCCTCTCCTTCGCTCTGGACGGGAAGCCGCTTTCCTGCTCGCTGACAGAGAAGGTATCCTGCTGCAGGAGCTTCCCCTGAGCCGTGATTTTCCCCTGAAACAGTGTGTTCGTCACAAGCATTGTCACACACTGTAAGTCACCCTGGATATGTGTTTCATCTGTGATGACGGACAGGAAATAATCAGTATCTCACCTCAAAACCTTGGAGCCTGCCCACATTCATCATATCATTACAGCGTTTTGGCACGAAACACATCACCTCCACCGCCCTCTGATGAGAGAAATGGAGGATGGAGGAGAATCCGTAAATGAAAACATAATTTTGTGATATGCAGACTCGGAATAGTACTTTACACGTTCAGTTACTCTTTTATTAGGTACATCCAGCTAAAACTAATGCAGTCTAATATGACAGACCAGCAACAAATCCTACCTTCATGAAGGTTGTAATGGTTGTTTTTTTTTTACTTTTTAGAGAGATTTACAGTTCAACATTTCAGTAACAACTGAACATTACTTTTGCGGGACTTGTATTGTATTAGACTGCATTGGCTTTCAGTGTACCTGATAAACTGGCAGCTGACTCTATATATATTCGTACCTGCAGCTCCTCAACATCCCTTCCTGCTTTGCGGTAGTACTTCAGGAAGTCCTGGCAGTCAGAGAGAGGTTTACATAGAGTTTTAATGATTTTCAAAACAAAAGTAAAAAAATACCATTATAATAAAAAAAACAAAGGAGGAAACGATACTTGGATCTGACTGTGATGCAAAGAGACTTTATTACAGTGGCTGCATGATCAATAATTGTAATTCCCAGGGAGGGCTCTTATAAAGCAGTTTGTCTTTAATCTTTAATGTTGTGAAACAGTGCCATGCATTTAGATACACAGTCATGTTAAACTGCAAACCTTCAGCAGTAGTTGATACTTCATGATCCTCTGAACAGGTTTGATGAGCAGATCATTGAGCTGCAACCTGTGACCCAACAGCTGCCTGAGATACTGACAGGTGACATAGAAAGAGAGAAAATGCCCTGAGTAACTAGGAAAACGTTTTTAAAGAGCTCCAGTAAAATTGACTGTAGTATAAAAGTTGACTCACCTCAAAGTAGGTCTCAATGAATTCAGAGACAATGTGTTCTGATTTGGGTTTGTTCTGACAGTAAACCACATACATGTGAAGACGCCGTTCCTGGAAATTTAAGAATTTAAGAGAGAGAGTGAAAGAGGGAAAGAGAGAGAGAGAGAGTGAAAGAGGGAGAGAGAGAGAGAGAGAGAGAGAGCAAGAGAGAGAGAGAGAGAGAGAGAGAGAGGTAAATATTCCCAATAATCTGTGTGTGAGGTGCAGCGTGACAAACGGACAGAGGAAGAAATATGCCTCTGAGCTGCTCTGACTCTTAGTTTTCTCTCAGTTTTGTATTGTTCCCGTTCCCCTCAAGATTTTTTCGGGGAATTTTGTTAAAACAGTGCAGGACATTTTCCTCATTAAATAGTTCCAGTGGCTGAGAAAGAACGGTTTAAATTGTTGTGGCTTAATTCGGTGTGCTACACTGAGTGAAGCAGATAGGGGAGCTAAACTGGAAAAGCTGTGCCAAATCATAAAAGTTTTTCCAATTTTTTTCCAGTAGTTTATTTTTCTGCTGTAACGAGACTATATACTCATATATATACATATATACGTATATATATATATATATATATATATATATATATATATATATATACGTATATATGTATATATATGTATATATGTATATATACGTATATATATATATATATATATATATATATATACAGTGCCAATAAATGTGTTTTTAACATCACTAAATCTATGTGATCAGTGTCTTTCAATTCAGAAGTTAATCTGTGTTTATGCCCAGCAATACAGCGAGGCAAAGCTCTGCTCCTGACCGGAGGAGGAGCCGGTGCTAAAGGGTACGCAGCTCTCCGTCTCCCGCTGGAGCTCCGACTGCAGGTCGAAGGCAGCACCAAAGCTGGATCTGGGTCTGTGAATCATTTTGTCTGATGTCGTGGTGAATCGGACCCAATGACAAAGATTAAGAATAACTAGAACGAGAGCCAATCTTTTCACTTATACTCTTGTTTTCAAAGTAGGTCATAGAGGCACCAGTATTAATTTGAGATTGTTTCATAACCAGTTAAAGATTCCTTACTGTAACTTTCTCAAAGTTCAGTGTGCGTAAGTAGTTTTTATAGAGCTCTGGAATCTGTAATTCCAGCTCATTTTCATACATTTCATATTTCATTTCATATCATCTGCAGAGCTGATGATATAAAACTGTTCACTCTGCAGCTGCACCTGCAGACAAACTGATCTGCAACACGAAGACACATATGGATGGCGGGGGGGCCAAGGCTTCACACACAGTCAGAGCTCTGATCTGTGTGACCTTCAGCCAAACTGAAAACACGCAGAGCGAGGAAAAAAGAAACTTGTCATCCACATTTGTAACTCACTGATCTGTAGACTCACATGTTTGATGAAGAGCTGGGCCAGGCTGTCTGGATCAGCCACACATTTCTCCAACTCTCCCAGGAAATATCTGTGACAGGAAGCAGAGAAGGTCAGGATGGAACAGTCATCCAGTCAAAAACACACACACACACACACACACACACACACACACACACACACACACACAGAGGAAACAAACAGCCACAGGGGACATGACACATGTTGAACCACCAAGAAACATGAGGACCTCAAAAAAAAGTGTTAACTGTAAGAGATTGTTCATATTCAGAAGAACTGAGGGGCGGGGGGGGGGGGTGTAGAAGAGGCATCTGTGACTCACTCCTTATGCCAGTCATAGATCTGATGGATGTTTCCAAACACAATCCTGTCTTTCCCTTTCAGGTCCTCTGGAACTCCTTGATTGACCATAGTGCCCATATAGCCCTACAAACACACACACACACACACACACACACACACACACACACACACACACACACACACACACACACACACACACACATTCGTCACCAATGAAATCAGAGGTTTCCAGATGGAAAATATAACTTCTCTCTTCGTTTGAGATGTGATTGTTGCAGCATGTTATTGATGAAGGGATCTCAGTTATGTATAAATGTCATGAGCAGATTATTTAAAAGCTGAAAGAGAGACACACCTGCACTATGAGCCCAAGATCTTCCACATACAACCTTTCAGTCTCTATCAGCTCCGTCAGCACATATCTGAGAGAGAGATTTTAAAACAGCAAATAAAAGACACTGCGAAATAGAAATGTACATTTTGGCAAAATAAAAACAAGAAATGTATTATACATGGTAAAGGATGTTCGACATTTTGGGAAATATGGTTAATGAGCGTGTTTCCCAAAATGTCGAACTACTCCTTTAATGTAGAGGTCAACACCTACATGCTCTTCTCTAGTGCAATGTTTCTCTCCTCTTCGCTGTCCACTGTGACAGACCACTGACTAGCTGAGTCATCAGTCACAGGGCAGCCGTCTTCCCCTTGGAGAGTGTTGATGCTGGATCTTTGACTCTAAAAAACACAAACAAGACAGTACAGCTTTTAGTGAGCATCACTGTAACATATTATGTAAGAGGAGACAAGCAGAGAGGCATCCCGATATGTGAGGCACAGTGGAGGGTACATTTTCTCAAGTAAAAAAACATGTTAAGCTTATAAAATACAACTAATTGTTAATGATTAATAATATTAATAATAATGATTTGGCTCCTACACTTTTTGACCCTTGTGACCACCTTATAAAGCAGTGTCTATCTAAGGCCCCATGTTAAAATGTATATCTCTATAAATTGTGAGCAGTTTAACCAAAGATAGATTTGCCCTTGATTACTAATATGTATAGCAGAGACACCCACCGGTTTTATCTTGTGACCCTTTGAAGGAGCTAGACCCCCAGGTTGGGAACCACTGGGCTACACCTCGACCAGATCGACACTAAAATGCTACTTACACATTGAGGCATTATTATGAACAATCCAATATAATACTATTTTACATATCATATAATAATATATTAGTCACAGGGGCCCCTTTTCTGAATACAATGTACTTTTACTTTTAATACTTTAGTTATATTTTGCTGATAATACTTCTGTATTTGTACTTAAAGAGGAGTTTGAATGCAGGACTTTCACTCGTAATGGAGCATCCTTAAATTGTTGTATTGGTCCTTTTACTTGAGTGAAGGAGTGATGTCTGACCACTGGGCATCAAGCACACAAACTTAAAATCATTGAGCTTCATCTACAGCCCCCTCTGAATCAGCCAGCACATATCTGCAGAAATATATAAAGTTGAGAGGGTCCTAATCCTGGAGAACACATCAGTGGAGCAATTTTATGATCCCTTTTATGATCCCTTTTGGAAAGTTATGCCACCCCCCAAATCCCAAGTAACCTGAGAATAGTAATCACTTTTTAATGTTTCTCCTTAAAGCTGAGGAGACTGTTGGGCAAAGAAATTTGGAAAAGCAGAGTCAGGCCTGACAGATCAAGGTGAATAACAAGCAACATTTGCACAATTTGTCCAGTCAGATAAATGAGGTCGGGCATAAAGTAAAGTTGTTACTGTATATAACAAATATCTCTCTTTACCTAAAAGTATAATCAACTTTCACTGCAATCCTCTTGACACAGTGTAGTCTCACCACATGTGCTCTGACTCGGTGGGCTATAGATGATAATCCTTGTGCTGAGTCAGTTTGTAGGTCAAATATGCCCTCTGTTTATTTTCAGGATCTGTCTTTTTTTGCTCTGTTGCTCTGTCTGAGTCGACTGTTCACGTCTTCACCCAGCAGACATCCTGCATATGGGAAACATCTGAGACTGATTCAAAGTCCATCTCCCCTCTGGTTCTGATCAACTAGTCAGCCGCAATTAAAAATGTGCTGAGCTTGCTTATTGCTCTAATTGTTTCCTCCTCTCTTACAGTTATTTCTCATCAGCTATAGTCCATTAGCTCCTCTGGGAAAGGAATAGTTCCGCATTTTAGGAAATATTCTTATTGACTGGAGTGAGAGTAAAGGATCGATACCGCTCTCATCTCTGTAGGATTGATATCTGGAGCCAGTATCCAGTTAGCCTAGCTTAGCATAAGAACTGGACACTGGGAGAAACAGTTAGCTTGGCTCTGTCCAGACATAACAAAATCTGCTAAACTGCACCTCTTAAGCTCCCGAATTAACATATTATTCATCCATTTTTTTTAAATTTCAAAAACCAACATGTAAAAATGACAAGGGGGTTATGTGTCAGACTATGTGACGGAGACTCCAGGAAGTTACTGCTCCCAGGCAAGAAATTGTTTTATTTTTCTTTGTTTAAGAATTAATTGTCATTTTTAAACTTTAGTTTTAGTATTTAATAACCAAACGAGAAGTAGTGTGTAAATTGGTGAGCTTTAGACGTCCTGGTACGTTGGTTTACTTCGGACATAGCCAGGCTAGCTGTTCCCTTTTTCTAAACTAAGCTAACTGGCCTCCATAGGTTATATATACCGTACAGAAGTCCCAAAGAACCAATGAACTGAGAAAGGCTGAAAGTGAAGACAGTCATTTATCAAGTAGAACAATGTCAAACAATGCTACAGGAACTGGACCATTCGCTGCCCGAGAAAGGAAGGAACTACAGGTTGATGCCGAGCTGGACGAGGAGGTAAACCTGTTCCTTTACCAGTCCAACAGCAAATGGCAGTATTATGTTCACGTATGGCTGACGGCCCTGGATTGACCCTTGGCTAAATAGCTCTTTATTGCTCTGGCTGCTTGGGTGTCGTGAAAGTACACTCCTCACCCCCCAACCCTGACCCTGTTTCAGCCTGTTTCAGACTGTTTCAGACTGCTTTGCTAGTTGATTACTTCCAGATGCTGACTACAAAAGCCCACAGGATTGATTCCAGTCCACAGGACCTTACAAAGAGTATTCACAAGTGTAGGGTTACCAGAAAAGTAGCTCCATAAGCTTGGGTGTGTCCGTGTTTGTGAACACATAAAATATGCAGTAAAGTGTGAAAATATGTGCTATTCATTTGACATAATTGGTGGGAGTCAAATTAGAAGTATTTCACATGCCAATAAAACTGAACATGATGTAGAGGGATGTACATGTTTATCAGGGACGTGCAGTCAGGGGAGGCCTCACCTGTCATTGTGACAAGTAAAAAACAAATAATGCTAAAATAAAATAAATATTAATATTTCTCTACTGATCTGTGCTATAAATGTAATTTCTGTATGATTCCAATCATTTCAAGCATTTTTATAATCAAAATCGCTGAATTAGCGCATGTCCTGTTCAAACAGAGGAGACACGTGAGGTGAGGCAGCGACGAGCTGTTCCTCACCTCAGATTGTGAATCCCTCACAAACTGGTGAGCGCGTGTCTTTTGCTTTCTCATTGTTTGTCACCACTGTAATATTTGTAGACACTTGTATTATATGTCCTTTCTTTCCATAGAATAGGTAATGTATTTCACGTCTGTGTAGAACATATTTAGTGTTGCTGATCTGACATTAAACCGCAGTGAAAAAGCACAGAGGGGCAAACAGTACTCTGCCTCAAAGAAGAGGGCGTGCGAGAGCCCACGGGTCGGGTTTATGCTTGTTCTGTCGTTGCTCTTCTTCTACACTTTTCTTCTTCTTCTTATATTTTGCTTTGACCACAAGAATGTAAGATTCTATATCCAAGCTTAAAAATGTATCAAAAAACAAGGAAATATGACCAAATCAACAGCAGTTCAACGTCGGACAGGTCACGTAACCTTTTATGTGTTTGTTGTTCTCTTTATACATCCGTGGTTGTTACACAGATTATCGCGGAATCTCACGATGTTCGCGAGTGGCGCCCGCGAGCGCTCCGCTTCTGAAACGCTCCCGGTGGGACAGGTCGGTGGGGCAGATCGCGGCGCACACGCTCCCTTTGGAATCAAATATGTACCTTACCTATGTGTGTGTAAATAATGCTGATATGAAAAACAACCAGTAGTCAATGTGCAAGCTGCCAATTGAATGGTGATGTAAGCTACTCTATTGGGTTCATATATTTGTAAATCTGATTCATGTAGTGTCAGTGCCTCACCAGCCACGAACCTCACCGCACGTCACTGATGTTTAGAATTCATGGTTTCAGTGTGAGTTGTCTCAACATTTAAGTGTGTTTCTGTAATTTATACATTAATAACTCATTAGACCTGCAGTACCTGATGATGAGAGAGGCTCCTCTGAAACAATTACAATAACTGAGAGAGAACAATTTAGTGGCGAGAGAACCTCTGACTTGAATAGTTTGCATTATTTATATATTAAGTCATAAATAAATATATATTATATATTCTTTTTTTAATTTTGTTTCTCTCTACTACTTTGTACTGTAATTACATTTAAATTAATTTCATGCCATCGCAGCAGTGACGTGCTATATGTTCCCTAACGTTTTGCACCGCAGACTATTTTAATTATGGAAATAAAAACGTTCTACCTCGTCTATTTTTTTGTTCATATGATTTCATTTTCTAGTTCTTTAGTTTTTTTATTTTCTAATACATCTTAATTTGAGACACTGAATTTCTGTCTTGACAAAGGTTGGTGGAGCTGCAACTGCAGACGGACCATTGAATAGAACAGAATGGACTAGAATAGAGTAGAATAGAGACGTTACTGGAGTCTGAGTGTCTCTGCCTTGCAAGAGGTCAGATAAGTAGCTCTGACAGGGCAGCTGTGTAGGAGGAGCTGTAGGACTCAACAGACCGTCTGTCCACACCTGTACAACAGAAACACAACAACCATTACAAACAAGAACATCAAATGGATTTACTCAGGAGGTATAAATGTAGCCGTCTGTCGTTAAGTCTCACCGTATCTCCTGATGGGAGGATGGTGTTGTTGTCAGGCGGTTCCAGAGGCCTCAGCTGAGTTTCACTATGGGAAAGGAGCGATGGCGGCTGCCTCCTGTCTGACCTGCACATCTGATTCTCGACTTTTCCCGCTCCTCTTCTGGCATCAGAGCTCAGCTTGCGGAAGGGATTGGTAAGCCATTTCTTGAGAGTGCTGACAGGGTGCCGTGATCCTCCAGACGAGGAGTGTGAGCAGGGGCTGGAGCTGCCTGAGGCCTGGTGGGGCACAGGGCCCACTGATGGGGTGATGCTGCCGGTACTGCCCGCGACAGAGTAGGACTCTGCTGCAGAGAGAAGGAAAAAGAGGGAAAATGAGTGGGTTAACATACAGCAGCTAATTGTGGGGTACATCCTCTCAGGTCAGATGCTACAGACAGATTTCTGCACAAAAATGTTGGTCAATTTCCTGTGTTAAGCCCTAACTGTAACTTTAGTAGCTGCAGCTACTGTACCCACCGGTCCAAAATTATTATAAACACATCTGTTCTCACGAGGAAGGACTCATAAGTTTAAGTGGAGATTATATAAGGCAGCTTGACTACGTGCATTTGTTAGACATTTTCTGAAAAAAAAAAATGTATTTAAACCAAAAAATGTGGTGACATCGACGAAGGCCCAACACTGTCCTGTTCAAAGTATTTGCTGTGCTTTTAGTAAGATCAGAAACAATGCTGAAGTGAAGAGGCAGTTAAATAAAGCATAACTGAACATGGATAGTTTTGACACACACTTTATTTGCTTTTGCATAGGTGCACCTCATGTAACGTTGATCAACTGACATGCAGGTAACAGGACATTAGTCCTTGGGCATTTTGATTATTTAAAAAGAAAACAATGCCCTGAATAAGTCACAACTGAACGCATCACATCTGCACTGAACTGCCCTCATCCACAACTCAGGCTGGTCCAACACTGAAGCTGACACCCTTTTACAACACAGCTGGATTTTGTGTCCAGCTTTAAGTCTCTTGACTATGGAAACTGGTACATAATCCTCTACCACACTGTTTTAATCAAGCACCCTAACATTAACATTTCACTCTGTTCTGCAGATCGTAGGAAAATGGAATCTTTCAGGAGGCTCATTTTGTCAACCTGGACTCTCGCCAGCAGCCACTATTCCCTGTCAGCACATTTATCTAAGCCGTAATCATAATAACAAGCTTTCAAGAAGCCAGTGGAAATCTGGGTCATCCATTTGTCTAAACTGCCTGATACTGCCATTAAACAAGACGCCATATTGACAGTAGAATATTAAATAATGGGTTTTTTTCGCACTTATTCAATTCAGTTTTATATCACGTCAATCAACAAAACCTTCACCAAGCACACTAATATTTAGTTCACTGTTCACGACATTGGTGATGATCTTTTGTGATGATTTTATTCAAATACATGTTCTGTATATTTATCATGTTAATATGATGTCAGACAAAAGTCTCTAGCCTCCGACTAAACAATGCAGACCAGTAAAGTAGGTTGAAATCAAATAAGACTGTAATCAAACTAATTCATCGCCTGGTGCTTCATGCAGACACAGACTCATCTCTATAATGGGATGATTAAGAGAGAAGGGAGGAGAGTCAGAGAGAGTGTGTGTGTGTGTGTGTGTGTGTGTGTGTGTGTGTGTGTGTGTGTGTGTCCTTGACCAAGGTTTGAACCATTGGCTTATCTTCAAAATTAATCTAGTCAAAAGTCGCGCAGAGCAACAATAATCAACCAGTTTAGGAAGGTAGAAGATAGAAAAATGTATCGAGGAAATTTTAAAAAGGCAAATAATTGATGGAGAGAGATATGGAGAAGGAGATAAAAAAAGAAGAAGAAAAGAAGTAGTAGAAGCCTCGTTTCTAGCACCCTGGCATAAACTGTTAAAGGGAGTCTGAGTGGTTTGATCATTGGAGCACAAGTCCAGTCCCCCCTTTAAAAAATGGAAACCAAGACTTTGGTCTTCCAAAATACTCTCTCTGTACTGTCCCAGACGTCCATGCAATATTGAAGAGCCCAACAACCTACAATTAACAATAAAATGTCATAATTACTTTCTGACACCACATCCTCAACTTTGTGACTCAAGTAAGAACATAACAGAACCAATTCAACAGAATCAGTTGGTGCAAACATCCAGATGTCCACATAAACACATATTTTATGTTATCATCCACAAACAAACACAGGCATCTGGTCTCCTTGTGTTTTATCTATCAAGATCAACCACCTTACCATCTGTTGAAATGATAAAAAAGTGCACCTTTCTGCAGGCTTTTCTACAAACACATCAGCGTTTTCTATGAACTGACCCTTAATGGTGCATAATGGCCAACGTGACGTCCAAATCACCGCTGAGCTGAGCGACTCAGCTTGTCATGTTTGCTTGAGACACTTATGTAATGTGTCATTTTCCCACAGAGTAACAGCTGGACCACCATCCAGACTGCAGGGAGTGTTAGCAGCCAGCCTGCTAGCATGCATGCTGTGAATGCATCCTGCAGGATTTATGAACATCAAAATGATGTTTAACATTTTCTTCTTGTGTAACCTTTCTATCCATGAAAATAGTAAATAGTGGAGAGTAAAGTCCAACTTAAATTTCAGTAAAATGATTTTCTGTGACCATTTCAACATATCACTGCGGCATATTTGTGTAACTTCTACGGTGGTGGTTTTATGTGTCACACAAATGTTCTACTGCATACAGACTGATGGATGGATTAAAGCTTGGGTGGGGTTTAATTCTCTTGGCAACCCGGTTGGCACAGACAAGACACCTACAAAGATGGAAAGAGAAGGCAGCACACTAGAACAAAACATTAGCAAAGGGTCAGTTTCTCCGACAGTTATCCTGTCTGTTGCACTTTTTGTGTATAAAGAGAAGATGATGCTTCTCTAATGGACAGGGTATATTAATAATTAACGTATTAGATGAGAGGAAAAACATTTACTGTATTTGTGCTGCTTCCTAATTCAAATAATGGAAGTCTCCCTCTCTGTTAAAGCAGACGGTTGGAGGAGTCACATCTTCCCCCAATAAACCCCATAAATGGTCATGGTCAGCAACAGCAGGCATTACTGAGGTGATGACACTTCACCAAGTCTAAGCATGGCTAAAGCTTTACACTTGCCAGGCCTTCATTTGTGTGCGTATGGGAGAATATTACTGTTGGTGCTTCATATTCTGTACGTGCTCATGTAGGAAATGATTGTTATTTCAATCAAGCCCAGTCATTTTTGGGGTTAAATAGACTGCTTCACTTCCTGTTGGAATACTGCCAAGGAAAATACTTCTCAGTCTACACCGCTGTCATCACCAAAAAACACAAATCAGACTCTTTCATGTTGTCTGCATCCACTCATGCCCAAACAGGGCTGATGCACAGTTTATCAATCCAGCAGAGTGATAGATTAATAGAATTAAAAAGCCACACATTCACACACACACACACACACACACACACACACACACACACACACACATATAAAAGACTCATTCTTTGCTCCACATTAAACTAATGAGTGGTTTCATTCCTAAACACAAGAGAGGACTTTCAATATGTAGGTAAAAGTGCTGCACAGTTACTCAGGAAAAGGGTTGGCTACATGTAAAAAAGCAGATTGAAGCTGAAGGTTAAACCAGGATCTAATCAGCTGATCTCCCTGTATAACTACACAAAGTATATCTATCCCAATTCATACAGTCGCTACCGCTAACAGCGTTTACTTGACAGTCACTGGTATGTAACTTCTGTGTTATTTACTTTAAAATATTGCTGCTTCCAACCACATTTGTTGCTGCTAACTGCTACTGCATCCTGCTATCCGCAGGCCGGCTCCCACTATTGCATCACAAAATGGTTCAGTACGTACCATCAACTGAGATACACCAGGCACTTGAAGATACATTTCATCATCTATATATACAGTATGGTTGCCATATGTGTATAGAAATCAATACAAGTATAAAGTGCCATGCCTGTGGTTTGTCTACTCTTTTCGTTCTTTGCTTTTAGTCTGTGACCTGAGCTATTATTAGGTTGATTGTATTTACTGGTAAAATATGACAAGAATGATTATGATTAATGTCCCTTCACATCACATGCAAATACATCCTGCATGTTGACAACTGACCGAGTTAAAGTTTTCACAGTATCGCAGGACATCTACTCGTGCTTTTTTTCCTCACGGCGCTGCAGGCTGCGGATGTGGCTTCTCACTTGCACATTGTTGTCAACCCTCATTGTTTTTGTCTGATGCTCAAAAAAAACTCTCTCTCTCTATTCTATCCCCCCTTACTGCAGACTGGTTAAGGTCAGAGTTTAGGTTTGAGTTTAGGGTAAGACGAGAATGAGTAAGTGTACAGTAGGTATATAACATTTTTTGCTAATAACATCTGCTTTGGCTGGAAATTATCTCCAAACCAAACAATGAGCTGAAAGACGCTCTGTAGAGCTGAGGGGACAGCAGATTTGGGTGATATTTATCTGAGAGTTCATCACCACGAAAACCCCTTTCACATATAAGTAATCACTTGATCTATTGTTGATGACATTTTTTTGATTAAAGCAACTTCAATCACTCTTTGCACTTACACCTTGAGAAGATTGTGTGGATGAAGCATTAGGTTGAAACATTTTACTCATTTATTCTGTGTCCCTGCTCTGTGACATTACTACTTCACTACTGTAAAACCTCACCTCTGTGAGTTTGTGACTTGCTGTTTGATGGTATTTTTTGATGGTCAAAGGTCACTGTAACCATAACTCAAGACCTCATATGCTAATTATGATAATTTTACATAAATGTCTAATAGAATAAAATTATGAAGTGACGATATTTTGGACAGACATGGATGTAAACTGTAACATAAATGGATGACGGAGGCATACAACCATGAGACAGTAATTCTAGTTCTTTCTAAATTGTATTTTAATGTTTTAATCTATATGTCTTTGCTCTGCAGACAAACTTGCCTTACCTAAGAGGAGAATCTCTGCTGGACACTTCCCCTGTAGGGACACAGGATGTCCAATTGTCTTGGGTTTAAATAAAGATCAGGCACTCCTGTGGTTCAGTGACAATATACCACAAAACAACCACCAAATGCAAAAGGGCTACATGGCTGAGACTACAGCTAACCTTCTGTATATGTAGGTGCAATGGGATACTGGACAATTTTGTGCTTGTTAGTCATCATGTTTACTTCTTCAGATACTGGCAGTGATGACCTCACACACACTGGAGGACTAATGGACTGTTAGTCATGGCAGTTTCTGAGCCTCAGTGATGTATGTGTAATAAGACAGTGAGATTTGTTGGCAGGAATTTTAAGTAGATTTCCAAGCAAGTTCCCTCAAACATACTTTATCTGGAGGCTTTTCTCTGACTTTATAAATAGCTGTTGGACATTGAGCCAAATAAAATAAAACACTCCATGAGCGAGATTGCAGAATAAAGGGGTTATAAGAAGGAAGTCTTCAAGGGAGGTGGTGGGATATTGGAAAGCCAAAAAAACAGAAGAGAAAGCCCCAAACCACAGAAGAACAACATTTGAAAAGAAAAGAAAAGGCTCTCCAGCTCAAGTATTCCTGCAGCCCCAAGAATAGAACAAGTGTGAAAGAAAAGACAAACAGATTAGATGAAAGGAGAGCAGCTATCCTGATTATAACTGCTAGGCTTTCTATAAACACAAAGTTAACTCATCCATAAACTCACAAACAGACAGAAAGGGTCTTTTTAGAGTCAGACTGGAAGAAAACACCTTGTATAACAGCAATACTGACACCACATCATCGTAGCAATGTGTATTCCAAAGAAAAGTTCCTGAGATGTTCTTATCTTTGCCATCAATGGCAAGAAAGCAAGGCGTCTCACAAAAAGACTGTTTTCATTTTTATATATTTAACTTGTCTATTTGCACAGTCTGTCGAGGCAATGCAGCTCAGAGAAGAGCTGTTCTGTAATCACTCCCCAAGCAACTGGAACAACAGAGGATTTAAGGGTCGGGGCAGTAATGGGACCTTTTTGTGTGTCTGTGCATGTTCAAAAGTGTGTGTGCGTACAGCTGCCTTTGCTCTGAAGCAGAGTCACAGTTTTGTTGGGGTAGATTAGGAAAATCACTCTCTGTTTTTACATGAAGTCAAAAATGCATCTAATATGGAAATAGTAACAAACGTTACACAGGTATAAAGAGATGAAAGAGAAAAGTCTTTACTAATGTAAGCTAATGTAATAAAAAAAAAGTTAACAGTCTAGTCAAAATATAACATTAATTAAATAAATAAAATGGAGTGTAGAAAAAGTCTTCAACCTCAAATCAGTTGGTCACAAACTATGTTTTTGCTTTACCACCAATTAGAGATTGGTTATATTTGTAAAAGTAGCATGTTAGCAGCCAGGCTAATGCTTATTAAGCTTGCTATCTTGCGCTACTTGAAAGCTTACACACCAGCACTCTTAAGTCCTGGAATTAATGTGTTTATATTTTGTAGATTTGTTTGATTTAATGTGTCTTTTCTCATAATGTCAAACACACAAAAACTAAAAAACGTCTAAGTTGTGCTAGCTAGTTAACATTGACAGCAAATGCTTTAGCTATTGTTAAAAGAGTGAAACTACAGCAGGAGGCCACATAAACAAAAACAGAAAAGCTTTAATTTCATAATATCTAATTACTGTCAGTGATGCAGACAGAGATCATAATGAGGATGTTGTATTCTGGGTCTCATAAATTTTGTTTCTTTTTTCCCATATATGATATCTAACTGTGTGTGTGTGTGTGTGTGTGTGTGTGTGTGTGTGTGTGTGTGTGTGTGTGTGTGTGTGTGTGTGTGTGTGTGTGTAGGTGTGATGAGTGTCTTTAAGCCTAATTTTCCAGGGAGAGAAATGTCGGGAAAGTGACTCATTGATTCATTTGTTTCAGAGATTCAGTGATCAGTAGCATATTCAGACACTACAGAGATCCAGATGTGACTCCATCTCTGACTTTTGTTGAGACATGAATCCCTGGCTGCTTCTGCTATATCTGTATCACATCCTTCTAAATAGATGGTAGATTTAAAAAAAAATGAATCCTAAAAAAATATGGATGAAACTACCAATTGCTAACTTTTGTTCTTGGATGACAAATATATACATCACATTTTCTCTCACAGATAAACCAAAACGTAAGGGGACAAAAAAGCCATTGATGAGCTCAGCTGTAGTACACTATTTGCGAGCTGAGGTTGCTGTTTACAGCGGCTAGTTAGCAAAGTTAATCTGGTGAGCTTCATTGTTTCAGCTAATCCTTCCTACTGTCAGTAAAGTAGCTGTTTTGTGGTTGTTGTGCATCATAACAGTGCAAACAATGTTGTAACTGCACAATAAACAAATACAAACCAACACTAGAAAGGTCCACTCATTATAGTGCAGATGTTCACCAGGTGTGTCTGTAATGACCACTACAGTAATGTTTGATTGAATGAACCCAACCCACAATAGACTAACCCTCCATCTAGACTGCAAGAATATCAGACAAGTTTTTTACCCGCTCATCTTACACAACACAACATCTTACGCTCTCATTTTCATCTAGGCAGATTTATGCACCGACTCCATACAGGCATGCGTCTTAGCTTCTTCTCATGGGCGTTTGAATGTGACTTGAAGCGTTTGTTTAGGCAATAAAAAGGCACAAAATATCTGTGTCTCTGGGCACAGAGCAGCACTTAAGTGGCAGCCGAGCAGCAGTTGAGTGGCGGTGATGCAGTCAGCTGTGTGTGTAGTTCCATTAGCGGTTAGTTGCCTAACAATAAATGTAACTGTTTTCCCCATAAACATACAGTCTACGGTTTTCCTCCACTGTGTCTCTGACCACAGAGTAGTGGCTGGGGGTCGGAGATGCACTCATCTGTGTTATCTCTAGTGGCCCCTACCGGCCGGGGACCGTTTAAGTGACGTGAATGAGGAGTGAGCAGGCAGTCAATGGCAGTATTAGGCAAGAAAAGGAGTTTTGAGAGAGTGTGAGTCACCACAACCATGAGAGGTCCTTGAGCATGCAGCCTTAACTGGCCACCCAAAATCGTATGCAGTTTGCTGCAGTAGAATGCGACATTAGCCGTGGACAGACAAAGAGATGCACACTCCCTCATGGACACATGCACACATCCGAACTATTGCGTGATTCTCCTGGTGGAGATAATAACAGGGCACACATTGGGTTGATAATATAAGGAGCCCTGGAATACAAGCAATCAATTTGTGGAAGCTAATGTGGATTCACAATAAGAATAAAGACAATTAGTATAGCGGGCCTAGTTAAGGGGTGTGTACATGTAAGAGTTAGTAATAATGTTTGCTTTTTCAGCTGATACGGAGTGTATTTCATACTTTTTTGCATCTACTAATGCAGCCAACATGTTAGATTTTATTCTACACTTTTTCTTAAATTATGTGAACATGAAGGACACACAATAGGAAGCCTACGATTTTGTCCAAACAACAACATTATTTGTTTTCTGACCATTTAATAATAATAATAATTATGATTATAATAATAAATCAGATTACTGTAGCGCTTTTCAAAAGCTTCTTTACATATGCTGCTGCCCTCTCGGTATGACAAGCACAATGAGGTTGGGAGGTGAATGAATGGAAAACATAATAATGATTAATAAACACGTATAAAAAAGGTTCTTTGGATTTTACTTTGACTTAGAGAAACTACCGTTGGCTTTGATGTATCATACATAAGTAACAATCGAGTGCATCTCCTAACATTATGAAACATTGTGTACAAGCAACAAAAATAATCATAATCACTAAGACCGTACTCTACAGTCAGAGAACAACTACAGTAAAAGTACTCCTGAAGAGCATCTACGTACCTCTAACTCGAACAAAGCAGCAGCCACATTTGCTGAGAAGTTTTCTGAACAGGTGCTGACACCCACAGCCTCGCTGGTGGTGACCCCCTCTCATGATGATCCACTCCTGCTGCTCGACTCAAGACTATCAGAAGCAGACATCATACTGGACGGACACACACACAAGCACATAGGCACACAAACACACACACACACACACACACACACACACACACACACACATACATACACACACACTATTCCTTTGGTAATACCCTGAGGAGATGGGAGGTAAAGTGTACCGAGAGCTCCACAGCCATAGTCCAACTCTGAGTAGAAACCCCTGGGACAAAAAATGTTGTTTCTATCCCATGATTTGAAGAATAATAACGGAAAAACACAGAGAGACAGCACTCTCCTCCACTCGCCAGCGTCTCTGTGTGGTCAGATAGTGGACAAAGATTAAGAGAGGGACCAGAAATAAGTGAGGGAGCGACAGAGAGGCAGGGAATGGGAGGGGCTGTGATGAGGGAGGGGGTGGTGGCTAACATGGTGCACTGCTGTGCCAGCATCTGTTTCCAAGTCCCACCCCCTCTCATTCCTCTCCCCTCCCCTTCTGCTCCCTCTCCCCTCACACCTCCCTTAACAGCTTCTCTTCAGTGTCAGCTCTGTGGCTGCGGGACCTTTAGTGCTGTCATCGCATGAGCAAAGTACTTTTCTATGAAATAAGCAATAACTTCAACTGTTCAACTTTCTCTTCAACAATGCCGCAGGCTAAATTACTAAAATATCACAGAATTATATCAAATATAATTGCACGCATGTACATACTGTCACATGCAATGACCCACTAACACAAACAGCTACATCTAAATGTATGCATTTTAAGGCAGCGGTTCCCAACCTTGGGGTCGGAACTTAAGGAGTCATTAGATCACGTCTGATTAAAAAATTCCTTTTTAGTTAGTGTTTCTTCGAGGCCTATTTGCAGGCCTCAGCTAGAACAAAGATAAGAAATACCTAATTAAGTGTATAATTAAATTTAAAAAAATGTATATATTTTTGAGATGAGAAAAATGATGGAACTATCAGAATACATGTTACAGGTTCACATAAGCTAAGGATGGAACACAGCACAACTTGGAAAACTCAAAAGCTCGCCCTGGAAAAACAGCAGTTTTAGGATATTGTTTTTTGGAAAGTATGGAAATCCAAGACTTTAAATATGCTGAGCTCTTAGAACAACTGATATAGGCTCTATATACACAGCTATACATAGATACAGTGAAACATTTATAAAATATAGAGCATATAAAATTAGAAAACTGATCAAATATTCCAATATTTGAATAAAAAAGTATTTTTTAAATTCAAAAACACTCTATATCACTTCTATGTATCACTCCTGATGTTCAATGAATCAAAAGACAGAAGATTGGACCTTTTTTGAGTGTTTTAAGCTCTTTCTAAGCCCTTTTTAGTTGTTTAGTTTAAGGTCAAATACTGCTTCAGATTCAGCCCTTCTCTCTGTTCAGGGCTGTATCTCAGCCCCCCCTTCTCCGATTCTCACCATTGAGACATCCTTCGAACCGTAGGAGCCAATAGAATTGCCTGGAATTGAAAGCTAGATGATTGACAGCACTATTAGCCAATAAAGCTCAAAAACGTCCCATCTGATGGCAGATCTGAAATCTAATTTGCTGAGCTTCCAACCCTCCCCAAGAAGCCGAGGAGTGTCGGAGAGACACGAATCGAACGGATTCACACGGAGCACATGCAGCTGGACATAACAAACAGTGGAAGTACGGAGATATTTAATTTTTTCGCTGAGATTCGACCAAAAGTGAGTACAATATTTGATGAATGCTGTGTGACTTTTTGTGTTCGAAGCTGAATATCTCTGCGATGGTTTACCGGAGAGAGAAATGGAAACTATGTCCGTAATCTCCGTCAAGCGGACGTGCTTTTTCATGCTGCATGTTCGTAGGTAGCACGTTGCTAACTGAGTGTAGCAGCTGTTTTCTCCGGTCTGTCCCAGTCATATCGAGTATGATTTATGATATTTTGTTATTTGTTTGCTTGGCTGATGGGAGATGTGTTTGTCTCATGTAGAAGTGACCTAGTTCATGTTGTTCCCAGGACGCTGAGGTTTCTGCAGAACTATAACATCATTATATTCGTTCTTCGTGGGTTCTCTGCCAGTTACTTTTAACACAAAACTCTCTAAGTTTTTATGTACTCTGCGTCCAAATGGGGGACCCTCGGGTGCATCTGGTTTAATCTTAATCTAGCCACCAACAATTAAAAGTTGTAAAATTCCAAATTCAGAGTATATTTACAATTGTGGGATTGCCTCCACACGGCTCTCATCATGGTGGTGGCTGAGCCAGCGGCTAAACAATGCAAACAAGGACAACAGTGATGACAGAGCTAACAGAGTTTACCATGGGGGAACCGGAGGATGGGGGTTATGCTTATGTGATGATGCTCAGGGTTGGGATGACGTTATCAGCAGTAACTGCTATAGGAATGCAGTGCAGAGCAGCCGCGATTAGCTAGCCAGTGGGCACACACACTAGAACTCACAGGCACTAACATGCATGCGCAGGCTATGTAAACAAAGCAAAGAGAAGCTTGAATTACAACACACAAACTTCATTCTCTGCCCAGGACAACATTACCCCACCACATCTTTACATAATAGTTCACTGTAAAAAAAGTTTGATATCACAACAGTAAGAGACCGTGAATTCAAAATAGGTTATATTCGATTTATATGACAGTGAAACACCGTAAATATATCAGCCCAAACAGTAATTTGTGTATGTATTTCTTGTAAAAAATAAATTTTGTCACTGTTAAATGTACTAAACGTTGTACTGATAACAGAAATACACCGTAATATGAAAATAAAATCAATACCGTAATTTTTGCATTCATTACTTTTAAAAAATACATTTGGTTACTGTTAAATGTATGTACCACTGTGCTGCCAATGGAGATATGACGCATTATACATTAAACAGCCAGCCCCGTATTTTTTGCATTTATTATTTGTAAAAAATTCAGTTTGTCACTGTTAAATGTATTAAACATTGTACTGAGAACGGAAATACAACGTAATATGAACAAAAATCAATTAATTTATCCGGAACAGGTGGTGGAGAGGAGGACACTGAAGAAACTATTATCCATATTGGATAACCCGGACCACCCTCTCCACCACCTACTGCAGGAACAGCGGAGCACTTTCTCCAACAGACTGATCCAGCTCTGCTGTCACAAGGACAGATACAGGAGAACATTCCTGTCCACTGCAATAAGACTCTATAACAAATCACCTCTGGCCAGATCATCCTTCACATGACTACATGCCGCTACACTGTTGTTGTTTGCTGTTGGTGATCCTTGCACTACTGTGTAGTTTACCCAGTTAGCTAATTTAATTTAATACCATTCTATTTTATTGAATATACTCTGCATTTTGTTTGCACTTTTATTATTTTATTTTATTTAAATGTATTATGTTCTGCTGTTATTTTATCATATGGTATATATTAAGTATTGTTCATACTTAATATTTTTATGTTTACTCTGTAACTTTGTTTGCAGCTGCTACAAACAAATTTCCCCACGGGGATGAATAAAGTATATATCTATCTATCTATCTATCTATCTATCTATCTATCTATCTATCTATTACTTTTAGTAAAAAAAGTCATAGTCACAGCATCACAAAAATGTAATAAAAAACGCCTTAGTGCAGTATGCCATAACAAATTCATCATGTTCTATGGGATAAAAAGGTCAATGTATAATTTGCCAAAAAGAGTCAGACTATAGTATATAATAAAGAAATTTAAAGTATAATAGGTTATAAAAATGTCATAAAACATGTCATAGTATAGTATGCCAAAAATGAGCCAAAAAAAAAAACATCACAAGAAAGTTTTCATCTTGTATGCTTTTACATGTCATAAACAACTTATAGTGTAGTATGTTATATAAGTCAAAATATAGAACTGCTAAATAAAAGCATAATCTAGTACGTCTAAAAAGTTGGAGTATAATATGGCATACATAGCATAGTACGGCATAAAATGTCCTACAAAATATAATAATGTAGTATGTCATAAAAAATTCATTATAAAGCCACAGTATAGTATGCCATAAAGATGTCATTTAAAGAGTCATAGTACAGTATGACATAAAAATGCAATAGTATAGTATACCGTGAAAATAATTAATGTTATAGAAGTCTGTCACGACATTTAATAACAATGTCAAAGTATAGTATGTCATAAAAATGTAATCAAAAATATTATACAGTATGTCATAAAAAATGTCTTTAAAAAAGTGTGTTGCGTGTTATAATCATATCTTGAAAATACAATATTATGTGACAATATAATAAAAATGTCACAGTATAGCATGTAATAAAAAGTCATAAAAAATGTCATTGTCTAGAATATCATGCAAATGATACATTCTCATCTGAAACATTCTCATCCTCCTCGACCTCACTGCAGCTTTTGACACCATCAACCACAACATCCTTCTCTCCCGCCTCGAATCATCCCTCAACATCACCGGAACTGCTCTCTCCTGGATTAAATCATATCTCACAAACACACAACAGTTCATCAGCATCAACAACTGCACCTCCTCCACTGCTCCTCTGTCTCAAGGCTTCAACTTCTGCCTCACCATCGACAACTCCACTCTGTCTCCCTCCCCACACATCCGCAACCTCGGAGTCATGTTTGACAGCAACCTCTCCTTCAAACACCACGTCAAACAAATCACCAGAACTGCCTTTTTTCACTTAAAAAACAAAGCCCGTCTCCGCCGATCACTCTCCTCATCTGCTGCTGAAACTCTTATCCACGCCTTCATCACCTCCAGAATCGACTACTGCAACAGCATTCTTCACGGCACATCATCCAAAATCCTAAATAAACTCCAGTATATCCAAAACTCTGCTGCTCACCTGCTCACCCGCTCCCGTGACCACATCACCCCTGTTCTCCAGAACCTCCACTGGCTCCCCATCCCACAACAGATCAAATACAAAATCCTTCTCCTCACTCATAAACCTTCCATAATCAGGCCCCCTCCTACCTCGCCGACCTGCTCCACCACCACACTCCATCCCGTCGGCTCCGCTCTTCTGATGCCAACCTCCTGTCCCTTCCACCCAGGACCAAGCACCGGACATGGGGTGACAGAGCCGTCTCCGTATCTGCCCCCTCCCTCTGGAACTCTCTCCCCAAACACATCCGAGACTGCACTGAACTTTCCATATTCAAATCCCAAATCAAAACCCACCTTTTCAAAACTGCTTTTAATGTGTGACCATTATTGTGTGTTTTATGTTTTTTATAGTGTATAGCTTTTATATATGATGATTTTAATGTAAAGTGTCTTTGAGTACTATGAAAAGCGCTCGATAAATAAAATGTATTATTATTATTATATTATTATTATTAAATATACAAAATGTTATAGTATAGTTTGTATGTTTTTTATAAAAGGGACATAGTATATTATATAGTATGTCATAAAATGTCATAGTATAGTATGTCATAAAATATGCATTAATTTATGTAACTTTTTAATAAAAAAATGTCTGAACTTTTATACCAAGGATTCAACTCAGAGTTTTATGTTCATCCAAGAGTTGAAAATGTCTTCACAGACGGTCCTGATGTTAAATTCTTTATACATATCTTTTTCAACTGAACTCTGCCTACGAATATCTAATTTGAAACATCTTTCTACATTGAGTGCACCGTTTCCTTTCATTTCATGCTGCAACTATACATGTTGTGATCTAGTTCTGATTTAATAAAAGTTGTAAAAATCAATTGTAATGACTTCATTTTTGTAGCTTCTTTTGTAGGACATTGTATGAATGTTTTGTTTGGAGAGACACATCATTATAATAGAATATCTTGAAGAACTATTTGCAACTACTAAAAGTGCTATATCTAGCAACATTGAGCAACGGACTGAAAGTTTTCAGTCTGCGACTGAAATGGAGTCAAATATGCTATGCATCAGTGATAAGGTGTGTCAGATCACATAGGGTGACGGAAGAAGGTCTGAAGACTGGAGTTTGTGGGCTCAAACCTCATGTGGTGCAGTGAATTTTGAAGTCTTACGTCCAAAATGAAGAAGCCGAATTTACAAAGAGAATGGCTCTAAGTGCTTGTGCATGGCTGGTTAGTTCCTGGTGTGGAAGGCGCCAGGCCGATGCAGACATGGCCCTTCTGAGTACATTCAACATGCTGAATACATTAATACATTAAGTCCTCAGTTTTTGTCTGGAAACTCTGAACTCATCTGAGAAGAAATGAAGAGAACGATGGTGTAAGAACTTACATCACATTCACGACTTCTACGACTACAATATCAAATACTACTGCAACAGACTTTCTATCATTTTGTGCTATTTTTTTTTTTTGGTATGAAATCATGTGACATTTTCTCGAATGTTTTATTACTTTGATATCTTATGACATTTTAATGAGAATCTATACTATGACATTTTTAATGATTTTTATGACATACTATAGAAATGTTAGGACTTTTTATGTATTTATATATAAAAATTATATTTTTAGGACATTTTATTACTTACTGTACTGAAACAATCTGAATGATCAATCAATATACTGTATCAATTTGTATGACATTTTATGGCATATTATTACTTTTTGCCACATAATATACTATGACTGTTTTCATGACTTTGTGCAACATACTACTAAGACTTTTTTATGACTTTTTTTATACATGCTATTTTGTGATTTTGTTAGGATATACTATCCCATTACTGTGATAAGGAATTTTATGTACAAATTTAAATTGATTGATTGGATTGTCTTTCAACCACTGTTGAATTTTGAATTGCATGATTATTCCTGTGCCTTGGTGTCCTTGTATTGTATTTATATGTTGTTGTTTTTTTTCCTATTTTATATGGACCCATGTGTCTGAAATAAAGTTAAAAACTATGACTTTTTTCATGAATCTTTTCGACACTATACTATACTATGCCCTTTTTATGACTTTTAGCAACAACCTATACTATGAATTTTTAAGATTTTTTTCAATGTGACTTTGTTTTACTTTTTCAGTATTCCATTATATAGACTTTTTTATGCTACATTATGACTTTTTAATGACTATTTTTATGCTACATTATGACTTTTTAATGACTATTTTCAACATGCTATATTATGACTTTTTCATGATTTTTTTCTACATACTATACCATGACTTTTTATGATTTTTTTCAAGATACTATACTATGACTTTTTTAGGCATGCTATATAATATGACTTTTTTCAACATACTACTCTATGGCTTTTTCTGATTTTTTTTCAACATACTACTGTATACTATGACTTTTTTTCTGACTTTATTAGCGGTGCTATACTATTACTTTTCATGACTTTTTTTGAAATACTATACTATTACTTTTCATGACTTTTTTTGAAATACTATACTATGACATTTATAAGACTTTTTTCTGACATACTAGACTAAGACACTTTTATGACTTTTAAATGATATACTATACTATGACATGTTATATGAATTTTTATAACATAACATAATCCACATTTGTATGACTTGTTATAATATACTATACTGAGTAACTTTATGACTTACTATACTATGACATTTTGTATCCGTTTTTAGACATACTACACCGAGAAATGTTAGTGACTTTTTATGACATACTACCTTCTGACTTTATTTTTAACTTTTTATGACATATTCAACAATGACATTTTCCTGTCCCACTTTTTATGACATAAATTAATATTACATTTTTATGACTATTTATAACACACAAAACTCAGTCACTTTGTTTGCTGGTAGTAATGCTCTTTTACAACTGCAGAATATCCTCCCTCTCTAATCAATAAGTCAGTTGTCTGCTCTCCTTTGCCACCAAAGGTACCGAAGCATTTCCTCTGCTGCGGAAAAACCAACATGTGGAAATATCCCTCACACAGCAAACTGAGCTGGCAGGATGGAGGCAGACCGATTTAATCTGAAAACCAAGATTAAGCATTCATGACTAGATGATCTTCTAAGCACAGCTGTCCAGGCTCGTGGCAGCCGGTAGTGTGATTTAAACAGATTTATGCATAAACATATACAAACCCAAACAAGGATAAAGCCAGTGAAGAAGAAAACCAAACAGGAAGATAAGACTTCAGCTGCTGTTACTATGTGACACACATTCGTAAATGAGACAGCTCCACGCACGCACAGATAGATAAGCATACATTCACGTCACAGGTCGACCAACATAACCCTGGAATCTCAATCCACTGAGGACAGATTACAGCTATAAAAATATCAAAATGCGCTCTTGGCCGTCAAGCTAAGCCTTAAAAAACTCTGCTGACATGATGAGCCATGTGAGCTGAAAAGCACTGATCTCTCCACAATGTAGGATTATTGTGTGTGCATGCATGTGTATGTGGGCATGCACACGCCTAATTAGCCAATATTTAATTATAAGGACATGGTTATGTGTGTTTTCTTTTTTTTGTGTTGCTTTTAGTATTTAAAAGTTCAAATGCATCCATGATGTGTTGTGTGCAAAGTGAAACATCTTCAGTCAAAAGCCTAATGCTCTTCCTTCCTGTCAGATAGCTCCCCATGGTTGACATAAGAGGGGCACACAGCAGTATTTATCAAAAGTCACAGAACCCAAGAGTATAGCAGATAAACCCACTGTGTTACCTTTGCATCCTGCAGCCACACTGGACTTCCTGGCCCACTTGAACTGCGTCTGAGTGTCCTGGTTGTTTTCATCTAACAGTTTCTCTGGGCTGGTGTCTGAAACCTTACACAAAAGACAGATTAAACAGTTAACAAGTTAAAGTTAAATCAAAAACATCTTGTCCTCTTTATCAAAACCTTTTATTTGTAGCTGTATTAAATGTATACATGTGACAGATTTAGAGCTAGGCATGAACTAACAGAACAAAAAGAGTAATTGAGCTAATTGCGCCATTGTATTTCACCTCTCTCTCTCCATCTCTCTCTCTTTCCTATTTTTGCTTCAGCTTAAGTGGTTTCTTATCTTATCTGAGGAATTTCACTGAGAGGACTAAACTGATCAGGAGAGTATAGGGCCACTTCCAATCCTCGGGCCAAAGAAGTCTGATGCTGTCTGATGAATAAGTTAGGTTAATTTCAATTTATAGATTCAATCTAATATACAACACTAAAAAACAGAAATCAGGGCTTAATTTGCCACACAAACAACAAGAAAATTGTATCAGCGCATGAGCTAGATTACTAAAAATCATGATATGTTTTTTTTAATTAAATGGCCAATTATAGTTAAACTATGCTTGACTTAAAATCAACCCTATTTCTAAAACAAATTAATATAATAATATAGATTATATGATGAGCTACAGCAATGTTTGAGTGTTTCAATTCCTATTACCAAAGAATTTGTCACAATTTTGTCACAAATAAATGCGTGTAGAATATTCTTACTTTTAATAATAACTTACTTTTAATGATGGGTCTAACTCTATTACATTTCAAACAATTTCAGCCTTTATGTAAGTGTATACAAATTAAGAGTAGCCTAAGTTGATATATGCAAGTTTTTAACATTGAAGTTTGTATTTCTGTTACCTCACTTGCACAACATTGGCCTCGTAAACCAAAGACACTCACTTTATCAGCTCTGTAACCCAGAAGTTGTTCAGTCCGCCCTTGCACTTTTGACAAAGTCTTCATTTTGCATCCCTTTCTCTTCCATTTGTCCTAATGTGGCGTCCTTTCTCTTCACCTAAATGTTTTTAAATTCTGTCTTCTCCCCTCAATTAAGCATCCATGCCCGATTATTTGATGTTTATTTAATTAAAAAAACAGAAACAAGTTGAAAATCTTCAGAAAAAGATCTGTTGGGAGATCTGTTCTCCCAACAGAAGGACAAAAGTAGACAATTTGGGCAGATGAGGACAGCTGTTCAATTGCAGTGGGATCTGTCCTCAGGCCCTTCTGCATAAGAGGAGACTCAATCTGTCCAGACAGGTCCGGCCACGTCCCACAGGCTGATTTCAGACTGTGACCATTCCTAAAGCAGGAGTTTTAACTAACTCAAAATAGCCCAAAAAGTGCTTTATCATTGTCATTGAGTAGACCAAAATTAAACTGCCTCTATGATTTCCTTGTTTTATTTTCATTAGTACTGTTTCAATCATTTATAGTTTTTATTCCAGTTTCTACGACTGCACTGCAAGTCCTGCAGTGGAACCAAAAATATATCTTAATCTCACTTTAGAGTTCAGATGCACTTCAGATCGTGAAGGATCGTGTTCAGGGAGTTTGTATTTTCCTAATATTTAGGACACATGTATAACTGGGTGTTCATCAAGTTCACTCTACCATGACCAAATTATATAAAACTGATATCAGAGCCTGTGATTTGTGCGTGAAAGCCTCATCCTGTGATACTTCTGAGAAACATCATCACTCAGCCTCGGCTGCCACTGCAGTTCTGTGAAATCACTTGGTGTTTAAACTATTGAGTCTTGGATCTGTCCCACCTGTTCAGAGCAGGTCAGTCACCTCTGATGCGATTTAATCTGGTAATCAGTCTGAACAATTAATTAGATTCCTCTTCCTAAGCAGTTTACACTTAACAATTTATAAAGTTACAGTTGGATTAATTACTTATTTGTGGACGGAATAAAAAATACTGTTCTGTGTTTTAATAAGAGATTGTTTGCATGAATCCGTATGTATTTATATATTTGACAGAAGATAAAGTGTGGTTAGTGTTGGAGTGTGATTGCTATTTTTCCTTCATTTTTCTGTTTTCATTTGTTTTTTAAGTTTATCATTTTGATTTGTGCCGTTTCATTGTGGGTCATATGTATTCGTGACAGTTTATGACTATAATTTAATTGACTTATTTCCCTAAAAATATCTAAATAAAGACAAAAAGAGAGGAAAAATGGTGTGGAACTTCAAGAAACTCTGTTTAGTTAACAATTAAACAGGTAAAAGTAGCAGGAAATATGGACAACACTGGTGTTGTGTTGAAAGATGAAAAAGGTCAGAAAGTAATCCTCTCCATAAAGCTGTAGTAATTGGGATGAGCTAAGCACAAAAGCTGAACATCCAGTGTCTTTGTAAAGACTCTGCAGAGACTCCTCCTCTCAGTTTTATGTCAGCACAGCGATATGTGCAATGGAAATGGGTAAAGCACCTCTATTTACAGGCCCAGGAGGAAACTGTGACCTCTCGGCTGCTTTGAAAACACAGTAGGAGTGTTGGAGGAAGTCAGAAGGTGTCCAACAACAAGTCACAAAGGTGTGACATACACTGCCCGACACGTGGATACATCTACATTTACAGCTGATTGATTTATGGTGAGTGTTTGTTCTTTATGTTCAGTTAGTTTGATCAAAGTGATTTCTCTGTACTGATGAGGGATGGTAGATCGTGCAGTTCTTCCTCTGAATCTTCACTTCTTGGCTTTGGTTTCATGATGTGTGGTTTCACATTGGTCTGTGACATAAAACATTTGGCATGTCTGAGATTCCTAAACAGTTTTCATTGAGAAAAGTGCTTTCTTGTACAACACGGGTGTTGTGTGTTTCACAAAAATATCTGGAAAACCACTGTCAGTGATCCTCTTTAGACATTTTGAATATTCCCAAATCACAGTTCTTTTGCTTTGATTTCATTATTCAGGAAAACTTGAGTACACGTGTGAACATTTGCATGCGTTTACATAAAAGCTACATTTCAGTTGTCATTAGTGTCGATAGTTGTGTTTGCTTCAGAAAGCAGCAATAGAGTCAAAGCATGAGTTGACCATGGCCACATGTGACTGAGGTTATTCTGAGTTGGGTTGTTCTTCATTTAGCGCTACTGTATGTTCAGCAGGGCTTTAAGATGCTGATCCAGTTACTCAACAGCAAAAGGCACACTGAGCTCATACAACCACACCCACTTCATGACACACAGATAACACGCTCATAATCCCTGACTGACAGACACGTTTCCCTTCATCAATCTGACAAATAAGCAAACTTCTTGCAGGGTGGCAGATCTGAAGCCTCTCATATAGACTACAGCGAGTTAGATTTACCAACAACTATATGTGCCTACAATGAGGAGATGATCTCAACTTGGTATTATGTGTAATTAAGGAGAGATTTCTAGGGAGGAAGAATTCATCAGACAACATCCACATAGTTTATTTTTTAATTTTTTTTGTAGATGTAGCCAAAGGATACAACAACGTCTCACCTGTTCTGCTGCTAGAAGATGGCCACTGCAGCAAAGGACGTTCACCTGGGCTCAGGCCCTGATGAGGACGACGAGAGTCTGTCGGGGAGCGAGTCCGACTCAGACAGCATCCTCTCTGATGACTCGGTGCTTCCAGACTACACTCCAGAGGAAACAGACGGGCGTGCGGCATCAACACTGTATCGAGCATGTGCCCGTAATGAACCCGTCTCTCTGCAGAGAGTTCTGGAGAGAGGGGTCACAAAAGAGGAGGTCTCAGAGCTGGACATCAATGGCATGGTGAGAGTCTCATTCATAATGGTGTAAACCATAGCTCATAATGTCAACACTCACACAGTGGAGCGGGGCGATTAATTAATGTGATAATTTATCGCCTTTCAATGGACTACACAATGATGTTGTCTAAAGTGATAAAAACAAGCACACAATAAGTCAAATTTCTCCGAAAATCTGATCAAACTGCTCAGTTAAATCAAACAATTATCTTAATCTGATAACTCTGTAATTGAGTGTATGCACAAAAACTAAGTCAGTGTAATGTTGGAAATCCAAGGCATAAAATACCCAGTAGCACTACACAAAATAACAGAAAAAAGACAAAGGATACATGATAAGAACAAATGCGAAAATGCCAGATGACAGCAATATTTATTTCAACTTACTTTCATAATCTTACTTGAAACTGTTATGTTCATTTTGTATTTATGTTCTTGATTAAATGAAAATATACCTTTCATTTGTCAAGTATTTAATTCACATTGTGGTCGTTTTAGCAGCTCAGGGCTGCACAGTAGAAGTATCAGACCTGTACGCCATGAAGTTTAAAGCCACTGCTACTGCTGAGGACATCACCAGATGTATACAAAAATAAACTTTACTGTGTGGTTATTTCATATAGACTATTTATTGAACTAACAGAAAAGATGCTATATATTGAGATATATATATATATCGTTATTCTGACATGAAATGAGCTATGTCATGATTTTGTCCATATCTCCCAGCCTTATCGAAAGTCATTGGTCCTTACCGTTGTCTATTACCAACAGAATGGCTTGATGGTGGCTTGCTGCAAAGGTTTCGTGGACATTGTATATGGGCTTCACACCTGTCCCTTTATGGACATAAATCACCAGGACAATGAAGGCAACACTGCTCTGATGATTGCATCCCAAGCAGGTAAGTGGTACCTACACAACAAACATTAGCAAAACAGAATAAAGGTCAAGTTCAGAGGATAAACCAGTAAAGTGCAACACAAGTATGGTTTAATAAGACAGTAGCAAATATCATATACAGCATGATGTGTCTTATATAGACTGAAAACTGTGAAACTTAAGTACTTTAATTTTATCAGTCCCAGCCAGCCAGGCTACACATTTTCTGACACGCAGCTGATTTGATCTCTGAATTCTGTGTTTTTCATATGCAGGTCATGTCAACACAGTCATGTATCTCCTGAACTACTACCCTGGGATAGACACTGAAATAAAGGATTGTCGCGGTTTCACAGCACTCATCAAAGCTGCGATGACCGGCCGCAATGACGTCATGGCTGCCCTTCTTATGGCTGGTATGTGTTTCTGATGCTGCACTATGATATTATCGGGGTTTTTTGAAACCCTGACACTAGCTCATTAACCAGCACTTTTACAGCTCTAAATTACCAGTTATAGCACAGGTGGTGAGAATAGCTGAGCCCACGGTTTATCTGTCCATATTTGAGGCCAGCTAATTTTGTTTGTGAGTGAATGCGCCAGTGACGCCAGACCGGTTTAAGGGATCATTCAGAGGACATTATCACATCTTAATACACCCTCAAGTAACCTCTTATTTACTAGTCTCGCAGGCTGGTTGTAGATTAGCACAGGTGTCAATCATACTATTAAAGACGGCTGCATTCCAAATAGCTGTGTTGTTCATACCGGCTCACTGTCACATTGTCATGGCTTACAGGGACACTTGAATAGAACTGGGCCATTGTTTATGTTCTCACTATGACAAAGTCAAAATGTGTGCTGTGAAAAAGGCCAATACAGTGAGAACCATGCTGTATATTGTTTTGTTTAGGGCAGTAATTGTGGCAGAGATTTTGTAATATTATAACTGAAAACACAAAGGTGTAAATCATCATAAATATGCAATTGAATGTTTCAGATTCAGGGCTCTGGGTTCGTGCTAGTTGGCTCACTGGTATGGCATACTGGAACAGTAACTGTAAACTGGAATAGACCATTGTTAATGTGATTAACGATACCTGTGCTTTTTGTACTTTGACAAGCTAAAATGTCAGCCATGAAAAAGAATAATGAATAAAACCAAAAAGAAAAGAAGAATTAATTATTAATTAAAAAATCGAAATTAACAATTGCTCTCCTCATTCCCTTGCTCTACCATCTTTATTTCAGGGGCTCACATACACGCAGTAGACTCCACAAGAGGAAAATGCGCTCAGGACTGGGCAGTGAAAACAGGTCGCTATGAGACCCTGTATCGTCTCCGCCGCCTTAATTTGCGGCCAAAAGCTGAGCAGTGCTGTGAAAGTTATGTCCCTGATTGGCCTGAGCTCCAGGAGAGGGTAGCAAAGGCCACAGCTGAGAAAAATGCCAGGGAAAAAATCACCCAGCGAATCAAAAACACATTCGGATTCAGATTTCCTCGTGACCCCCAGGACAACGGGGCCTTGGACCACATGGTGCGCATTACCACCAGTGTCCACAGTCCCCTGATATCAACTGGATGCCGTCCACTCTGCCCTACAAGCCCTCCTGAGGTGGGGAAGAGGCGCATGGCTGTGCCAGAGCTGATGCAGAAACACCCAGCTAAAGACCTAGAAGAGAGCTCAGTGTGCCACAGCAACGGCTCAGTGTCACACATCATTCCCACAATCCAATCTTTGGAGTCCATCCCTATAACATGCTGCGCCGATACGGAGCGGCGAGGCAGCATCCTCTCATTGGCTTCATCCAAAGTTACAACCACATTCATTTCTCGCAGTATGGCGAGAAGGAACAGCGTGTTCCCCTCTGGCTGCATCCCCAAGATTGATGTCATCAGGCCTTCAGACGCAACGCCAAAGAAAGAAAAGAAGAAGAAGAAGAAGAAGGCGAAGGGCTTCTTGGAACCACCAAAGTGGAGGTACAAGGAGATCAAGGATGAGAAAAAGAAGGAGAAGAAGAAAGCTGAGAAAGAAATTGCAGAGAAAGAGAAAGAGAAAGAGAAAAAGAAAAAGAAAGAAAAAGAAAAAGACAAGAAGGCCAAAAATTAAGAGTTTAAAAAAGGGCTGTTCTGCTGTATGAACCAGCCCTTTTAAAAACGATGTGCTTTTTAAAAATGTGTCTAACTCTCAACTTTCAAACTTAATAACTTGGAAAATATAGAACCTTAACCTAAAAGGAAAATAGGTTAGACAGGAGATACTTTTTCTTCCTAAAACTGAATGACAGAGGACCTCAAACAAGCACTGCAGAAAGTTTGTAGCTTTAAGCCTCTAATGTCAAAAGGTAGAGGTAAATATCACATGTATTTCGAGTTAGAGTAGAAAAAAAACAAATTCCATGAATATATCAAAAATATATAAAATCGAAAAAGACCAAAAATTACCTTTTTAACGGTTGTAAGACATTCAGTTTCACAGGTGCTAAAGAAAGTATGATATCTACCTCATCATCATTAACATAAAACACAGGCAGGAACATACTGTATGTATACCTGCATCCATTTCCTATGCAAGATGGAAATATATAAAAACATTGTTACATCATAGCTCATTTGTAATGTTATGAAATGTTGTTTTATGTGTTGTGTATTTTTGTAAATATTTGGACAAAATCACTTGTAAATATTGTACAGTATGGAGCAAACATGCATCACAATGGAGGATCTGTTTAATCCTCTATTTCAGTTATAAGGTTTATCATTTTTCTGATATTGCCAACAATCTATTCATGATATCTCCTGATGTTATTAACTCTGTGAGAAATTAAAAATAAAAATAGGACAGTGAAAGTTTTGATTCAATCAATTAATTCATTCATTGCTGTATTAATCAATATTTTCATTTTAAGAATGGATTCAAATGACAATGTGTAATGTGGAAGGTGTCGCTCGTAGGGATGAACGCACAAGGAGTTACCACCAAACTCAGTTTTTAAGTCTATTTTAGTTCATTGTCTTGGTTTTCCTCTCATCAACCTTGTTTCCAGCTGCAGCAGACAACTGTTTTCAGCAGAATAGCAGGCAGACACAGTGAGCGATAAGCTGTTGAACATTTAACAGGTAAAGAGACCATTTTTCTCAGGGGGTTGTGTTGTTCCACCATATCTGCTTCATTCGAAAATAGGAAAGTGTTTGCGAACAATTTGGTCATTATCTTTATTCGGCGACAATCAAAGCTTGTATATAAAAAGTGGTCAAAGTGTCCGTGATATCACTCATTGGTTTGTGGACTGCCGTTTTGAAGACTTGAGTTCGGTATTTTGGCTGTCGCCATCTTGCCTTTTGCAACCAGGAGTGACACAAGAGGGTGGAGCTAAGAACAACGTTAAATAAGACATTTTTAGGCAACCAAAAAGTTTACAATTCACTTTCATGAACTAAAAACACACTGTGGACAACTGACAAACCAGACAACAACCATAATGTATTAAATGAACATCACACATAACCGTCAACTCATGTTTACTGAGTTAATATACCAAGTAAGAAGTAGAGTCAATTTCTCATAGACTTCTTTACAAACTGACTTCTTTCTGTAATAAGAGGAGTCGCCCTCCGATGGCCATTAGATATAATGCAAGTTTAAAGCACTTCCACTTTGGCTTCACTTTTCAGAACTGGAGGTTGCTGTCTGGTGACAATGCCTCGATGTCAGTGTTGTATATTCAGCTTGTTCTGCTGCCCCTGAGAGGCCAAAAAAAATCAATGCAGCTGTAATGTCCAAATGCTGAAGGCGGTTAAGACCAAAGACCATAGGCCTAACTGAAGACAGCAAATCCCGGTCATATGAACATGTATGTGAAGAAATGTGACAAAAACATATTTGCAGAATCAGTCTTTCCTCCATTCCTCAAAGAGATGTAGCTAGGACCTGGTGTTGACAAATAGGCCATTTGTGAGTGACCTGAAATTGTGTCTGTCTCTCCGAGCACCCTGACAGCCACATCCAGGATTACAGTACAGCCCCATAATGTTGACATTTAACCTAGATGAATGAAAGAAAGAAAGACAAACAGACAGAAAGAAAAGAGAAAGAAAAAAGAAAGAAAGAAAAAAAAGAAAAAAGAATGACAGACAGACAGAAACAAACAAAAGAAAGAAAGTATAAATAACTGAATTACTCACTCTCTGGTCTCCAGCCTGTGTCAGTGCTGCAGCCTGCTGGTGAGAGCCTGTATGTCAACTGTTCACTGACAGCCTGGTTAGCTGTCATCAGCACGCCTCATCTGACGTTAGCTGATGTCTCAATGCGATGAACCGGGAATGTATTGATCATGGCTAACCTTCGGATTCCGTTAGCCGTCGTGGTGGTCCAGGTCGTCCTCTACAGAACCTGCGAGGGTGATTGACTCAGTTTGTTTTGGTCATAAGCTGCTGCTGCTGCTGCCATCATCGAGGCGAACGAATGTAGCATTAGCTAGCTGCTAGCTAGCGTTAGCTAGGTTAGCTAGTCGACACATTTCATTGACACATAGACATGAAACCAGGCCAGCCTCCATTTGTTTACACCTGGGTGTTAATCTAAATAGCTGTCATGTAACTGAAATGTAACCAAACACGATATCTCACCGTCTCGTTGTCGCTGTCGAGCCTGTGCATCAACGTATTTGTCTGTAAGAGTCATTCTAGCTTTGCTCTGCTTATTGTAGCAATGATTATTTAATTTACGACACTAGAGAGATTGTTGTTGTTAGCTATGTGTACATCCTCTACCGAATAGTTTGTAAGTCTGCTTCATTGTGACGTTATCTCTAGACGTCTGACATGTTGCTGTTTAGATAATAATGTAATGTGGATGTTATTACTGCGAGTCAAGATTTTAATATTATTACAGTAGATGTACTCAAACTACAGACATTAATGATCTCATACCTGTAGCCTCCAGACACAGATATGGAGATACAAACTCTTTTTAAAGCTAAATAATACATCGATTTTTAATGTTGTGAATTGTAACATGTTCACTGCATCTGTTGGTCGATTATTACATAATTTGTTAGTGAGCAATATCTTTATTATTCTTATTTATAATCCATTATTCCTGAAAATTCAGTGGAAAACGGTTCATAGATAAAATAAGCAGATGGTAAAGAAAAAAATAGTAAATGACATTGATGCAAAAATCCTGTAAATCCAGTAATGCCATGAAGAAGCTAGGGCTGCAACTGGCAATTATTCTCATTAGCATTTAAACTGGTGATTGTCTTCTCAATAAATTGATTGTTATTCCATAAATTGTCAAAAAAATTAGAAAAATAGGCATTCAAATTGCTTTGTTCAACCAACGGTCTTAAAGCCTAATGATAATCTATTTCAATGATATAAAGAAAAGCAGCAAATCGTCACATTTTAGAAGCTGACACCAGGTAGCTTTGGTGTTTTTGCTTGAAGACTGATTGAAAGAATTTGTTGATTATTAAAGTAGTTGCCGATTCACTTTCTGTCCATCCCCTAATTCTTAAGTCGATAAACAGAAACAGATCTTGACAGAAAAGGTGGAAACTGTTCTTTCTCTTGTTTCTGTCATTGCAACCTGTGAAATAGTGCTCGGAACACATCTTAACTACACAGTACATTCCTTTGAACCCCAACACAGGGCACTATAGATATGTTAACTATGTTCCTCTTATTGTCTTCAAACATATGGAACTTAAAGTTGTTGCTCAGGGTACAAACTTCTCATCTTATCTGGAGGTGTTCTTGTCGGAAACAGAAAAAGATGACCCGGTGCTGAGGCAGCTGGATTTCAGTGGTGATACGAACTACTGTGTACTTAACAAGAGTTTATGTTGTGATTCATTTTAACCTCTGAAATGCTTTTTTTTTTTGTTAGAAGTAAACATACACCTTTTGACTATTTACTTTTTTTCATAATTGAAAAAAGTCATCAGTATCTTGCCAGTATTTATTCTCTGAGGTGTTTTTAAGACAATCAGCCAAATATGGATTACAGATGTGTGACACTTATAGCCATGGAAAGTCTGAAATGTCAGTCTTGTTTCATATTTAGTCAGCATTTATCTTCCTTATTTCCTTCCTGGTTGTTTCGTTTCTCGCATTTAACCACCAGCATCTGCCAAGTAGGTGTTGGCATTGTATGATTCAGCACCACAAAAGAACACAACAACATGTCCCTTGTTTCACTTAGACTGAAATTCAGCTGCATGTATGTGGGGTTTCTAGCAACAACAACACAGGTTCTTTAGTTAGGTCATTTTCTACTGGGAATCCACGAGAGACTTTTCCAGAATTACGGGAATGTCACATCATGTCTGTGTCTTAATAATATTATTCAATTTCACAGAGGAAGTCTCAGTCTCTTTTTTTTTTTTTTTTTTTTGGCAAATTACAAACTCTCCACCCATCCTCCCATATCCCCTGCCAGCCTAACACACCCCACCTACAACACTTCCTCTACTTCCTGACCTCATCAGCAACACAGTTCATCTTTGCAACACATCACTCATCAGAACATGTTCCTTTAGTGCTTGAAATATTTAAGAGACTCTTGAGATTGAGACTCATGAGAGAGATTTGTTTTCTAACCTGCCACAAATCAAACGGATTATATAACCATCATCCTTAGCAATCAAAAAGCGAGATGCCACACGCTAAAGAAATCAGAATAGACGTTCAACAGTGACAAAGTATTGCTAGTTGTCCTTTCTGGGCTTCATGTCAGGATATGTTGCACAATGTCTATAAATCCATAGATTATACTGTTATGCATACTGTCACTGTTGGCTGTTATTGTCCTCTACTGCATATCATGTGTACTCTCGCACAGCTGTGAAGAAACTAAAGTATTTTGCTCATACATTTGACTGTTTTGTAGAGTCCAGCATTTTTAATCACGCAAATTATTCGGTTTGCAGCTCTGCGTTGTAACTGCACCACTGCCCAGTGTGAGAAGACCGGCCTCCAGTGTGAGACCGATGGAGCCTGCATGGCCTCCACCTCCTTCATTGATGGCCAGGAGCAGCACATCCGTGTCTGCATCACACGGGACAAACTCGAGCCCCCCGGACAACCATTCTACTGCCTCAGTGCAGAGGGCTTTCTCAACATCCACTGCTGCTACACGGACTACTGCAACAGCATTGACCTCAAAGTACCATCAGGTGAGCACTGTCAGGTATCACACAGCATGTACATTTACATTTAGTGCTCCTATCACCAAGTGTCTGACCATCAAGTTTCTTTCTTTTTTTTGGACATTATTTATTTATTTATGACACTATTGTGACAGTAAAAAAGGACAGTGTTCATCCCCAGCATGCAGATACATTTTAAATTATATAAAGCACTTTAAAAGACGTTTATAAACAACGGGATTTTCATCAGAACTGTGCTACAATGTATGAAAGATGGGTATAAAAGACTACAAAGTTTTCCCTTCGATAATATGCATGTAGGCTTAGTATGCTGCTAATGGAATTTCAACACTCCTTGCACTCATTTTTTTTTTTACAGTTAAAGCCTTTCAGTGTAGAGAGTTGAGCATTCCTTTCTTAAATAATTGGGAATAATCAGTAGAAGTTGCAAGAGTCAAATGTTGACTCCATTTTCTAATTGTCTGCTTAGTCAAAAGCTTTATACTGTCATCCCGCTAAGCATTCTAAGCAGATCATATCAGGGAGCAGCGTCTGTCTTACGTGTGTTCTGTGTGCCATATGTTTAATTTTAATTTTCCACTGTTATCTTTTCAATCAGGTCTCAGGGAAGGATACGGCCCAGGTGGGACATGGGGGCTGGTGGAACTAGTGGCTGTGATTGCAGGGCCGCTGTTCCTGTTGTGTCTGCTGCTGCTGATGGGTACATTCCTGTATCAGTACCACCAAAGGGCCTACAGCCACAGGCAAAGGTTAGAGGTGGAGGACCCCTCTGGTGACCACGTCTACATGACCAAAGACAGGACCCTGCAGGACCTCATCTACGATCTCTCCACGTCTGGCTCAGGCTCCGGTCAGTGCACGGCGTGTTAAAGTAGCTGCAGGCCAGCACTCATGTTGCAGTTTACACTGGTTTGGGCTTTTTTTTTTAATCAGAAAAGTACTGATGACTGTTCTCATCCTTTCTGAGCAGGTCTGCCTTTGTTTGTCCAGCGGACCGTCGCCAGAACAATTGTCCTTCAGGAGATCATTGGCAAAGGGCGTTTCGGGGAGGTGTGGCGAGGACGTTGGAGGGGCGGTGACGTGGCCGTAAAGATCTTCTCATCCAGAGAGGAGCGCTCCTGGTTCCGTGAGGCAGAAATCTATCAGACCATCATGCTCCGCCATGAAAACATTTTGGGCTTCATAGCTGCTGACAACAAAGGTGCAAAACAGGGACGGCATATTTGTTTGTCGTGAAATAATGAATCATTCTCACATAAACATTGAAACTCTCTTTATTTCTGTCTGCTGCCCAGACAATGGCACGTGGACCCAGCTGTGGTTGGTGTCAGACTACCATGAGCACGGCTCTCTGTTTGACTACCTGAATCGCTACTCCGTCACTATTGAAGGAATGATCAAACTGGCTCTGTCGGCTGCCAGTGGTCTGGCACATCTGCACATGGAGATTCTAGGAACACAAGGTGACAGCAACACGTTTCACCGTTCATCGTGCTCATCGTTCCCCTCTGAAGCCCGATCCTTATGTTTCCTCCCCTCTCATGTTAACCACTGACCTTTTAATTGATAAAGCGATATGATATGTCACAGTAACTATGTAGAACTTGACTGATTACATGTTACCCACAAAAATAAGATTATAACACTGTAGATAATTTGCTGTTAATTTATGAATAGAAAACAAATGTTCTCGAAGACAGTTTATTTTTATTGAAGGGGTGTCTGTATCTTTGCCAAGGAATATAGTAAGTCATCTGATCTTATGTAATATACTGGTTCTCTTTTAAAGCAGGTCATTACTGAATCCTCTGTTTAACTATCCGTCATGGAAAATGAAAGTGCAGTTGAAGTCATTTTGTTGCACAATAGTATGATTGCTTTCTATTTTATAAACCAAACTGTTGCCCAAAAGAAGGAAAATTGCATAAATTTAGAGTGACTAACATGTATATTTTTATTTTGGTAGGAAAGCCGGGCATTGCCCACAGAGACCTGAAGTCCAAGAACATCCTCGTGAAGAAGAACTGCACCTGTGCCATCGCTGACCTGGGCTTGGCCGTCCGTCACGACTCCGCAACAGACACCATCGACATTGCGCCCAATCAGAGGGTGGGCACCAAGAGGTCCGGGTCAACACACACACACACACACCTGCAGCTGCTCACCGTCCTTTCTCACAGATATCCTTGACATGATTACAAACAGGGATTGTTTTTACATCTCTCAGGTACATGGCTCCAGAGGTTCTGGATGAGACTATCAATATGAGACACTTTGACTCATTCAAATGTGCTGACATCTATGCTTTGGGGCTGGTCTACTGGGAGATTACTCGCCGCTGTAATAGTGGAGGTCAGACTCTTTTGTTTTTACTCTGGATACTCAACCTGTGTTGTTTGATTTTCTTTTATTGATGTTAACAACTGAGATCACAGCACCGATCTGACCCCGACATTGTCCTGTGTTATCAGGTGTCCATGAAGAGTACCAGCTGCCCTACTATGACCTGGTACCTTCTGATCCTTCCATAGAGGAGATGAGAAAGCTGGTGTGTGACCAAAAGTTACGACCCAACATCCCTAATTGGTGGCAGAGCTATGAGGTATAAAAATTATCTTTTAAAGTTACAGCGATTACAGCGGAAGTTTGTAACACGATCAGGTTAGTTGCTGAGATCTAGGAATGCTGTGAAATCATTAAAAAGTAGTCCAAGAGGTTATCAGGTTCCCCAATTGTTTTAATATGGTAAAAATGAATACTCAAAAAAATATGACTCTGTCTACAGGCTGTTTTCCATTCCAATCAGGCTAAGCTGTTTGCTTATTTACTACTAGAGCAAGATATATCTGCAGGTATTACTAAATTCAGTGGCGCATATGTCAGACGCTAAGAAAGTGGAGCACATACATGCACAAAGGTATGTTTGATGTAATCTAGAAACAGTTTCTCCATCAGAGAGCATTGACTCGTTTATGTCTCGGTCACAATTCTTTCAACAAATAATTGAAGGGAGCCAAATATAAAATCTTTATGTTTTAGTTACTTGCATATGTAAAAAAAAATTTAAAATTAAATTTATATATTGTTTTTTGTTTTCTCACAAATATTAATAATCGGCCTCAAAAATCAAGTATTGGTTGGGCGATGTTTACAGCCTGTTAGATTGTTTATGTTTCCTGCCTAATCTGATTTACCAGATCTCAGCAGTGACTTAAGTGAGTTACTGCTGGAAATGATGGCAACAACTACAAAAATAAAACCAATGATGCAGTTATCCAAGCCTCGAACACTACTTAACTTCTTGAACTACATTTGTATCATCGTAATCATTTATACTGTACTGTAGGCTCTTAATCCTTATATGCTTTTCCACTCTGCTGTTCCAGGCCTTGCGGGTTATGGGCAAAATCATGAGGGAGTGTTGGTATGCTAATGGCGCCGCCCGCTTGACGGCCCTGCGCATCAAGAAGACCCTCTCCCAGCTCAGCGTCGAAGAGGACATTAAAGTCTGAGCTGAGTCAGCAGAGAAAGAGCAGGACCAGACTCCAGACTGTATGACGGTGAGAAGAAGGGGCCAGGCCCTCTGCAAAGAACGCACAAAGTAAGAGAATTTGATGGAGATTCGCACTTTGTAAAATATTACTCCATTGACACTCCTGCCAGTTTTGAAGCCACTTGATTTCTGACGAACCCTACCTCGCTTACCCAGCCAAACTACCAAGAACACCTTTCCTGTCTTGTCCTCAGCTACTGCTGCCCTTTTTGTTCCTCTCTACACTCCGCACTAACAAAGGATCTTTGGATTTCCTGTGTACTTGTATGCAATTGATAGCAGGATATGTAATTAACCATTTAACATTTGGAAAAGCAGCTGTGGGTATTTCCTCAAGGTCTCTTTGATCACAGTTGCTTGATAGTTAACAAATAGCATTTGCTGTTTTTGTCTTTTGAAAGGGGGCAAGCTGGGAGGAGTATTTTGAACTTATATTTTATTATTTAATAACTAGATATTGTTATTAATATATGGGTGTTTGTGAGGCTGTTGTGCAGGTTTCTCTTTGCCACCTACAGCATTCAGGCACATTACAAACTGCTTAGAAATCCAATAATCCATCTGGTTGTGCTACAGCTGTGTTGTTTAGTTGTCTGATGATTACTATGTAAGCATGTACAAAGCAGCTGAGACAGTTTGTGTAACTGCAGCCCATTTACTTTACAACAAGGTGTTCAAGGACTTCAAAGTCACCGGAGCTTTGGGGCAACTTGCCAAACATGGTTTAGCCTTTGGACCACTTGCTTGGAGCCCTTCCAATAAGCTGTTGTAAACCTCAGGTTTTCCTTATGCTTTCCAATCAACCCTTTGTTATTTGTCTGAATACACGTATAGGATCTATTAAGCAAAATGCATTTCACTGGGATGGAGGGTTACATGTAGAGCAGTCGATGCTGTAGGTTTTGTATTTGATCTTCTTACAAAACGCATGAACAGAATGTGTAGAATATTTAGATGATAGGATTCCAATCTGAATGGAGCCACTGTCTCTCGATCAACCCACAGACCGTAACCTGCCATGAGAATAAATGTTGCTCCTGGCCCTCAGATAAACTGATATGCACGACATGCACATGAACATTTTGCCCTTCGCAGCAGCCAATCGTATTTACACTGTACTTTAATACGGGACAATTGTTTTCCATTTTGAATTCCTTTTAAATACACTAACTCCAGGAATCTTTGTTTGTTTTTATTTTAATTTTTTATATTGTCAAAGAATGTCCAATGTTCTTTTCCCCTCAGGCAAGTTTAACTACTGCACATATACTAGCTTTTTAAGGTAATACTAAGGTATAAACTAAGGTAATACATAGTTTACACACTATGCTGGTGTAAATTTGACAGTTAAATTAGATTTTGTGTTAATACTTAGGTCATGTTATAGATGGTTGAATCTTTTATATCAGCTTTTTGGTTGGTTGTGAACAGAACTGTGTACCGACCTACTTTTTGACCTTGACATTGCCGTACGTGTCAGACATCGTGCTGATGTTGACTTTCTCCTTCGGCCCTCGTATTACAGCAGAGCAATCTTTGATTTTTAATCAATGTTTTCCCTCACTTGTTTGTTCACCATACAATACCTCCTCAATGTGCAAATTGTATGTGGATTGTTTCCGTCGAGCTAATCACTGTCTACATTTTTGTTTTCAGGAAATAGGTGCGCTTTTTGTCATTACCTGTATGCAAATTCAACAGGTACTGTCTGTGTGTAGTCTTTCCCATGTTATTTATATTTGTATGCTGTGAGTCCTATGTGCACTACTACTGACCTCACAGCATTAAAACCAAATTGTTCTCAGAATCATCGCTGGTCATGGCCGCCAGTGTTTAGTTAAGATCACACCACTGAAAAATGAGACTGTTTATACAAATCATGCCAACCAGTTGCAGTACACTCCATCTGACTGGAAACTGTAAAGAGAATCTGACTTTTGAGAGAAGAAATGTTGAAACTAAATACTACTGAAATGTCTCAATGCTGTCTCACAAATGTTTGACCAATACTTTACTTTAAAATCACTTGCTGACTACATTGTATTGTTCAAAGCTTGCTTGAAAGACTGGGAAGCTCTACTGTTTGATAGGTGGTCGATCATATTCATACACTAAAGAGGTATGTTTGTTAAATTGTATCTGCCTTACAATGTTTAAAATGCATAGTGTATTTAAGGTTTTAATACCTCGCTCCAAGTACCCCCATGGAAGAATAGGAGGGTGTGAGTCAAAGACATGATTTATTATTTAACTCCCAGGTCTCTAGTCTCTAGTTATGGCAAAGAGACAACTGCATCCATGTAAAAAAAACCTTCAGGATGTCAATCATGTAACTTGTCATACTGAGTAATAAATACAATTGTTTTCCTATGTGGTGTCTATTTATTTGACTTTCTTTCATCGTGGCTAACCCCAACCTTGTATTTAAAAAAAAGTTTGCCACATGGAGGTTTCAGGTGATAACATGTCAGTGTTAAGAGTTTGTTTTTTCACCCCAAGTGGCCAAAAAACCTGTTAATGTTGGTTTAATAAACAGTGTAAATCACTTTCTCGTCAATAATAACCAGTTACATCACTATACAAAGGTGATATATTAGACAATAATGCCATTTAAAACAAACTCAGAAACTTTATTGCTCATCCTTTCAATCAATCAATGCAAAATCTGTGTATTTACATACAGCTGTGCACCTTCCATTGTAAATATACCAAAACAGGAAGTTTAACATGTCCATGGCCCATCCTCTTTACGAAAATGGAAAGGAAATGCTGGTATTGAGTGATTTTGATTGAGTCCCCCTAAACACAATGAACAGAAAACTGTTGAATAAATGCACTTGATGTTTATCACTGACTAACTGACATCAACATAACACCAAACAGGTAGAAATCAGAACAAGCAATGCCACAAAAATTGTTAATCTGTTTTCAAATGGACCACTTTTCCAGAAACTGATGAGATCTTGCTGCATTGAATAAGCATGTTCCTTTAACGCCAATAATGCCAAAACCCAAAACTTGAACAAAACAGCCAGAAAAAAAAAGTAAAATGTGCAATACATTAAACGTTTGTTATACTTGACAACACAGACGAAATGGCAAAACATAAAACCCATAAATATCCAGAGCTTGTGCATTTAGACATGCTGCAGCACAATGAACGGTCAACTAACAGCAGATCCATCAATGCTGTTCTGCACTTCTCAAACTAGGTTTTCACAAGAAGTGCTCTTCTAGGTTCGCTACTTTTTTGTCAAATTAAACAGTAACTGTAGTAACTTGATTTGATTGTTGATAAATTTACACAAATCCATTTTTTTTTTTTACTGGATTAAATTTGATTTAGCTTTTTTTTTTAAGCAAATAGGTCCTGAAGCTGAAACCTGCAAAAGTCCTGACTTATTAAAAAATTTAGAGACCATGATCAGGCATTTTTATTTGAAATTTAAACTGACCAGTGTCAGACTGTTTGCCATCTTCAATATCTAGTGTTGGAATGATGAATTTGGCTATATCATATTCATAATATACATTAATTTATAGTTTTTGTATGCATGTACTGTATATGTACATTATGTATGACACATACAAATAAATAACCCTGGAACCATATGACCATCAATATCTTCTTTGCAGATTGGTAATTGAGAAATCAATCCCCCACCTGCATTCAAATAATCAAACTAGCTGGAAGCCGGAACACGTCATACTATTTATATGTACAAAGAACGAGTCTCAAGCAAATGTCAGAACAACTCACACCATCAGACAAAGTTACAATGTGTTTAAAATTACTCTTACACAGGCTTTGTGTGCATCTAGATTTCAGCCTCGTTATCAAAATGAAATGCTGCCAACAAAAGGCAACACAGGTAAATCAGTTTTCCTTTATCTTGTTACTGATTACAATTTACACTAATGGGGAAAACATTTGTGATCAAGCCGTGATCAATGGTCCTCCTCTACTGTACATAAGTGGGAATGATGCCTGGTCATCCTGAGAGGCTGCGACTCCTCTTCAGAGGTCTCTTGGCTCCGTCTCTTGTAGCTTGGAACTCAATTTACAAGAGCTTCTGTATGTCTGTGCTACTACAATTTTATATTGCTGCGTTAATAAAACTTCACATGTCTGTAGGGAGGGAGAAGTCTTCATGTGTGAATATAGGAAGTCTGATTACAGGAGATGGGTGAGGATACTTCAATGTACTGTCAACATGACCCTCTTACGTGCCTGTTCTTTCTCCCTTTGGTCTGCAATCATCTTTACACTGTGTAGCCTTTCCTCATCAGGGTTACTTCCTCAAGCTGTGCCTATGGACAGAAAAATCAAATCACTTAGTTTAACATGAACATATTTAGAACAAAGTCTGAACGACATTGCTTTCAATACTTCCTGTATTTATAAGTCATTGTTGCTAATAAAAATGTGTAAACTCCAAAAATCTTACGACAGTTACACGATTGTACTTACCCTCTTCTCCATCAGTCAACACTAGCGCCTGGAGAATATCTGAAAGGGAGACAATTCCCTTCACCACTTCCTGCTCGTCCACCACCACCAGCCTGTGCACCTGAAGGAAACACCGGACGTCACTTTAAGTTACTTTTGCCTCTGTAAAACAGTGTTGTTTTGCTATGGCAAGAAGAATGCATAGAGTAACTGATAAGGATAAAACATTGTTCATCAAAAGGCTCTAGTTCATCTCAAACTGGACAGCGATAGCCAAAAACAACAGGGGGCAAACCACAAGAGACGGCTACTTGGTGACGCATAACGACGTCCAGCTCTCACCTCGGCCTCCACCAGTCGGTTGATGATGGCCTCCAGAGTCTCGTGCCTGTGGCAGGTCAGCACTCCTTCAAAGTACTGCGAGCGGTGCTGCAGTGCTTTGGTCACCGTCAGATCCAGGTTGTTGTACGTCTTCTCCGCTGCCAGGTTCTGTATAAACACAGGCCTTACCGTAAACATTTTTTTCTTTATCTTAAATGGCATAACAATTAGTTTGAAAGAAACGCAGTTAAAATCCAGGTATAAATGAATCTCTCAAGTAAGGCCGAGTGCTAAGAAGGAATCCTTTACCACAATATATGTCATTTTATACCCCAATATTGATATTTATGGTGACCCAGTGGATATATTAAGCAAAAAAAAAAAAAAAAAAGAGATGTAGATCACATAATATCTGTTTGTGGCTGATCCAGTGTATTAAAACCTAACAAGTTGAGATAATTACATTGAAGCAAAAATACGGTCAATTTTGAATTTCCCATAAAACGTGCGTTTTGCTCGTTGACTTACACATAACTTAACACTACCCACGATTACTTTTGCTAGAAAACATTTTTAAAAAGGTCTATTGTCTCTTGCTATAAATGTTGTCATATTGCCCAACTGTAATCTCAATATTAGAGCAGCAATGATTTCTTGATTAATTGATAAACAGAAAATCAACTATTAAGTATTTTGATAATAGATTCATAATTTTCAAGTGAAATATATTTGCCGTCTAAAACTTCTAAAATGTGATGCTTTTCTTTGTCACATCTGATCGTGAACTGTATATTTTGGGGTTTTGGACTGTTGGTTAAATAAAGCAAGCAATTTGAATGCATCATCCTGGGCTCTGGGCACCTTTCACTATGTGTTAACACTAAAAAAGAGTGAAAGACGGACAACCTACTATGACATCAAATTTTGAGTATATATCCACCACTCGACCTGCAAGAGAGGCAGCATATCAGCACACAAACAAACAAAATTCAAGAGGTCTCTGATCATTAATGCAAAATCAACACGGGTGTCATTTCAACCCACCCACATACCTTTGTCATCAACAACGGGGAGCGCCGACACTCGCTGCTCAACAAAAATACCCAGCGCCGTGTACAGCGGTGTGTCTGTGCGGACCACTGCTATGTTCTGGAAAGTTCCGATGTTCAGGTCCTCTATGGTTTGTCTCAAGAACAAGGGTTTTGGCATCTCGGATATCTGAAAGCAATAACAAGAGATTGTGCAAACAACACTTTATTAAAACTGTAGGGGAATGGATGTCTTTGTAAAAAAAACTGTTTCATACTTTCCCATTTTCCTTAACTGTCGCTAGTTGTCTTTACTCTGTACTAGTCATCTGCCGTGTTATTATCAGACTCCAACACAAAATAATTCAAAGTATTCAATGTAGGAGTAGCAATGGGACTTACAAAAAGCTTCAGGAACTTGAGAATCCTCTTGTGTGTGAGAATATAGAGTGTGTTCCCCGTCAGGGGGTCGATTACAGGCAGTCTGTGGATCTTATTCTTCAGCAGAGACGATACTGCATCATACAAACTGTGACACAGAGAATTTCCGAGAGGACCAAGTTAATCACGTTATTTTGGACACAGCATGTTGTGAGGTATGATAACTAAGATATAGTTATTTAGTAATGTTAGCTTGTAAACTTGTTGGTATTGTGGCAAGAAATGTAATAACTTAAAGTTAAAGTCTCTTCTTTCCACTTTTTCCTCCTCTCCATCTACTGCTAAAGCTGCTTTCTTTCGCTTTAAATTCCTAACCTCTGCTTCCAATCCTAAAAAAACTCTTCGAAACTTTCTCTTCACTCCTCCAACCCCCACCTCCTACTTCCCCTCTTCTCCCTGACGATTTCGCCAACTTCTTTGACAAGAAGGTAAACTATATCAGATCCTCCTTCTCTCAGCCCCCCTGTCCCTGTCTCCCCTCTCTCAGTGTCCCTGTCCACCCCCTGCTTGCGGTGACAGAGTCACTTCACGCCGCGAGAGCTCCTCTGTCCTGATTCTCCTGGACCTGTCTGCGGCGTTTGACACTGTGAACCACCAGATCCTCCTCTACACCCTCGAGGGGATGGGTGTCTCAGGCTCTGCACTCTCCCTGTTTGCATCCTACCTGACAGGTTGATCCTACCAGGTGACCTGGAGGGGGGTCGTGTCGGAACAACGCATGCTGACTACGGGGGTTCCGCAAGGTTCAGTCCTGGGCCCCCTTCTCTTCTCGCTCTACACAACATCTCTGGGTTCTGTTATTCGCTCGCATGACTTCTCCTACCATTGTTATGCCGATGACACCCAGCTGGTCTTGTCATTTCCCCCCGGTGACACCCAAGTGGAGACACGCATCGCTGCGTGCTTGGCTGACATCTCGAAATGGATGACGACACACCACCTCAAGCTCAACCTAGACTAAACCTAGCAACTGTTCCTCCCGGGGAAGGGTTGCCCGCACCGGGACCTGTCCATCACCATTGATGATACCGTGGTGACGCCGACTCGGACTGCGAGGAACTTGGGTGTGACCCTGGATGACCAACTGTCATTCTCAGCAAACATTTCATCCGTTACACGCTCCTGCAGATTCCTGCTCTACAACATCAGGAGGATTTGCCCCTTCCTCACTGACGAGACGGCGCAGGTTCTCATCCAGGCTCTTGTCATCTCCCGCCTGGACTACTGCAACTCTCTATTCGCTGGAGCCCCGGCCATCAGACCTCTGGAGCTTGTCCAGAAAGCTGCAGCTCGCCTGGTGTTCAATCGCCCCTAGTTCTCCCACACAACTTCCTTTCTCCGTTCTCTACACTGGCTACCTGTAAGAGCTCGCATCCAGTTTAAGACTCTGGTGCTAGCCTACAGGGCAGTGAAAGGAACAGCTCCTTCCTATCTCCAGGCCATGGTCAAGCCCTACACCCCTGCCCGACCACTTCGCTCTGCTGCCTCGGGGTGATTGGTTGCCCCGTCGCTCAGAGGCCCCTGTGGCCGATCGACCCGGTCACGGCTGTTTTCTGTCCTGGCCCCACAGTGGTGGAATGAACTTCCAACTGACGTCAGGACAGCAGAGTCGCTGCCCATCTTTCAGCGCAGGCTGAAAACCCACCTCTTCAGGAAGTGCTACCCTGAGCCTTCCACTTATCACTTATTGTATTCCTACTGGTTTGTTGCACTGTACTTTTGCTCTGGTTTATGCTCTTAGATGCTTGTGTAAACAAGGAGATGCACTTATGACTTCTGGTGACTAGTAGTTCTCTTGAGTACCTATTTTCAATACACTTATTGTAAGTCACTTTGGACAAAAGCGTCTGCTAAATGACTGTAATGTAATAAAAAGTGTAAGTTAAGTGAAGCATTTCACGATAAATATTATGGTAGAAACAAAACTTAAAATGTCTCTATTTAGACAACAAAAGGTTTGGATCTGATGTCTGGAAGTACTACAGTCAAACCAGGCAGTAATAAAAAATAAAATAAAAAAAAACTACTCACCTAGCATTGGGAGATATGCTAACCAAGGGCTTAAAAGAGTCTTGAAGGTACAACTCTATTATAAACAAAGACAGACAATAATGTCAAGACCTTCAAGATTACAAGCGTCAATGAAAAGAAGTAAGTTACATATTAATACAACTTTTTCACCTCTCCATGTTTCAATTTTGTGTTCTTCCAATTCGTATATCTGTACCTGAAAGATTACAAAGAGAAAAAGTGTTTAGGAAAAACTAAGAAAGACAACAAGACAAGCTCTTGATACAAAGGGCACATTCAGCAACATATTAAGTTAAAATCTTAACTATGACAATATAAAAATCATCTAACAATTCAAGAAGTATGACCATTTGGTGTCCATCTTACCAATGGAGATTTGTAGTAGCGATGTAGAATATTAATAAAGTCTGTGATGGTCAGCATACCTGCGGAGATGCATGAGGAGAATTAAGTCAGTCCTCTTTTATTTTTATTTATTTGTCTTACACAGAGTAAAGTGTGCAAAATGAAAATGGCCCTCACCAACAAAACACTGCTTCTTGCTGTCCCACAGAGGCGCCGCTCTTACCCCATTAGAGACGAGAGCAAAGAATGCCTTCTTCACCTGTAAAATTAATTACACCAAAGTTTCAGTCAAAAGTAGCCAATGAGAGATAAATCTCATTTTCTTTTGTTTCAAAGCTTTTGTTTTACCTGAAGTGAGGTATCAAACACAACCAGTTTGGAGCTGGTAGGTACAAGGTCATAACACCGGTGGGACTTCATAAACCTGGTGTACACATTGTGCTCTGAGTCTGAAGCAATGACAGAGATTATTTAATGAATTGATTGCCATTTTAAAATAGCATTATTTCTGAGATTTACATAAGTTCTTACCCTCTATAACTGGGTCCTTTTTGCTCTCAAGATCATCAATAATCACTGGAATCTTGAAATGTAATAAAAGGTCATTAAAATTTAAATTGTCTGGGCAACAAGACAAAGGCTGTTATTCAAAAGCCTGATTACCTGTCTAAATAATCCATAGTTTAGCAAATGTATTGATTCCAGCAGGGTTATAGGCAGAGGCACTGATTGGCAAATAGTTTAAAATGTGCATGATCAGCGGTTAGGAACAACCTTTGACATTGTTTCGTTAATGTGCAATTTAGTTATAATGCTCACGGTTAGGATAATGGTCTTTACTAGCAACTGATCCTCTAACGTTACATTACCAGGATATCTGACACACATAGTACGCATTAACTGCACACACGTATACTGCAGTCAACAAGTTAAACAACAGGGAATAAAAGCATTGTAAAACATGTCTTCAGTTGTAAAGCTGTAGCTATTATAGATATATAAATATTCATATAATTTGATGATTCCTGGTTGGGAAAAACCGACACAGGGTGTGGACGCTGTTTAAGTTATGTGCAAATTGGACTACGCCATTTTAACCAAATAACATATTAACTTTAGCAAAGCATTAGCAACACGCTAGCTAGCGTCACTGTCTACTGACTGTTGACCCAACGTCACCCTGGTGAGATTTTGACGTTATGTGACACACCGTCTTAACTAATTAGTGGACACCGACACCAGGGATGAAACCACCGTTAGACGGGTTAGAATATGTGGCTTCTTGACGGTTGACAACCGTTACTAAGAAGTGAGCTAGCCTCAGAACTACTTTGCCAATAATTAGCTTAGCTAGTTAGCTGCAATCCTTAGCATGCTTCGGGAAGTTATGTTAGTTAGTTAACTTAACTCAGGTGGAGAGGGTTTGTTGGAAAGCTAATTATCTGTAAACGCTTAAGTTAGCTAGATAACTTACACACTCCATGTTTCATTCGCTGTGTTGCCTTTCTGTAGCCGGGTCCGTTGACAGTTGGCAGGTAGGATCTTGCCAAAATCATACAGGTCTTCCGCTACCCCTCCTTGCAATGAGCAACTTGAATGGCTGAACAGTCGTTCTTCTTCGTCTTTGGTTTTAGCGGCAACTTGCACACTTAAGCGTTGCACTACTGCCACCTACTGGAGTTAGTTAACTCCTACAGTGTCCGGAATGTTAGATTTCCCTCATCAGTCAGAATCAAACCGTTTTACCCGAGTAAAACATACAAGGAATTTTGCATGGTGGATAGTGCATGACATGGAACAATCAACACACTGCAAAAAATAGAAACATATTAAAATGTACAATACAATATAAAGTATAGTGCACAGACAAACAGATAACAGTACTTTAAACAAGTATAATGTAAGTGTAAGTCCTGTTCTCCTTCAGAAGCTGACCAAGCATCTTCTACCTTGTCCCACTTCCACCACGCCCCAGTATGTTCTTTACTCCTGCTCCTGTTATCACCAGTCTTTTCATGTCCTTTCTCTGTGATTCATATCTCCTGCAACTAACCACATCATGCTCTGCAGTTTCTGGCACCTGACAATGATCACAAAAACCGGTTGTACGTTTCCCTCTAATGTGAAGTGAACTGTTAGATCTTCACTGACTGACTGATAGTCTATAAACTTAAAGGAACTACTGCAGAATTAAAACCTGCCACCCTGTCTGGTCTCACTTCTTCCATACTGAAGACAAACAATCGCTGCCATCATCTTAGCTGTATAGACTGATCATTTGTGGTTCTATTCCCTAAATTAATTTGAAATTGTGTGATATGAACTCATGCTCCTCCATGATCATTTTGATATTTTGAGCCATCAGTAAATGTCTGTAAGCAATAATAAAGATGATTCCTTATCTGGTTTGCACCACAATTTAACGTCTGTAAACCATAAAATAACCCCCTTATTATGATGTGTGTGTCTATATTTCTTCACAGTAATATGTGGAAGTCCAATGGGAAGGTATCGTAACCTATGCACCAATATACTGTGGGTGACATTGCTTTTTGTTAATTTGTATCTACCTAAATAACAGAATCAGCCCATTAAATGAGTAACAGATTTATTTATATACAAAACTGTTTACAGCAAGATTTCTGAATTTAACATCGACCCACAAGGGCATATTGGTGTTCAGGTGCACACCACCACCATGGTATCAAGTCAACAGAAGGAGAAAGAAAAAAAATAAACCTTTAAGAGCACCTTGAGTCCTAAAGGGAAGCAGATGAGGGAGTTTGAGGAACTGTAAGGCACCAGACACAGCATCACCAGCTTCTGTTCAACCATCATCAATCAGTCAACTTACTCAGCAAAGCATGTGATATAAAGTTACAACTACCCACTACAGGTACATGAGGATTATGAGGGGAACCCCACATTGTGTCACGTCTTTGTAAGGCTACAGGATCTAAGGAAAACAAGTCATTAAGGATCTCAAGCTTGTGACAGTGATCATGCACGTCCACAATATGAATTAAATGGACTGCATGCCATCCTGGCTTGGTTCTGTCAAGCCTGCATAAACCATCACATCAAAGCCGTGAGCTCAAAGATTACTAATCTAACTCTGTAGCCTCCAGCCACTTAAAATGTATTGGGCAGTGTTTTTAATGCAATTAAAAAATTGCAACTCAACAATGTTCATAATTATAATGCACTTTTAAGAATATACTTAGGCTATTGGAGAGCAAACCTGCACCACTCAAAATATAACCAATAGTATCAAACCATTTCCTAAGATTCTATTTGTATTGTATAAAAAGGCCATAACTGGTAAATATCAAAAATCTATTTCAATCTATACTAAATTTCTCTGCAGGTTGTCCATAAGATAACATCTTTATTACAGTCAATAAGGAGAAATTGAACCATAGAAACAGAGGATTAGTCTAATCTGCTTAGCAGAAGAGCTTAAAATGTAAGTCGTTAGATTTACAAATAGATTCCTACATCGTGAAGACGCAGTTCAGAAGTTCATTGGTGAAAAGGTACCTGAAGAGGAGTTGATTAAAAAAAAAAATTACAGTGAGAAGAAGTGTGAAATCAGTAAAACTTCTTGTGTGAAACCTCATTTCAGGGTGTTAAAGGAAATCCACCATTTGTGAGAGAAACTGACATTTTAACGCCACATTTAAAGCAATGTGAACTTTTGACTCTCCATCTCTGTTGAAATAATACCAGTCCTTATTAAAGTTAACCAGCCCTACATGTATATTAACTCAGCTACTCAAAAAACTTAAGCGAGTTAAGTAGTTATTACTGTATGTTCACACACAAAAAAAAAGATGTAATTAATTGGGACCAATGTGTTTGGCAATATTATTTTGTTTTCTGAGCAGTTGGTTGAAAAGTCCAGATTTTGCCAAGTTATAGATAACGTTTCGATATTTAAAGAAAGTGTTCACCGGTGGTTATTCTTTGTCTAAAACAAAGATTAATCTTGGTCTTAGAAACTTCTGGCCGTAGGTTACAATTAGTGGGATAGTTTATCAACTGGCTGGGCAGTCGCCTTGCTATGTAAATCAATAAGATATCACATTTGAGCAGAATAAGTTCCACTGCGGTGTCTTGGTTGTCAGTGAGATCACGATTGGCAAGCTGGTGACGTTGTGGCTCCTGTCTTCAGCAAATGAGCTTTTCTGATGTCCTGGACAGACTTTTTACATCACAGCGCACTTCTTCTCCTCTGGGGGACCATTCCCATCAGCTTTCTCCATCTCCAAAATGATCCGCTTGAAAACCTCCACAGCAGTCTGCATTTCAAGAATATTGTCATCAGAGTGTGAATCTGTGTCAGAATGAATGTGGGGACCGTGTGGGTGACTTGGTATTCAAAGAGACATCCGTCATTACCTCGTTCTCCTTGGCGGAGGACTCCATGAATGCAGCACCCCAGGAATCAGCAAGAATCTTTCCCTCGTCTGGCTTGATAACCCTGGAACAAAATAAATGTAGCCGAAACTTCACTTACAGAAAACACCTTTGGTGTTATATTTGGCTACACAGGGAATACATTGTTGGTTTGGACATAATGTGGTTTATATTCTAAAAACTTTAAATAATCTTGATTACCTTTCCATGTGGAGATCTTTTTTGTTCCCAACAAGAACAGTTGGGACCCTAAAAAATAATGATGAAGAAATAGTTGTATGAAAACACTTGTCACACAACAAAAAGAGAATTTTGGAAGCATTGCATTTTAAGGATCCAACTAAACTTACTGAATCTTTCCAACCATGTCTAGCAGCTTGTCATGTAGATTCTGCACAACTTCAAAACTGAACAAAGACAGACACTGCTGTGAGAAGAGTAGTCAGTATGTAACTCTAGCCTGTATGTTACTTACTAACACTTTGGAATATTTGGTTTAAGCAATGGACAAACAGGCACACAATGAAGTTGAATACAACACCAAAACTACAACAAATGGAACATTATAAACGTCTTTATATGGCAATTGTATGCCATTATAAATTACACTGCTGGTATATGTACCAAACAGCAGGTTTAACCCTTGTACATCTTTGTGGTTTGGGATTAATGTATTATGAAAGGTAAGTGTAAGTTAGATCACAATGCTGGCATCAATTTTAAGACACATATAATGTTGTCTCCCTAATATAGTGTATTAAACACAACCACCCACTTACCTTTTATTGGAAGTCACTGAATAGACGAGGACATAACCATGGATGTCCATTGAGTGGGATTGGTTCATAATTGAGTACTCGTCCTACAGACAGAGGGGAGATATCTTATTGGGTATGACTGTTACCAAATACAACACATTATTAAATGGAGTCACACATACAAGACTATAGCCTCTAGAATAAACCCTTTCAATTAAAATAGACAACTTGTCAATCTGACATCAGAGTACACGCTATTATTCCAGCCTAAGTTAGCACCGTTACAGCTAAGTAATACAGGCGGTGAGGCAGAGTAGATAACACTGACTTGTCACATTAACTGTCTAATGCTAAATTGGGCATTCAAGTGTCTCTATGACGTCTTGCTTAATGCTAACTAAACAAACCAAGGAGTTAAGATAAGGTTAAATATTAGGAATTAACAGATCAGTTCAGATTAGATCAAGTGTTGATTTAAAACCAAGAGTTTAGTGCGTGTGTCAGATATGATGGTAGTAAAATGAACAACTTACTTGTCCAGCTGTATCAACCAGTTGAAGATTGAAGTCTTGACCATTCACGCTGACCAGTTTGTTAAAGGCTGAGGGGAGGGATGAACTAGTTTTAGGAAACATTTCTTTACATTAAGAGAAAAACAGTGAGACTTTTTTTTGCTGCAACATCTTTATAAACAATCTAATCAAACATACTGTTTTCGATGGTGGGGTCATAGGAGTCAACAAACTGTCCTTCCACAAACTGTATTGTAAGAGATGACTTTCCTGTGCAGGGCAAAGAAACAGAACAGGGTTGTTCAACTACCATTTTGTAATATTTTTTTAAAAATAACAATCCTCTACATAACACTGGTAACACATGGTAAAGGTTTTTAATCACACTAAATCACATACTAGCAGCCATCATCAAAGATGTGGCCTCTGTAGTATTTAGACACAATGTGATAGCTATGATTATAGTGTACTGAAATATGTGAGCTTCCAAATTCTGTGACGCTAAAGGATCAACTATATGATACAATCAGAGAACATACAATTGTGTGATAAGTATAATAGAAACTGAACGGCAGTACAGATACATACAGCCAACACCGAATCGCGCATATAATTTGGCGGAACACGGGACATTTTAGAATATATAAAGTTAATAACGAGTGGTATTAACTTGTTGGGGGAGGTTGAATATAGTTACATATATATATCACACTTTCTTAAACTCTGTACTTTGTTAAAACATGCTAGACTACTAGTTTCGACAGACACCATTTGGCTCCACACCAGGACGTCAGCGTTAAATGTGTTTACACAGAACACGTTACAACTAACTTAGTAACAGATGACTTTAGCTACACAACACGATAGTTGGTTTACGTGTAAGTTAGTAACCAACTGCTCGTCAAACACACGTAGCACAAAGACACACGAAGACGGGTAATGCAGCGTTACTGGTGTAAGTCTGAGAGAGCGAAGAGGAAAACAAAGCCAGGACGTTAGCCTGTTAGCATGCTAGCTGACTCACATTAGCTGTGCACGAGCTCGTGTTTACTCACCTACTGATCTGTAACCTATAACGGCAATCTTTCGATGTTTCGGTTGAGGCATTTTGGTAAATGTTGTGTTCAAGATATTTTATACTATTTAAAAGTACGCCACCTACTTTTACTCTCTAAGCAAACTTTTATCGCCACATTCGTCTCACATCACGTGACAACAACAAACTTTTCAGAGCTGCCCCGGTCGAGCTCTCTGCTGGGCCTCGCGCTGAAAGTTTAAGTACAGCAAGTACAACTTGTACTTATCTAAAAAAAAATGTAAAAAGGTATCTTTCTGTATCTGATATCGTAATTGATATCGATCGGTAGTTTGAAATTATGAAATTGACGTTCCTGCTGAAATTAAAAAACGAAAACAAAACGCTCGCTCAATGCGGTTACGATTTGCAAGTCAAAATGACGGAAACTGTCATGTTGTGTAAGCACACCGTCGTAAAACCAGGGCATACGTCATAACTGACACAGACGTGCGCTCTGGACTGTGTACAGCAGAGGTCACTCTTTGTGCGTGCCAGCTTGTGTCTGTCAGACAGACCTATTAGACGGTTCCAGAGCGACCTGCAGGCCACAATCACCAGGGTCCTTCATATCAACAAGTCTGGGTTTGATTCAGTATTCAACAGTATGGAAGAGGGAAGTTGGTAAATGTAATGTGATGAAAAAGAAAACAGACAGACATTCAGTCACAGCGTCATCGGAACAGATTTTGATTCCAGAAAACCCACCCGAGAAGATGCTGTTAGGATTAAACAGGCAACAGTGAGCATAAACGTATCTTAACTATTGTATTGTATTGACTTGTGATTTTTTAATGTCTGTGTTGAAGGCACCAACAGCATGCAGAGGAGACATTCTCTCCAATGTCAGCAACTGCCCTGCTGCCACTTACATTTTCAGACTGTTAACCTTTTGCTGATTATTAAGGAGCTTCAATAGTCTGGGGGTATTGATCAAAACACCATAGACTATTGAACACTGTTGAGTAGCAAAAGATGTGTTGACTTATTCTTTGATCGGATATTTCCAGACTTATATTTGCTAATTTTCAAGCAAAGTTCTTGTACGACTGGCTTTTGTTAAGACATAATAAAACTGATGGTTTTCATAAGTTAGAACAAATAAGGGAGGTTGTGTTGAAAGATCTTTTATGCTGTCATTTGTAATGAAAAGTATGACTTTGGTTTGCTTTTTTTGGGACCGAAATTGTATTGTATTGTCATTAATATCAAAACATTTCAATGATACCAAGCCTTACTTTTGACTCAACACTGTGCATAAAACAAAATCAGATAACGATGGCTGTTGAGTTTCTCTTGGTGCACTGTACAGACTCTTTATTCACAAGTTTTTAATACGTTTTTAATAAAATGACCCGATGAATGGGCCATTTTATTAAAAACTTGTGAACTGTCACCAGAAACCAATGTTGTCTACTGCAGCTTTAAGAACAGCTGTCTTAATTAAAACACAGCTTAGTCATAATTTATTCTATTGTGTGTATATGTGTAACGTTACGTGTTGAATAAAAGTTCACCAATGTTAGTTTCGATGCAGATTAGTGGTTCATGCAGCGTTAATACCACTCACTGCTTGTGGTTAACCGGAACTTGTTTGGAACTGGGGGTGAACGCTGCCGGGAGATGCTGCCGTCATAAACAGGCATATGAAAATACAGAATAACTGAAACGGCCCTGACAGAGACAGGTAATGCTACAGTAAATGAGAGAACCGGACAACTTCAAAAGCACTTTTTTATATATATATAATTGACTGTCTCTGCTGTGTTGTAACCGTCAGCGTGAGTGCTTCAGGGAGGGCACAAGATAGCTAGCTAGCTAGCAGATAGCTGGTTAGCCATAGCATTAGGGAGGGGGTGGGTGCCATAGCAACCGTTTAGGAAACATTGAGTGGTGGCTAGCTAGCTAGCTAAGACAGTTCAGGCTAACGTTGGTTTGTTGTGCTAGCAGATAAACAAGACGTCGTCGACACTTAAATGTCCAATGTAGCGTCAGGCAGTCAATTGATGTCACAAGTCAGAGTTATTTACTTTGCGCCATTGCCCATGTTAGTGAGCTGTTACTTGGCGCCATGCTTTTTAGTTGACGCTAGCTGTCGAGGATGGCAGGCTGTTTGTGTTGAGTTTAGCTAACTTGGCTAACGTTGATTTCCATCACATGCAGGAAACTAACGTTAGCCATCAAGGCCGACCTGTAAACTTAGGTTACCTCAACGCCACCGTTATGTAAACGTCTAAGTAAACAAGCTTTCTTTTGGACTGATTAGTCTCACGATGAGCCCGACGTTAGATTAGGTTGAACATCAAGTTACTTTATCAATGTTTTCATGGGTCAACCTCATGTTAAAGGTAACCGAGTCAATCAGCTGATCTGTGGCTCGAGCTGGTGCTTACTTAGCTTGTAGTTAACGCCGAAATATGTTCTGGTATGATTAATTTACTCCGCTAACACCAATCTTCAACACATTTATTTTTAGCGTTAGTAGGAAGTGTTACAGTTAAATATGGTTGCAGTTCAGAATGTATGCTAGTTAGCTGACATTCACGCTAGACATGAGTGATTTTTTTCCTTCTTTTTTTGGGTCATTGAAAGTGTTTGATGTCATAACATTTTCCTATTCTTATCGTGAACCCCTCTGAATTATGCATTAAGTAATATCAATTTAACTTGAGGTGCAACAGGGGTTTTCAATTGGACCTCTACCTGTAACTATTGTATGTTTTCCTGTGCTGATGTTTTATTATTTTTGAGTGAATTGGTGCCTGAGTGAATGGGTTAGAGAAATAATTCAGTGAAATCTTAACATCTTACATAACTGTCATTTCAGTATTCAGCTTGAACTAGTATGGATGTTGATGACTGCAATGGCCGGTCTTACATATCAGGTAGGAATTGTTTTTCTATCACAGATATACTAATTAGTTGGCATGTTGTTCAAATGACATCCTGCTCTTTTGTTTACTTTTTGGTTGCAGCTAGTGGAGATTCTTCAATGGAAAGAGAGTTTTCTGGGGCCCTTGGAGGGCCAACAGTGAGCACCCCAAACAGCAAGGAGACCTCCCCTTGTCGCTCCCTCAGTGGTCAGTGAAAGAATAAATGTGAATCCCACAAAACAGACAATGTAATGATTCATAAAATCCAAAAACCTTAATTATTCCTCAAATCATTTCTATTTTAGCTCCTAGTGTATATGTATATTTGTATAATTTATTTATTATTCAGATTTCACTTAATCCATCTAATATCAATTTGAGGCATTCCTACTGTTTATAAATGAAATGTAATCTGATTTAGGGCCTTCTTTATCTTTGCTCCTGTGTGTCTGTAGCCAACTCCATTAAAGTGGAGCTGTACAGTGATGAAGACCCCGGTCGCAGTACTGAAGATGAAAGAGGGGAGCGGGTAGAGGATGGAGGTCCAGACCAGGGATCTGAGGCTGTCGGAGGCTACAGGGAGCTCACTAATCCTGAAACCATGCAAGCTGGAGCCACCAGACTGCCCAATGGAAAGCTCAAGTGTGACATCTGTGGAATGATCTGCATTGGGCCTAATGTTCTCATGGTGCACAAACGCAGCCATACAGGTGACTGATCAGTTGACACAAGAACTGAACAGAATGTTGGTTGTGCAGAGTTGAACCCCGGCCATTAATCAAGACTGAGTCGCAGAAAAAACAGCTGCTCTGATGATGGATAATATTTTTAATGCCTTGAATTTGAGTAAAAGAACAACAACATACTAGGCCAAATGAAGCAGACACTATAGATCAATCAAACAAGTTGGGTTAACAGGTTTGATCTATCCTCAGGTGAGCGACCATTCCAGTGTAATCAGTGTGGCGCCTCCTTCACTCAAAAGGGTAACTTGCTCCGCCACATCAAGCTGCACTCAGGGGAGAAGCCCTTTAAATGTCCCTTTTGCAGCTACGCCTGTCGAAGACGAGATGCGCTCACTGGCCACCTTCGCACTCATGCAGGTGGGACATATTCAAGCCTGATAATTGATTTGTTTTCTTATAATAGTGTAAAATAATGTGACAATACTAATGCCATCTTCCTACTTGTTCCCAGTGTCCTCTCCAACTGTAGGGAAGCCATATAAGTGCAGTTATTGTGGCCGTAGTTACAAGCAGCAGAACACCCTGGAGGAACACCGTGAGCGCTGCCACAGCTATTTACAGAGCCTGGAGTCACATCAGCCCTCCTGTGTACAGAATCCAGGTACAGTTTCATCACATTCACGGAGATGACATGTCAGAAGAACAACATTTTCTCAGATAAGACAGAAACTGAAAAATTATAAAATGGTGTTGTGTATATATCAGTCTCCAAAGGGATTGTAGTGGCATCTAGTGTAGAAATGTAGTCTACCTCCTTAACAAGGTAATGTACACAACCCCTCACTTAGTTTCTCTTCTGTCCAAATGTTGAAAACCAGCATACAACTTAAACATTTGGGATAAATGCTGTCTGGGTAATAGGAAAACCCCCAAAATAACATTACAATTTGTTTGTACTCTGTGCAGGAGAGGAGATGAGAGAGCTAGAGTTTATACCAGACTCTCTACTGCAACCCTCCTCAGACAAGATGGCATTTATCGATCGGCTCGCCAACAGCATCACCAAACGCAAGAGATCCACACCACAAAAATTTGTAGGTGAGCAATTGGTCTCAGTGTGGACAAGTAGAGGAAAGTCAAAGCAGATTTAATTGGTTGAATTGGATACCACATACAATAGTACTGATCTTTTTTGTGCGATATGTGACCTCAGGCTTCTACAGATTTATGTATCCAAGCTGTGATTGGCCGTAGATTCAAACCAAATGTCAAAGGGAATGAGGAACTTTCCTGCTTTGTTTTGAGGTTCATTGATTGCAGTTACACATAGCTGCTGCAGAAGAACGGTGAAAACAAGACAAACTGTATAATTAGACAGTTAACATGTGAACAGTGATAAACCTTATTGTACACAAAAGTACCGTAATTCAATTTCATTGTATTGACTCCAGTCCAGGAGGAACAGGTTTGTCCAGTTGTATAAATACAATACTTCCATTTTGGACGGAAATTAAATGAAAACTAGATTTTAAGTTTGAACTCATTCATCATAACCTCCAATCTAACGTTGGCATCCAGAATGAATCCAAATAACTTTGTTGGCTGTTAATTTACCCGGGCAGTTTGCCTGCCCATGTATTTTCTTTCTCCCCAGACTTCTGTAGTACAGTATCATAAGATTGTGTTTTTTTATTGCAGGACAGAAGCACATACATCTCAACCTTGCAGATGCACCTTATGAGCTCAGCGCTGGTTTGGATAAAGACGGGGAGATGCCCGCAGGTGACCTGGAAACCCCGCACTTCACTGGTCTGGGAGGAGAATACACAGGTGTGGCAGGAAATGGAGGAGGAGAGGTATCGGACACACTGAGGCCTCTACACCTTCCCACCACTCACCCTTCATCTTTATCGGAACTCAGGCCGGTCCACAGCTCCATTCACATCTCTGCCGCTCTAGGCCCGAGGATGGATTGCTCAGGGACTGGAGCTGGGCTGGGAGGTGTCGGGGGGAGGGAGGCAGCAGAGGGTCATGAAGATCTGCCTGCGAGCCAAAGTCACGCACCCTCACCCAGCAACGGCTGCCAGGACTCTACGGATACAGAGAGCATGCCAGACGAGCCTTGCAACAGCACAGCTCTGACTCTGACCCTGCACAGTAACAACGGCCACCACCTTCAACACTCCAATAACCATCATCCGGCACCTCCTCCCGTTGCATACCACAGGAGTCGGAGCAGACACAGTCCCAGCCACGCCAAAGACATGGAGGTGAAGAGAGAAGATGGAGGCCACTCGGCCCTACGGCCCCCTGGCGTTGCGCCAACTCCCATCTCGCCTACAGCGGCCTCCTCCACCTCTAGGGAGTCGCTTCGGGTCGTAGACGGGGAGGGGCGAGCCGTGCGCTCTTTCCGTTGCGAGCACTGTCGTGTGCTTTTCCTGGACCATGTCATGTACACCATCCACATGGGCTGCCACGGCTTTCGCCAGGCTTTTGAGTGTAACATCTGTGGCCACCGCAGCCACGACCGCTATGAATTTTCTTCACACATTGTCCGTGGTGAGCACATCCTTGACTGAGGATGAAGGGGGGGGGGGGGTCAACCTGCTTAACCTAGAGCTATTTATACACTGAGACAAGGACCCGGCTGAGTTTGGTCTGCACACTAAAGAAGACACTGATGACATGAAAGTGATATGAATATTTTAAACTGGTACAGTAAGCATGTAACAGCATTACTGGCAAGCTCATATGTGTGTGTTTTCTAAAATTACGATAGAGGTCCTTGTTATCTTTAATGCACTTTGAACAATGAATCAATTTAAGATGCACTTTTAACTCGATGTGATATAAAATAGATGAAGAGCCAATGCACTTTTTTAATCCGCAGATGTGCCTTGCTCCAAAATTCAGGATTCAAACCTGATGCACAAATTACAGTAGACAAATCTGACTTTTGGCTGTAACCTGAAAACTGTCCTTACTTGTGCACTTTAACAGAGATAACCCATAAAAGACAATAATTTTAAGTTTATAGGCTCACCTACAGTGGAATCTGTATTTGAATGACTTGTTCTAAAAGCACTTATTCAACGAAATGATTCCCCAACAAATGCTGCATTCCAATGTGGGTTGGATTCTGTAATCTATTGCTTTTTATAATGAGAAGTGAAGTGCAGACCAAACTCAAAGACCAGGTCCAAGTCCAACAGATGTGTTTGAGGGGTTGTCCGTGAATTAGAAATGCACTTTTGTTTTTAAAGGGGGTTGGGGTGGATAGATCTGAGTGTGTGATAAAAAGGGAGCACGTGACAAACCCTTTGTTTTATGAAAGTAAATTGAATAAGTGGAAAATGAAGGCCTTTGTGTGAATGCCGTGTATGAAATGTTTGTTTTTCTTTTCTATGACTGCTTTTGTTGCACTGATCCCTGCCAGATTATATTAAACTATTTTATTGAATACTTTAATGACCTGAACATATCTCTTAAAGTGTGAGAAGAACTGATGGAATGTTTTTCTCAAAAAGGAAAGGAATACGAGTATCACTGCCACAACTTCAGAGATTACTGTAGAGTTAAGGGTCTTTACAAGTCAATTCATATTTTCCATTTCATAACTACATCAAACCAACACTAATTGTTTCTTCTTAAATTATTCTGGTGTTCTCTCATTGTATTGTGCCTTTCTTCACCATGATCACACCTTGTTGACCACACTGAAGGACATGACCTTCGTATCATTGTGAGAAATGTTAGAGATCATGAGTTACAAAATAATTAACTTACTTAAGTTGTTTTTTAGGCACAGTCTCTGGCTTCTAGCTTTGCACAATATTGCTATTCTCCTATTCCTCAAAAGTTAAGTTTAATCAATGTGTTGGCAAAGAACTTCTGCTAATTTATCAAAGACTAGATGTGCATGGCGTTGGGCGCATGCTGCTATGACATGAATGAGTGGCGGTTTACTGTCGTCCTCACAGGTTAAATCCCCAAAAAATATATTTTATTTGAATTTACTTAGAACACATTTCAGTCCACAGAGTGAAACAGATGTTTTTTTCCAAATGGGTTTTGTTGGTTGTGGTCTTTAATATATCCTGTTGTGGTACTTTGGTGCAGAAATGAAATGTAAGAACATCTTCGGCTCCTGGTTCTGTCTTTATCCGTTTACATGTTAAAGCTATAGACGTAGTTGTTGTAGAAACTTTGTTTGTATTTGACTTTGAGCACATTACGTTTTACTGTTAAACAGGCAAATTTGTTATCTCTGGGATACAGAATTGGGCACAAAAATCAATACCTAATTTGTATTGATGAACAGGACAGTTGTAGATGATGAAGTTTGGCTCCACTGATGTCCTAAAGGCTATAATCATCAGCTGACTGGAGCCCATTAACATTTGGGACAAGATTTTCCTTGAGTTTATCATTACTGGCAATTGGTAACATCGAGACATGTTGCTTTTCAGAGGAAACCACTGAACCAGCTTTAAATGGATATTTATGGTCAATGGTTCTGTCATAAACTGAACTCAGCCCTGTATGGAGACGCACATTTTGAAGTAGTGGTCTAAATGCGCAGAAGCTCTGAAATGTATTTATTTAGATCACCATGAATGTGGTTCGGTATAATACCAAATAATGGTTCCCCCATGGCTGAACCAAAGGCCCACTAGTTTCTACTGTTGAGCACTTTTCCCTATTACAGTGGCAAAATAAAAAAATAGTTAAACATTTGTACAAACAGTATGAATGAGGAAGATGCAACGTAATATTTTGTCTTTTCATCATCTGTCAGTAAAACCTTGTAATTGTCTTTTTCTCCAGGCGGTATCTCCACATGGTTTTGCAGAAGACAATTCAAAAAGATCAGTTCGGGTTTCCCTTTCAAATTAAATATAACATTTTTTTTTACCTCAATTGATTTGTTTTAAGAATTGATACAAGTTCTAAAGTGGAGCTGCATTTGTTTTGATTGATGGTTAGAAAGCTGACTTTGGTGCACATCACTATTAGATTTAAAAGAGTGTCACTTATAGACGATGCATTGTGTTACCAGCACAACACGCTCTTAAAAAGTTGATTTAATTTTTCTCTTCCAAAGTCACTTCATTTAATGATAAAATGATCTTGCCTTAATATAATGGACTGTTAAATCATGTCGGGACAGAAGATTGAAATTGAGTTTCCTGCAACCTGATCTATAAAACGGACTGTGTGACTTTAAATGATTCAACATTAACAAATCAAACTGTCATGTCTGTGTGCATGAGGAGAAACTGCTTTGACCCATTACATCTTACTTCACTTTGTATATCGTGATGTAGGCCACAGCTTGCATTGATACAATAACCCAGTTGTGAGTATTCTTCTGTTGGTGGGACTTCTTTGTAGACTTTACTATTGTGCCTTTGGCTCGAGGTCTTTTCTGCATTTCGTTTGCTCTCAACAGTTAAAATAGTCACATTTGAAGTGTAAAGCTTAACTCACCAGTTGTTACTGCACATTTAATGCTCCACATTATTATTATTATTATTATACTACAAATATCACAAATCAATGACCTTGGCCAGAACCATGTTCATTTTTACAACCCATTTACTATCAGAAGAACTAAATTATTTTGGTGGTCTGCCAGGAGCCAAAGAACTAGATATGTTTGTTTACCCGACTCCTCAGCTATTTTATTGACAAATCCTCTGCAGAATTTATATTTTTTACTGTTTTTATTCATATGTGCAACACCTAACAATAATGTGCTTCTAAGCCTGATGCATGCGATACCGATGCCGTTTGCTCAAACACCCCAGCCACCATCCCTTTTAGATACAAGGACAACCAAATAAACTCTTCATTTCAATACTATCATTTAGAAAAGAAGTTCTACTTTTGTGGTATTATATGTTCAAATGTTTTTCTTGTTGTACCATTTGTTCCCTTCAACTCTACCATCTTTGTTAACCTTCCCCTCCTGTAAATGGTCCGATATCGCTTTAAATAACTGCAGAGCTTTTTTTAAAATGTATCATAATGTAATTATGCATTAGCATAATTCGATCTTAAACTACTGTAAGTTTTGTACTGTAAGAAATTCTATTCCAAATAAAATGCTTGACAGGCCTGTCTTTCCTAAAACTACACAACCGATGGTTCGTTGAGAACAATGAGCTTCACACAGTCAAGTTTTTGCAAAGACTTGAATTTATTCTTCAGGTGTACAGCATCTTCAAATTCTGCTTTACATGGGCTTAGGAGGGGCTCTTGGTGCACCAGCCTGGGAAAAAAGAAAAAAAAAATTAAATTGACAGACCCATCTCACTGTGGACAATGTGACACAAATCACTGGTGTAACAAATAAAATGGTTGCATTGCATTCAGGTGTGCCAGTTCAGACAATGCTTCCTGACACCTGAAGGAGACAAAACCATCATTAATGTTATTAGTTTCACCTGTGCTTCTTCTGTTATGATTAGTCAAAGACTAGGACTTTGTAGAGCTTCACTAAACAGATCCAACAGTAAACACAGAGTAGAGCTTCACTAAACAGATCCGACAGTAAACAGACTAGAAGGTACTCACAGCAGGCCTGAACCTGGGTGGTGGGGTGCGGTCTTTCCTGGCCTCACAAGAGCGGTTCCTCACCACCTTACTGTGGATGGCACAGCTGACACAGTAGTGCAGCTTCACATAGAGTTTGGGCAGAACATAAGCTGCGGAGGGAAAATAAAGAGAATGGTTTAAATGAGGACAAGCCACCAGGGTGAAGATACCAAAAACAACTTATTAAAAGTCTGACAGGACAAACAAAAGCACTTACAGTCAAAGACACTAGCCTCTGAGATGTCTCTCACGGCCGCCGCCTCCACGATGTTCCTGATGACAAACTTCTTGATAGCCTTGTCCTTGGGCACACAGCGGGCACAGTTGGTGCAGCGGATGGGCTGCACATGGCCACGGCCCTTCTTGGCACGACCGTTATTCCTCCTTTTCTTGGTCTGAGAAACAAACACCATAGTTAGAAAGAAATACAAATTACAGCTAGACGGCTGGGTACTGAACCTGTTTTCTTTGGTACATAAGAAAGTGTACACAGGCGTTTAAGTCATTTAGACACATCTTATGACCGCTTGTGTTTAGACGCCATTTAATAAGTTATTTAATAAAGTTAAACATGTCTCCTGAAGGTACAGTAATGTTTAGATATCTTACAAAGAATGTACCCCACACTAGTTTAATTTAAAAAAATACGCAACCCTAGAAACTACACTTCCAAATCACTTAATGTTGCAGAGTATTACAGTCTCCACAGGCTTTAGAAAAGGAAAAAAGATAAACCCTCTCACTTCAGTAGTTCAATTCAACATGCTAATACAAAACAGCATTTATCAGTTCGGTGGAGTGACTACTGTGTCTTGTACACTTAATACATTAACGCTAGATCATCGGATGCATGTGATGGCTGCGGGGACTCGGGCCGGCTGCCATTTCAACACGTAATACTAAAACCTACATAATTTAAAGCTTTACATTTTATTCAACTGACGGATTAGTGTACATCACGTGAGAAACTAAACTATGTATTGAATCCACACGGCTTCGCTGTTTTTCTCCGCACATTTAACATTACCAGTCGATGGTTCTCAGGAACACATGCACAAAAACGGTTAGCATGCTACCAGCTAGCATTAGGCCCAGACTTGATTTTTAATATACTTGAGTGACATCGAACCATTATCCCCCACATTGTGGTTTAGCTATGTGGTGAAAATAACCCATAAGACCAAAGCAGGTGTGATTATTCAGATAAAACGAGAGGTAATTCTGTTTTTACTACACGACAGCCACCGAAACACACTCACCATGTTGCACGGGAAGCTGGAAAGAGGACCGGAAGAGGTTGCACTGCAAGAAGTAGTACCATCCGCTCCGCCCTCCAAATATTTTGTATCACAAATATAAGCTCGTCGATGTTCTTAATTTTATTAATTATATACAACGTTATGTGTATTCATTATCGGTTCAAACAATAACAAATTACACATGTTTTCTTCAAGGAAATGACACTAATACCATTCTATTCGCGGAGGGATATCAGGGAGGTCAAGGTTTGATACCAGCGTCACCCGAGTGAGCGGAGTTCTATATTATTGCAATCATTGTAATCAGAGAGGCGGTGCAGCCGAGCAGTGTCGTACAGTAATACAAGCCCACCTATGTTCCTCAGCTCTCCGTGTAAACTCGACAGTACTGATAAAAGTTTATTCAAAATAAATATCGTCTGGAAAATCAATTAATTTTAAAAGGAAAGGTGAAGTTCAGTAATCCATTTGTTACTGTAATAAACTTACTGTGTTTTATTGGCCCCATATTTTTTTTTACCGTTAAGTGAAAATGGCAGATGTAATTTTGTTCATCCATGGTTTGCTTACAATAGTAGGAATTGGTGACCAGATATTTACGTGCAGCTGAATTATTGCATATTATGTCAATTTAACATTACAGCTGGCTATTTTCCAAAACAACCTGGGTGGTCTAAGAATGTATTTTTCTTATTGAGGCAGCCATTCATTTCAAATGCATTGTATGAAAATTAATTTGTAGACTTGAGGTAGATAACTTGTTGCTAACTTTGTAGAAATGTAGTCTTAACAGAATAATGCACTACATTTCCTCACAAGAATAACATACCTTTAATGTAACGTTGTCTATCCACTACTGTGGAAACTAATCCAGTTTTAAGATTTAAAGATGGTCATACTAAGGGAATCAAAGGCTGCCTGGAAGGTAGACGATATCACAAATTCAATGGTGTGCCTTAAAAAATATTAACATTAAAAGCTATAGTCCTTTAAATATATTTTGGATTTGACAGCTCTTGTATTAACAAACAGCTACAGTTAGGCTTCAGGTCAAAGAGTGGGGCAGCGCTGTGTAGATGCGGAGTGTCTCTGAGAGGTTCTTGTGTGTGCGGTTTCCTGTATCTTTAACTACAAACTACAAATACTCGATGGCACTACATCAGAAAGTTTAATTTATTTGGAGGATGTAACTTCAAACATCTCTACAAAATGGACAGTAAAGTCCATGAGCACTCATGATGACATCAAAGTATATGTGGAATTTTTAGCCGGAGAGGTTTCATTTAATCAATTTGACTACAGATTTTTATAGACTGCAGACCTTAGACCTCATTCTTTTCTTTGGCTGGACATTTGAGGAGACGCACTGTGTATCCAGACGTGGGTCAAGCTTTAGCACCTGTTGCATCAGGTTCTAAAGGCTCTGTGGAGTTGCAATAAAGCCACGAGAGATCATCAAATTGCTTTAATACAAATACAAAAGGAAAAGCTGCAGATAAGCAGATGTAACATTTTATTCAGTTACTATACAGCTTAATATATTCAGTTAATTTTAAAGTGTGCGCCCATCTTCTCCAAAGAAAGTCTCTTAGCAATACGTCATCTTTTTTGATAATGAGTCATGTTTCTTTATAAGGCTATTACTTGATGGTGCTCTGCCATTTACCTGGAAATAGCAGGTCTGTGCACAGGCTGCTATTTAATACATTCACAATAAAAAAAACACCGACAATGTCAGTGGAGCATTCTGCAGGTTGTGAAAGTGTTCTTGCACTTTAACCCAATATCCTGTAGCTGTTAAGAATTTGATTATGCGGTTCTGTAGTAAAGGCACAACTGTTTCTTAAATTGAACTTGTTACATTGTCATTTTAATTTCTCTGCTTCTATGGGTTGATTTATTTATTTGTAATTGTGGCTCAGGAGGTAGAGCCAGGGTTGACGGTTTGATCCCCAGTTCCTCCTGTCTGCATGTGGAAATGCCGTTTTTGCATGTTGTGTGAATGGTTGAATGAAAGGCATATTGTACTTAAAACCACTGTATTTTCTCAACACATTGATTGAAATTGCAGATGTTAATACACATAATGAAAGCGTGTATTAATATTAAAAAACATGAAAACAACCCAAATACAATTTTAAAAATTTATTTAAATAATTCTGTGCCGTGTCCTTATTTCTTCTTGATCTTCTTATCTTTTGCCTTCTTTTTGCTTGGCTTCTCGGCGTTGGCTTTTTTGTAGAGGTAAAGTCCCACCAAGCCGAGCAGAGTGGGCACCAGAGCCAAACACACAAGGGGGAACACGTCGTTCACCATTTTCTGCCACGACGTCTGCTGTGTCAGAGAAACCACCTCCACCTCAAACTCAAGAGCAGCATCACCTAGAACAAGTTCATGTTCAATGTTTTTGTCACATCAGGTGTTGATCAGAATTCTCCTTAAATTTTTCATCCATCTACATCATGCACATATAATAAATGAGGACATGAAATACAAAATAAAATAGATATCAAATAACATCTACAAAAGAAAAATCAGTTAACTTATATCTAACAGAACGACTGGTGATATTCTACAGTTGTCTTGTTGTCAACAAAAACAATATTTAATTTAACTTCAACTAACAAATATTGTTATATCTTATTCTTTTGTGCCATGTACACATTTAAAACAGCCACACTGGGTGACCCGTTCCTTCATTATGATAAACAGGGGCAATAGTTTATTTTGACTCCCACATACAGCATCTTGGCGTAAATACTCACTAGTGTGTATATTAATACGCAGCTGAAAATATTCCCATACAAATGCACTATTTACTCCAGTTTAAGAAGTGTTCAAAGAAATGTTAAAATGTAAAAAGTGCTAACATTTTTGTGTCATGCTGTTTTAGAAAATTCCGGAAAATTTTCTAAAAAATTAAGGTAAACTCAGACTGTCACCTCGTTTGTTTTGGTCTTTTCATGAGATTTGTTGATAATAAGAAAACTTTAGAACAATAGTAGCCGTAGACTTAAAGTATACTTGTGCTGATGTATGTGATTATAGTTGTGTAGAGTTGTTCAGTACTGATCTTCAGTATGTACAGAATTGGGACTTCCTGCAAACAGACTTCATGGCATTCAACACCAATTAGATTTCTGTATGAGATTTATTTTAGTACCTGGAATCGTAGGAGGGTAACCTTTTTTTCCATATGCAAGGTGAGATGGGATAGTGGCTTTGATTTTTTGCCTGAATGATAGAAAGAGAAATACAAAGCACATTTCTTGAGGAAGTATTTCTTGACAAACACGACAAAACAATAGTTATTGAATTGGTTCATGACTGCATGCAGCTATTGAAAAGATAATCTACTGCTACGCTCTTTCTTCCCAGTGGACCTTTACTTTTCACTTACCCTTCACACACACCAACCAAGCTTTGTTCCAGACCTGATAAGAAAGTCACGCAGAGAAAGTCAATCAGCAAAGCCAGCACATTCCTCAGCCGGTTGAGTTATCTCTCAGATGTAAGCAAATTAAAGTGTCACTGATTGAGCAACACAAAAGGATTTACAGTTAATTTACCGGCAATAACAGTCCTCTTCCCCAGCTCGACCACAAGAGGATCCAGGGATAGTGATGAGTCAATCACCTTTCCATCCATCAGTTTACCCTGGTCAGTGAAACATATAATGTGAGGCATGAGATGGTGACATAAAAGGAAGATACTAAGAGAGATTTCATTGTTTGATTTGCTGAAATGTTTTTATACTTGAGCCATTTTGATGGATTTGACTCAACATGTAAATAATACTTTACAAATGATGGACAACCTAGCATTTTTGATAAATAAATAATACACTCATAGTGCATATCCAAGGAATAGTTAGACATTTTGGTACATTTGTTTTCTTGTCAAAAGTTAGGAAAAAACATTGTTACCATACTGCATTCAGTCTGTATAAAGCTACCGTCTGCAGCAGGTTAGCTTAGCTTAGCACTGGAAACAGCTCCCCTGGCTCTGTCTAAAATTTAACATAATCCACCTGCCAGAACTCTACCGATTTTTAAGCTTAAAACGAGATGTAATGTATCAATTAGTGAGAGTTGCAAAACCAAGCGTTTCCCTGTTTCCAGTCTTTGTGCTAAGCTAAGCAGTTTATAGCTGTTGTTTTATAATCAAACCTTTCAGTTATCTGATTATGTCTGTAAGACAATCTTTCATTCAGCATAGTTTCCCTCTCCTGTGTTATTAAATCACTAAATCAGAAATTAAAGTTAATTATCAATCAGAAAGCATTCTCAGCCTAATTGGGCTATTCATTTATGCTATATTTGTGGCATGTGCATTGGAGGTCAATCAGTTATCCAATATGTTAAAAAAAAACGGTTTAGGTCAATTCTCATAAAATAAGAAGTCACATATTACCAGTTCACTTATTTACTACGTTTGATTCTAGGATATATTCAAGTTGAGATTTGATGTTGTTTTATTATGTTGTGTTATAATAGTGATATTGTAATTGTATTATTAATGTATGTATTGTACAATGTGTAAACATCTATTCTAATAGCCTATATATATTTAATATGTATTTGTTTTCAATGTAAAAACTATTTGAATAAACAATGATCAAAACCTATGGCATATTGGCACTATGTATGTTCATTTGTTCCTACTGTATGCTGTGTATCAGCCCAGTATGTTCCTCTCATGTACTGCCATTATATTTGAGACACAGAACATCGTTTTTTTCTTTTTTTAGTCTTCTGTAAATATCCCATTTGAAACCCTGTAGTTTAACAACACATTGGCTTGCAGCTGTTATATATACATTAACTGACATTAAACATTTTGTTGCTGTACCATGCAGTTTCAATTAATATAAAACTGTGAGTTTTTAGATTGAGGATCAACATGCATGTGGACTGAAAACCACGCGCCTCCAGTGGGCTACTGTGCATGCATGGATGAAGTGGTTTTGGTTTATTGCTGACGTGTTGCACCGCCCCATCCCTCCATAGTGAAATCAGAGGCGAGATAAAGCCCACGAGACAGAGCCAAATAACTCACCCTGAAGGACAATAAACCACAATCTATCATATATTCAACCAGAAAGACATTTCTAACAGCTGCTGACCGCAGATATGTGTGTTGTTCACATATGCACAAACATAGCGGTACGAGTCCACATGGGTCATGCAGACGGTGCCACATAGACAACAACTGCTTTCGTCAGCAGCTGGGCCGGTTTTCCTACACATTATTATCAAATGTAGCCTGCACGCAGCGGACTGGATTGTTTGATTGGTTTCAACGATATGCGTCTCTGACTTACCGTGTAGTGGATTCGCAGCGTGTCTCCCATCGTGGAAAGTACAGAGCAAGTTTCGGGTTTCACCTTGGGTGAGAAGAGTTAACTGTTAATACCGCTGTATTTATTTGGTCATGGGTGTCATTGTGTTGAGAGCCGCCGTGTTGCTGCAGTAGGCCTGTGACTGTGTAACAACATATGCGTCTCACTCACCAGGGTCTCCACCTGCAGCTCCTCGGCTTCACCGTCCTCTCCCCGCGCGAGTCCACAGGTGAAAGCCGCGAGCAGCAGCAGCAGGAAAACGCTGCTCTTCATTGTAAACTTCTGGAAAACAGCTGCCGTCCAACAACTTCCGTGTAGGCTTCTTCGACACACAGGAGAGAGCTGCGCGCTAGCCTCCGTGTCCAAAAATGGCTCAGCGCCTAGTAATGCTGATGTGTTATAACGGAGTAGCGATAAGGACTCACGGCCCGTGGACGTTGTCCCAACACCTGGGTCTCCCTGTAGAGCCCGCCTCAAAGCATTCCGCCAGCATCCCATCAGGCTGCCGGGGGTGAGAAGCGGAAGCGCTAAGGGGGGCGCTGCTGCTCCATGCGGGAGACAGTGAGGAGCACACATCCATAGTTAAAGCCTGCTGTACAGGCGCCACGTCGCTGCTGGTCCCTCAGCAGCCCTCTGGACCTGACTGCAGACATGTGAAGCTGATTATGTTAAATAAAGTGATGCAAATATTTACTAAAGCCCATGAGAACTACAATTTCAACATTCAGGGCTAAATATAAGTTTGGGTGAAAACACATTATTATTTACTACTTAAGAATTTAACATTGATATATTAATATGTTTGTGGGTGTGCTTTGATCAGCTTTGATTGAAATTGGTCATGGCAGCAAAAGCAAACAGCCCCACAACTTTCAAATGTTGCTAAACTCTGATTGGTGCATAGCAGTACATTACATCATCTTTACCCAAAATGAGCTGACTTCAAACCCTTAAGAAAAGCAAGACCAGAATAATAAATTAACAACCAGAGCTGTTCAGTTTTTATAGGACCACATTGAGACATTTTCAGGGCCTTTAAAATCATGTAACTGCTTGAAAACAAACAAACATTGTGTTGTACAAGGTCAATTGACGCATATTCAACTATATGATTCTTATAGATCTGTTATATTGTAAGAAAATGAGATGTTCTCAAAACTGCCAGAAATATTGAGATAGATTTTCTTCACCTATGAGTCACTTTCATCACTTATTTTTAGTTTCAGTGTAATGTACGATCCTGTCAGGCAGAAACCCTCAGTGGCTTGTTAACAGGGTCATGAAATGCCAGAGAGTCACGTGCCAAAGAGATAGACTGGGTTACCCAAAATCTGTTGCATTAAAGAAGGGATGGCATGTTTGGCCGCAGACTCTGCTCATTTCCCCTTGTAATTTGTGTTGCTGTCATCCATACATTTATTTCACTTCCCCTTGCTTTTATTTGCAACAATGACCTGCAAAAACTACAACCAACTGTCTCAAGTCCTCGGTTTGCCAGAAAGAGATTGTGGAAGTATCACCGGACCAGATTGCAGTATTTGTGCCACATGCTCATGCATTAGGAAAAGGCTAGTTTTCATGCAGAGAAGTTAGTTTGGTAATAAACTCTGTTAGATGGTGCTAACTAAAACAAGCTGAGGCTGCTCAGTGATAAATGTGGTGTGATGCCATGCTGCTTGCAGGCTCAAGCACTGTGCTGCTTATTCATGTCTGACTACCGAACCCTGGTGAGCAACTTTGTATGTCAATATTATGCCAAAAAGCATTGTAAATGTGCAGTCAATATAACTTAAATGGCTGAAAGTACAGGAAATTACAGATTTCCTGTAAATCAGTATGATCAACAACATCAAAACCTTGTCACAGTTTAGCACTGAAATAGAAATGATTCATCTTTGTGTGCAAACTAAAGATAAAAACTGCTTCCTTCCCTTAGATCACAGAAGTGGATATGGGAGTAAATGCTGTTAAAACCCACAGTGTTTGTTATTGAGTACCATGGTGCCATCGCCACATTGAACTACTGCATCAAAATTCTCCTATTGGTTTTAGGATTCATTCAGTCTTTTTACAGCAACAACATAAATCAGTCTATATCACACTGAAATGATCTCTACCATCTATAATACTTTATATATATGTTTTATGATAATTTAATGTACTTCAATTTAGAAAATTTACTTTGTTCCTCATTTTTGGATGAAAGTATTGCGCAAGTGTTATGCAATACTGACGACCAAGTCTCCATTTCCTGAAAACTTCACAACTTCACACCTAACAAGGACTTTATATAACAGGGTGTTAGGCTCAGTGGAAATTACATTTATTGCAAATCCAAATGATTTCTTGTCATTTCTATTTATTTCCAGTTAGCACAAAATTGGTCATCTCTTGGAAAACCTGAGCTGGTTTACAGTGTTTTAATGAGGGATGCTGGTGATACGTCTCAGCATTTGGTATTGTGATAGTATTGTGAACCCATCCTGCAAATGTACTTCATTTATGTTTTTACATTTACTATGATACAGTAAATAACATTATTGAACATAAAGTTTCCATTGATATATTGTCATGGGAAATCACTTCAAAAAGTTATACAGTTATACTAAAGTTTGACAATATGTACATTTACTTATATTTTTTAATCTTATGGTATAGCACATTTGAAGAACAAAATTGGCTTGCATGGAAACTGTAAAGGTTAAGCTTAACCTATATGTTTAGGATTTATCTGTTGTTACCAAGGCCGGACTATGCAAAGAGGGACACTGCCTTAAGGCCCCAGACCCCCAGAGGTGTTCTTTGATACCATAAATTCCACCTGCAGCATTACCGATATTACCACAAAATAAACTATTAATCTGCCCCCTGGTAGTTACTCTGGTGTACACAAAGGGACATGTCTGACCTAAAATACCTTCTGATGTAAATGTGTTAATTCAAATAATTGCAAACAAACTTAACTTTCTAACATCTTTGATAAGCATTGTGCTCTCTGAGACATGTTTCTTCCTGTGAGAGCAGAGTTTAATGAGCCCCCACAGGTGTTTTCACTTATTCTGGTTGATTAGACCTCTGCTGGGGTCACTGAATGGCAGTATGACCATTGGTGTGGAGGGCCTTTAAAGGGTAAAAAAAAACAAGCTTAAAGTTGCGTGCAGAGCTCATCTACTGCGTTAGTATAGTTTTTCAAAGACAAAACCTGACTGAGGTGACAATGTTCTAAAAAATTGATAGAAATGTGCCACATAGTTAAACATTAACAAGTACCCTACAAACCCGCTTCTCCTCTCAAAACGACTGTCAACAGCATTACGGTTCTGGTTTTGGCCTCAAATCTCGCGAGATCTTGTTTACTGCTGAGTTGTCCCCGCAAGGGAAATTACAGTGAGACTTTCAGTAGAGAACTACTCGGCTAAGGTAAGTGAGGACACTGGCACCTCCACCAACCTGATAACACACACGCAGGTCCCAGCAGGAGGTTAAATAATGGTGTGTTTGAGGACCGACTCGTGCTGGTTGTTTAGTCTCTGTGTTGGCGGCTCGCAGGCAGCAGGATGCCCGCTGAGGTGATAAGCGGATGGATGAATGGGGTGGATCGGGACAGAGGATACGCTAGCTACCGTGGCGTCTCATCGACACGGCGAATAGAGCTAAATTACACTGATAAAGTAGTTTACGACATACTAGATCACAAGGAAACTCTTAACGTTAGCTGAAATTAAGCGTTAATCTTTATCTAAAGCGTTGAGATGTGCGGGGCCGATGTAACATTAACGGCTAATAACGGTCGGATCGCCGTTAACGTTAACGGCTAATAACGGTCGTATAGCCGTGACGTTACCTTAATGTTACCTTAGCATCTCCGGCTAGAGGTTGACGTAACTTGAGTCACCCCGGAGCTGAATTAACATTATCAGGCGGCCGGCATATCGTGGCCCTGTTCCCACGTAAATCACCACTTTCAGAGCTCATATTTTTAAAACCTGTAAACCCATCTGTGAGCGGAGAGGAGCTGGTGTCAGCCGGTGACAAGTGTGGTGATCACAGTGGTGATCCTCTTCAGCACCATGGACAGCTAGCCTCTTATCTACTGACGACCATATGTATTTTATCTTCTGTTTCAGTCTCTGAATCCCTCACTGGTTTGGTAGGATGCTCAAGTCAATGCACAATATATATATATATATATATATATATATATATATATATATATATACTATAACAAAATATACAAATGGGCGTCAGTGGACATATTATGCTCTGTTGACAACCATATCTGCAAAAAGACTGCCTCTTGATATTCAGAGTGGACAACTAGACTGCAGACTCCTCGTGAAAATGGGTTCTTCTGGTCTCTGTTTGAGTCCAGGTGGCTTTGGGGTTGGAGTTGAGACTGATTGTGTTCAAGCCCGGCCTCATAATGTAGGACATTTTGCATGTGCTCCGAGGGCTTGGCGTTGTTGCAGGATAACATTTGAAGGAGACGAAAAAAAATGAGGGAGAAGGAGTCTGAACAGATTGTGCTGTAGCCTGGAGTCATGGCACTGACATGCATCTCCTCTGCTCGCTCTGTGATAATGGCCGTGGGCCATTAGCATAGCTTGCACGCCTGTCTTGGGGTGTGCATGTAGAAGTGAGAGTTTCTGGCATAGTGGTGCATTGTTTTCAGAAATGGGAAAGGTGAGCTGGAGCATTCCCTTAGGCCTTACAGACAGGTTAGCTTATTAATTATCCTCTCTTTCTTCCAACATGTTTGTGATTTACAACAGCATCCTTCATTGGATTTTGTTTATCTTGCAAAACCGCAACGCACATAAAAGTATCACTAAATTGTTATTTCTTCTGTTCCCTTTCAGCCCTCCTTTTATAATCTATCCCTGCTGGATGAGTCTAACTTCGCAGAAAGGCATCTGTAATCGCAATTGTAGCCACACACTGGTATTAAAGAACTTCATCTGAATCATGGGGAACATTTTCGGGAGTTTGCTGAAGAGCCTCATAGGGAAGAAGGAGATGAGGATCTTGATGGTGGGGCTCGATGCTGCAGGAAAAACAACAATCCTCTACAAGCTCAAACTGGGGGAAATAGTCACCACCATCCCAACCATTGGTAGTTGCACAGTCAAAATAACATATTGCCATGCACACTAATGAGTGGAGCACCATGTTTGCTTTACACGTCGTGTGACCCTGCTCTTATTTTCAGGGTTTAACGTGGAGACGGTGGAGTACAAGAACATCAGCTTCACTGTGTGGGACGTGGGTGGGCAGGACAAGATTCGCCCCCTCTGGAGACACTACTTTCAGAACACACAGGGTGAGAAGAGCTGAGCAAAGGGTAACTCCGGCAAATTTACCATTCTTCTCCAGAAAATAATGTATTTTATTTGTTCCGCTCGCTGTTTCAGGTCTAATCTTTGTGGTGGACAGTAACGACAGAGAGCGTGTGAACGAAGCACGAGAGGAGCTGATGAGGATGTTGGCTGAGGACGAACTGAGGGATGCGGTCCTCCTTGTGTTTGCCAACAAACAGGCAAGAAACCACAACTGCTCTGCATGTATACACACATATTATAGACAGTACATATACATTTATACACAACAGGGTTGTAGTGGAGCATCAACCCAAATAAACCCACCTCTTAGCATCTTTGAGATAAAAATCTACTTCAAGATGATTATTTGTGAATCAAATTTAAAGACGATATTAACTTTAGAAATACTATAGGTGAGTTATGAAAAAGCTGCTCTGGCTTACAATCCTCTGTAAGTTTTTGTACATATTGAACAAATACGATACAATATGTTACATTACATTACAGTCATTTAGCAGACGCTTTTAGCCAAAGCGACTTACAATAAATGCATTCAACACTGGTAATCAAAAGAACTACTAGTCACCAGAAGTCATAAGTACATTTCCTTTTCCAAACAAGCATCTAAGAGCATGAAGCAGACCATAACTCAGAGCCAAAGTACAGTGCAGAAACAAGAAAAACAGTTAGTGCTATAAGTAATACGTATACAATAAGTGCAACAAGCTTGTATGAATACAGTAAGTGCTAAGTGAATGTTAATTAGTGCGCTTTAGTGGTGCTGGTTGGCAGATTTTACCTTTGCACAGAGCCAGGCTAGCTAAGCTGTCCACCTGCAGGCTGTAGCTTCATATTCATCACACAGACAGGATAAATGTAGTTCCAAAAATGTAACACTATTCCTTTAAAGTTTACCTTTCCATTTCCCATTGTATAACTGTAGGTACATTAGTAAGTCTGCAGATGAGCGTGTCATTTTCAATTAATCTACCAATTACTTTTTGGATTCATTGATTAAGTGTTAAAATGTTAGGAAATAGTGAAAAATGCTCAGCTCAAGGTGAAGATTACAAAATACTTGTTTTGTCCGAACCATCAAATATCCAAAGATGCTTATTTTACTACCATTTAACAAATAAAAGCAGTGAATCTTCACATTGAAAAAGCTGAAACTAGACCACATTTGGCATATTTCCTTAAAAAAATGATTTAAACGATTGGTGTCAATAATCAATTAATTTACTTCACATATGCATACAGGTGCACACATGCATCCGTCTCGCTGATCCTTGGTTTTTCACACTCTCTCCTCACTGAACTCTCGCCTCTTTAACAGGACTTACCGAACGCCATGAATGCTGCCGAGATCACAGACAAGTTGGGCTTACACTCCCTGCGTCACCGCAACTGGTACATCCAGGCTACCTGCGCCACCAGCGGCGACGGCCTCTACGAGGGCCTCGATTGGCTGGCTAATCAACTCAAGAACAAGAAGTGAGAAGAAAACTGGAACAAGCTTCCAAACCCGTCCAACTTTTTACTTGTTTTGGGAATGGGGGCGGGAGTTAGGTACAGGGGGTTTGATCAATAGGTGAAAAGCAAGATTCTGGGTTTGGGGGGAGATTTTAGGCTTTAATTTTCAGTCTGTTGCGGTTCCCTTCTTTAAAGCAGATTCTCATACACTTCATATTTAACCACTCACACACACACACACACACACACACACACACACACACACACACACACTAATCGTAAGCAATCACAGCAGACACTTGCTTTTCCTGTGTCCACCTCTTGTCCTTAGGTGCAATGTACTGTATGTTCGTCTCTAGGTGCTGTACCACGTTGTTGAGTCAGCAATGAGTCAAAAGTGACTTTTTGTTGATGTATGTCTTTCAACTGTCAGTCTTCCATACAAAGAACTCATCTATGTCAGTTGCACTTCCTGTTTTTTTAGTTGTTTTTTTATATCAGAGTCATGTTTGGGAACAATCACAGCTGGTGGATTTTAATGTGTGAGCAATGCTGAGGCACTTAGATACTCAGATAAAGTGTGTGAGCGTGCCCACAAACTGTATGTGTTTGTGCAAGTGGCCCAGTCAGTATTAATCATGAAAAAGACAACAGGACTGGAGTTTTCTGCTGTCACACGTCCTCTTACTGCCTCATTTTGAAAATCTTTTGATATCTGTGGTGTGTTTTTACTCCCTGCGTGGCAACCCCAAGCATTGAAGCCGCCCTTTTTAAATATTTGAAAACGCACAACACGCTCTCTACCGCCTGAGCTGCATGCATCCTGGTTGATCTCGCTGGCATTGTTGCATACTTTTCCATCCTCGGAGCTGCATGCATGTTGACGCTGTTTGTGGAATTTCTCTAACTGCCTTCATTGTGTTCTGTATTTAGTTGTTAATATGTGCTAGGTACAGTATAGTCAGCTTTTTGGTCTTTTTAACGTGAAAGCAGTATACAAAACACAGCACTCATGACCTGCACAGCTGTTGCTTGTCTGCCTTCATGTGGGTCCATACCAGTACTCAAACTGCGTCAGGTTGCTCTCACTTTGTGTGTTTTCGTCTCAGACTTGCATATCGGGGGGGAAGATAACTTTATGTTACTGAATGTGAATATTGTTGATGAATCTATAAATGACTGTAATATTTATTTGACATGCATATTCCTTTATTTTCCGTGATAATTATGTGAATGAAAGCAGGGTAAGCAGACCAATTCACTCATCAGCACACCCTTGACTCACTTCTGAACAGCAGTGAGTTACTGCGTCACCACTGATACCAGCAGAATCCTCAGACTTCTGATAAAAAGAACAACTTCTTGTGTGCCATACATGGGTACTACTACTCATATACCAGTGACAGTACAATACTCTAGATCCACTCCAAGTTATGAGTGCATTGTTCATATTCAGCATATATGTTAATCATGATTTGGATCATTTGGGTTTTGTGGCCTTATATTTAGTGATCACTTTTAATTGATTTCTTCTCAGCTTGTTCGGTTCTGATTTTGAGTCATATATATTGATCTGTACTGAATGATTTACAGCTTTATTTCTCTATGCTGTCATAAGACGGCGTTTGCACCACAGTTTAAAATGATTAGGCAAAAGTTTTGTCCTTTTTTCTGCCAGTTTACTTGATTCATATTTGGTGGTAGATTTCTCTGGTTTTCTTTTGGGTGTTAAAAACATTGATGTAGACTGTGTCTGTGAAACAATGATAATCAGTGCCAACAAAAAAACAACTTGATGATTCACTGTACCGTTATAGTTACACAAGTAGATTGAAAAACGGTGAAAACTATGTTTCAATGCTGAATGCAAGGAGACATCTGTATGTGATGTAAGACAACAAACAAAATCCTGCTGTATTACAAATAAACCCATTTTCTCTATGAGCTGTCTCATGAACTGTGAGTGAGTGTTTCTGATGGATTTCATATTAACATCTTAAATCCATGTTCACAAGTGACTGAAAAGGTGGAGAAGATCTGTCTGTGACAAGCTGCCACCAGAAGAGGGCGGCCTTTAGCAACAGTTTATGTTGTGATTCAAAGCATCAAGAGCTGTGTCTACATTTCATAAATCAAAGTAGTGGCTAATTTATCTGTTTGACCCTCTTTATCATCTCAATAAAACACATTCAATATTGTTTTATTGATAGCAGTGGGGTCTGTGGGACACCAAACAATGAGGAAGTAAAGTCAATCTCAACAAACCTCACAGGTTAAAAGGGAAATACCAGTATATCAGTATTTTTAAAATACTGTCCTTAAAGTGGGCTGTTTTTAGTTGAAGAAATAAATAACAAATTTGCCTATCAGAATTTCTTTCAGGCAGAGTAGAGTTTGGTTTTAAGACCAACATGAGAAACTATGGGACATGCAACTGTTTATAAATTAAACAGCTTTTAAAAAACAGTTTTGAATAAAGCATTGAAACACATCCAAACAAATTCATAGAATTTCCTGGTCTGTGGGACGGCTGTTTGGAATAATGGCCCCAGTATTTCTGAAATCTTGACTATGGCCATGTCTTGTAATGTTTCTGGCTATTTTTCTTTATAATTTTGCAACTTTCAGAGTATGTTTGATTTTGACAACCATGGGTTTCAGTTATACTTTATCAGTCTGCTGAAATCACGTTTACTGTGAGTAGAAAAGCACATTTAGGTCAAGTAGACTTAGTAGTTCCTGTTTACCTGTTGATGCTTATAATTTGTAAGACACACGCCAGGAACACGTTCATCATAATAACAGATTCCTGACAAATGCTGAATGTTCCATTCTGTGTGTGTGTGCGTGTGTGTGTGTGTGTGTGTGTGTGTGTGTGTGTGTGTGTGTGTGTGTGTGTGTGTGTGTGTCCTTTGCTACTTTTTTTATTGAGAGAGTACAGACTGAACACATGTAATGTTTACAATCTTTTTGTGTGTCCCTGAATTTATTCCGCTCCTCAGCAGGCTGTTTCTGTGAGGAAATACTTTTGAAAATGACTTCCGGGTAGTGGTCAAATATTAACCATTTGTTTTCAACGCTGTTTTTACATTTCAAATAACTGACTGGAAAAGAAGTAGATGACTTTTTCTGATGAACTGGAGACATTTTTTTGTCAGATGTATAATTCTATGGAATTATACCTGTTTAGATGGAGAAGTTTGTATTGCGTGTGTGTGTGTGTGTGTGTGTGTGTGTGTGTGTGTGTGTGTGTGTGTGTGTGTGTGTGTGTGTGTGTGTGACAGAGAGACCGGAGCTGCAGGCAGAGCCAGTTTCTATAGAGCAGTTCAGCTGGCTCGCCCACTCTTACAGGCGGACGATGTTTGCATGAAGCTTGAGTGTCAAACTGACATGATGACATGAGATAAGATGGCTGGCTTCAAGAAGAGCACTTCCTGCTGTGCAACTTGGCTTGGTTTGTAAAGCAGTTAGCTGACGCTGTTATCTCATTAAATTAGTCCAAAGTATATCAGTAAGATCATGCAGCAATAGAATGATGCAGCAATAAAAACAATCTTATATTACCAGGGCACCAGCAAAAAGGAGTGGAGGGGTCAAAGCCTGATCTTAAGACAACAGACATATGAAATGTTTCGTGAGGATCAACAGTGACAGAGTGACTTATACAAAGGAGCAGGAGGAGAACAGACAGTGCTAGAAGAGGTGTATTTTTTTCTTCTTCAGGACAGTACAAATGGTCCATTCTTTGTTGTTTGGTTATGAGGAGGAAATAGGAATTGACTCACCTGTTCGGACCGTAATAATATGTCAACTCTGTATTTGCATTTTCACAGTGATTGAGCACAAAAATGTGAAGAGTTAAAATTATGTGCACACAATGTTCAATAAATGTATGACAAATGCAGAATAAAAGGGGAAATGTCACCCCTGCACAGCTTCACCCTCGCTGCTGTGCAGGTTATTCTGCACATCAAGTCTGAAAATCAGTGCAGTTTTTTGAGAACGAATGTCATACTTTGTCACAGGTTTCCAAGTGCCTGGTACCAAAAATCATGCTCATGATAAAATATGCCTCTTACTGAGCTCAAAGTGCCGTGTAATCACAATGTTCCTAGTTTGATTGTGACCTTTGTTGGAGATCATCCCAGTTAATATTCGTCCACATCGCCCATCTTAACAGTCAAACTTTCAAAATAAAGGCAAAATGCTCCACCATCACATTGTTGTGAAAGCTCTGCTGTGTAAATGGTCACAATGACAATCTTGGTGGGACTGTGCAACCTAGAAACTGCACACACAACAAGTTGCAGTTTGTTGTTTTTTTTGGGGGGGGGGGGGTATTTTCCCTGTACATTTATACATTTGTACATTTGGAACATGTACTTCGAAATTATTTTCCTGCTCTTGGTTTTTTTCTGTATCGTCCCAGAACTCAACTTAAAATAAAGTGAGATATGAGTGTTTGTTGTCTTTGTCTCTCAACTTTACTCCTCACTATAATATCATCCCTCACACTTTCCTACTGATTTTATTTAAATGTTATTTCTGTTTTGTAAATTCTATTTTGTTGGTAATTCTACTTTTGGCCTGCCTGTGTAACATGACATGCTTTTATTGTGAAGCACCTCATAGGCCAACTTTTGTTTGGAAAATTGCTGAATAACTTACTTTACTGCAGACCCACTGTGGACTATAACATCAAAAGCCCTCCTCATCCAAACTATTTGGCCTTGCATGAACACCTAACGAATGATTCATATTTTTATTTTACAAAATAGGCCCTACAAACTGTTTTCATACACAATATTGATCAATAAACCTAAATTAACTATAGGAAAAACATTATTGAAGACTGACACCTGCCCCTGAATGCATCCATTCATGTGTTTCATGGCCAAAAGCATCGTCATTTCCCTGGATGTGGAAGAATGAAACTCAGCTACTGAATCTTCCAGGTTGTGTAAGCGCCGTGCAGGCCCTCCCACATAAATCAGTGCCAGAGAAACAGACTGGCCCGTCACTGATTGGCTCCACGCTGAGCTCCAATCATTGAGCTGTAGTGATTCCTCTCACTCGAGATGAAGCGGACAGCTCGTAAAGTTACGGCTCAGTTAAATGTCAAACAGAGAAAACACCAACAGGTTTTCACTATAGGGCGGATTTCCGTCTTCATTTCAATACTAGAAGAAAGCTAAGAAAAGGAATAAGAAAGACGATTGGGATTAACTCAACAACTGTTGTTTCTGAATGGACTCTATCAGGTTAAAAGGACCGAGCACGATTTTCGATGCGAAAAGGACAAACGTCTTCTTATTAATGTAATGGCAATGTTTGTTTAAAACGTCATCAGCTTGGAAATTTTAGTGAGGATGACCGCCCTCATGAGGAAGGTGCAACAGATGCTGTGCGTCCTGTTGCCGTTTGCTCTCCAACTCTGCAGCGCGCAGACACAAGGAGGTGGGCACACACACACACACACACACACACACACACACACGCGCGCACAACTTTTCTGTACAGAATCATCCCTTTTTTATTCTCAAGTTTCCCACAATATATTTGACAAATCCATCCGAACACCTGGATAAGAGTTGCTCTCTAGCCTGCTGACAAAACACCTGTCCTACCTCACAAACCACACACGAGAACCTGTTCCGCACACGTACAACTTGTTTGCTGTGAGTCACCCGCACCTCTCCCACGACTCTGTGTGGGCTTTATCATGTTTGACTCAATTGTTTCAAGGCTTTGCAACAGAGGAGCCCAACCTTACACCGCATGTTGACTGACAACCACAGTCAGCCCAAACGAGATTTCCTTTAAAATGAAAAAAAAAATGCTCTCTGTAAAATTGTAAATCTCCTTTAGAGTAAGTATTCTGATTTACTAGTTAAGTAAAACTATACTACAATGTAAAAAAATGAATAATACTAATTAAAAGTCCTGCTTTAAGTCGTGAAAGTGCATACTTAGCAGAATGCAAAGCAGCAAAACATCACAATTGAGAGACTGCAACTTAGTATTGTTTTGTTGCCAACAATGACTCAAATAAATGTAGCTAAGTAACACGTGTAATACTTCCCTCTGAAATATAGTGAAGTAGAAAGTAACATAAGATGGAAATCCTCAATTAAGTCAAGATTGCACTTGAATAAAGATCTCCATTAAATGTATTGATCTGACGTGTTTGAGGCAGAGAGAGAGGTGTTGTGATTTGAATCCCAGCAAGACTCTGTGAACTTTGACCTCGTGCTCTTGTTGCAGTCACCTGGCCGTAGGTGAATCGAGTGGTGCTCTGATTAAGAGAAAAGCTATGTGAACATGAGATCATCGATGCTTAGGCCGCTGATGCTCAGGTGACAAAGCCTCTGGCACCTGAAGTAAAAACGAAGAAAAAAAAAAGTTTGATCATATGAGAAGGAAGATTTGATTGTTTGTAAGAGGTTCTGTACTGTAATGATGCTATAAATGCATTCTGAAATCCATAACAAAGTATAAAACGTACTAAACTAAGTTAACTTGGTGTGTACTTAATGTTTCACTAAACATTTTTATATTGAAGAGAAGCATTGATGCAAACCTTGATTGAAATATTTGCTTGTTTAGAGTTAGTAATGTCCATAAACTAATGACATTTCAGAAGTATATTATCTCCCATCAGCCATTAAGCCAGTTGTTGAACAGGATTTTGTTGTGCAGTAACCATGTAGTTATGAAAGAGATTGCTGTTGTTATGTGGATGTAGGTGTACCTGTACGCCAAACTTTTGATGAACATGTCTGTTGTAATATGAGGTTAATTGGCCAACCATACTAAAATGAAATAACCAATGGTAATATTGTTTTTTGTGTGTGTTTGGGGGCACTCGTGGTGTCTTTTTAGGTTAAACTTCAAAGCCAGTTGTCATGTTAGATCCTCAATGCACTTTTCTGCAAGAATCAAGTGTTTGATTATTAAGTGAAAATGCTTTTCAAAACACACACACGCACACATTACACAAACATGTTCACGTTGTAAATAAACAACACAGCTATAGCTAATTTGTAGCACTTTCATTTTCAAATACAGTTGTGCCAACAGGAAGTGAATTTTGATTCTAAAAATATTATCATGACAAAATAGTGCATATGCCATGTCTCAGGGTTTAAATGTGTGATGTTTCAGAGGGGGCTCATGTATCAGTGTAAAAGTAGATTTCATATCTTTCAAGAAAACAACAATAGGTGGTGCCTCTTTAAAGTGCTTCTGTACTTTTACAGGAGTGACATCCAAATAACCGACCCGTCAAACTGAAAATATGCTGCCGCTCCTGTTAGCAAAGCATGATGTTAAGTAACTCTCTGTGTCTGCCTCAGTCTGTTCACCAAAGTCTGAGCAGTCCTGCATGTTGGGAACATACAAAATAAATATTTCTGTTCATTTGGCTGTGAAACCACGAAATTAAATAGTTCATGTGCTCAGGTGTCTTTGTGTTTGCGAGTGTGTGTACGCTCACTTGTGAGGTATGCAGTAATCTCTGGCACATTCTGTGCCAAGTTTCTGTTTACCTCAGTCATCGTCTCAACCGCTTTATTGAGCTTGTTTATCTCCTCCTCCCTCTTTTCTTTTCTTTCTCTCCCTCTCTTCTTTCTGAAAAAAAACAGCTGAACCTGATCCGTGTTGTGTTTTTGTCATGTGTTGGGTTACACTTTAGTGCTGAGAACAATGAGTCCATTTTGCTTTGAGTTCATGTCCTGTATATGATAGTTAGTGATGGAATAAGTAGGAAGGCAGACATGCAGTGTCTGAAAAGAGTGAGGAGACACACAGAGCGTGAAGTGTCAGTATAGACAGCAAGAGGCTTCTTGATGCACTAAGACACTCTTTCAAAATAGGGCCATTGTGTGCATGTGCATGTGTAAATGTGTGTGTGTATTAACTCTGAACCCTCCACCCCATTCCTTTTTTCTCCATCATCCATCTGCCAACACTGAAAGTCCTCCTTTGACAGAAAAAACCCCACTCAGCCTGTTGAGATTTCTCGGCTTCTATAGCTAGAGCTCGTGCATCGTCTGTATGGTTTGTAACACACTGTATTGCATGTGTGCACACCGGTTTGTCCTGCTCTGGAGTGAGTTGTGATTGAACTGTATACATACTGTACATACTGTACATACTGTGGCGTGTGGAAGGTTCTTGAACATACGTGCGCAGATGTTCGCGAGTATTTCCCAACAGGCAATTCAAAGGGTGCAAAGTCAACAGCAGCAAGTCATCCACTGATAGCTTAAGGTGGGGTTGATATAGAGCTTCACCCTTGAGCAGCTCATAAACTGACATCATTTCAATTGAATGGCTTTTAATGAGCAAAAGTTTCTGAAAGCATGTTAGTCAATGCAACTCATTGTGATAACCCTGATATGAAGCAAACTATAAAGAAATGGCCTATGCTACAGCATGCATAGAAGCAAATGTTAAAGAGATGATGGCATGTGTCATTAAAGGGGTGCTCCAGTGATTTCAGTTATGTAAAGTCGATTGACTTGCAAGAAACAGATTTAAAAAGATATGGTCACAACTGAGGCCGAGATAGCCCAACACACTTCTCTTAATGCAGCTCATTAGTCTATAGTTATGCTGTATTTATGTTACATGGTAAAGACAATTATTTTGAGATGTTTCTGACAGCTACGATGTCTCCCATTGGTGAAAAGAACAGAAGATTGACAACAAACTGATGGGAAACATGCAAAGCCACACTGACACAAAACGTGTACACATTATCAAGATATTTGCCTCTGAGCCTCCTGCCTCCACTCCCACAATACTGAACGTGAATTGTTACATTTAAAGAAATCAAAAGCAGCTCGTCATCCAAGGAACAATGTCCTGATTATTCTTGATAATCCACAGACACCACTATTATGAGTAAGACGTTATTTCTGGAAAGAAATCCTTGAGTAAAATAAACAAAATTCCATTCACTACAAGACTTTCATAAAACTAAAATATTTGCACGACTAGACACCATGCAATGTGTGTTCTGTAATTTGAGTGAACTGACCCTTTAGTGTAATTTGGTACAGAGCCAGTTCCTCTGAACGCGATGTTCTCAGTAACACAATAAGGTGACTCTTATCAGGACTTGATGGACGTAGGACATGCTCGTTGCATGCATCGCTCTCTCTCTCTCTCTCTCTCCCTCTCTCTCTCACACACACGCACGCATACACAAACACTGTGCTTTGACTCCCCTGCTTTGCCTTGTGAGGTTAATAATCATCAGCCCTTTATGCCCTTGTTGATCCTGTTGTTGTACTGGGCTCCATTTTGACTCTATTGTCAGTAGAAGGAATGTGTTTTTGAATATGTAACAGGTGTGTGACGAGTGTAGCAAAAACATTCCTTAAGTCCTTAATGAGTACAACAAAATCAACAACAAGTCAACTGGAGTTGACTGGTTTATGAATATGCTTAGACTGAAATAAAAGGTTTCAGTTCCCCGGAGTAACAAAACAAAATCAATATTGCTTCTAGTGATATCCAGTTACTATACAGTTTTATTTTCTCCTGTTTTGAGACATTAGCCATTGAGATTTCTGCCCCCATCCCCAGTGAAATGGAGGTGCATGGGATTTTGTTTGTGTTGTACAAAGAATTAGAGATTACTGTATTTATCTAAAAAAAAAATCCAGAAACAGAGTCCTAATTACTCTGGATAATCCACACACCTCGCTGTTTCATTGGATACTTTAAACTACTGTCTAAAGAAGAAATAGTCCCTGGATGAAAACTGTTGACACTGTATTCTTATTATCCAGAATAACCATAACAGTATTTCTTGGAAGATATGTTGCTGTTGATTTTTTTAATTTAGATTTTCCAATGCTGGGAGCACTAAATGAAATTTCATATCACAAAATCTTGACAAATAAAACCAAAATCATTAACAGGGTAGGAAGCAAGAAAATATTTTTTCTGTAATGTTAGGAACTAGTAATGTCTTCATAAATTCAGATTCAGATAAATTATTTGGAAATTTCAATATTACACCCGTATCATTGTTGAACATAATATGCTGCTGTAAAAGCCTCTGTTCTCTGGTATCTCCCGATAAAGCCCGACTCGCAGTCGGGTTTCCAATTCATCCCTAAGGTGCTGGATGGGTGAAGGCTAGTCAAGCTCTTCCATACCAAACTGGGAAAACCATTTCTTTATGGACCTTGCTGCAGGAAGTCATTGTCATATTGGAAATGCGCTATTATATCAAAAAACATTGTATGCTGAAGCTTTAAGAGTTAAGTTGAACTGAGGAGACTAGACTATTGAAAAACAACCCCAGACTAAAAGTATGTGGACATATTGCATCTGCACAATGTTTACGTTATCCAGTACGTGTTTGTATTTTTAGTCAAAGTACTTGACATTGAGAACAACACTCGTGTTTAATTCTCTGTCCTCTCTATCCTTCCCTTTCTCTCTGTTGTTTCTCTCCTGTCTGACATTTGAATAGCAAAGCAGCCTTCAAGTGACGCTGACTGGCTGAACTCCCCACAGACCATAAACAAGGCCTTGTATGTTTGTCTCAGAGAAGGACATGCCCGTGTAGAATCCTCAGCTTGTTTCACACTGTTACAGTACATTCATTGATATTGTGCGAGCAGAGAACACAGTGGTGGTATCAAGCATACACTGTTCCCTCATAAATGATTTAACAGACTCATTTTATTTGTATTGTGATACAATTGCGTAAACATCAGTGAAAGTTTTTCTTTTTGACTTTTGTGATGCTATACCCCTTTCTTCTCATTAGGCAAAGATACATATACTAATAAACTACTGATGGCTTATGATACTGTCTTTAAAATGCAATGAATACAGCTGTTGTTAATCTACAATTTTCTTATTGACAACAAATCCCACTACTGTTCTTATCAAGACATGAAGTGAGCCAGTAACAACATGGTTTGCAGGATTTTAAGTTATTAGCATGGTTACAAATGTCAAAGGTCTTTTGAATGAGATGTTCTTAATTCTTTGACAAAACCCAGAATTTCAGGGTTCACTTTGGCTCTTTTTATAAAAGACTGCAGTGCACTGTAGTTTAAATAAAGTTTATATTTGTTGAGGACATTTTCAGTTGTGGATTAACACATATTTGGGGATTGTGAGTATTTACAGCAGTGTGTAGGATCAGCTGAATGATTTTTGGACAGTGGTAGAGGAATAAGCCTGACGAGGCCTTGGATAAACAGCTGTGAAAAGGATCCATTTTTTGTTGTTTTTTTGTTGTTGTTTTTTTGTTCATGGGATCTAGACATATTGACATTAACAAGACTTTGTTCTCTGCTTTTGCAGTTTGTTCCGGCACCAAAAACGGTCTGAGCACGACAGGAAACTCCGAGATCCAGTACAACCTGATGAAGGAGATGTACACCGGCTGTGAGATTGTGCTGAGCAACCTTGAGATTACCATGATGGATCACACCAGAAACTTCTCCTTTCTGCAGGTGAGGCTTTGAACACATGGAGTCATTAACTCGGTACTACTTTCACAGAGCTACTGTGTATGTGTCATTGAGAAAAACTGCAAGGTAACCAGTCTAGACAAGGATATGGATTGACTGATGCCAAATCTTTGTCACTGTCTGTGGTCTCAGATGCACAGTGAGCTCATTTATGTCCTTTTCAAAATCAATCACAGTCATGGTGATTAATGACAAACACAAGCAAAACACACCTCTGCTGCCAGCATGTTGTGACTGATAACAATCACTATGACTAACAAAATCAGAGCAAAGTCAGTGTTCTTCTGAACACCTGTTCTTTAATTCCCTCCTCTCATTATTTGCTAACCCTGCAGTCTATCAGGGAGGTGACAGGCTACATCCTGTTCGCCGTCAACGAGTTCAGCCGCCTGCCGCTGGACCACCTGCGTGTCATCAGAGGCACCACGCTGTATGAGGACAAGTACGCTTTGGCCGTGATGGTCAACTACCAGAAGGATGGGAAGCACGGCCTGCAAGAACTGGGCCTGACACACCTCACAGGTACACAGGAAGTCACTCAGTTAGTGTATTCAAGAGTGGGTGGATGGATAAGGATGTGACACTCGGTTACTGTTGGAGCTCCCACACCCACACAGTGTAGACACACCTTCACAGTGCACCGGTCGTCGGCGAGCTGCGGTGTGTGTAGTCGCAGTAATGTGAAGTTCCTGGAATGTCTCAACTGCCAGTGTAACATGAGCTCCAGCACATTATACTGAGTTTGTATGAGTGGTAGTAAAGGATGAGTCATGGGCGAGTTCAGGCTTGCTTTGGTAATTGTCTTTCCACATTTAAATGTTTGTGTGCCGCCCACAGAGATACTGGAGGGAGGAGTCAAGATCATCCAGAACAAGTACCTGAGCTACGCCCCGCAGGTGAACTGGGCGGACATCGTGAAGGATGGAACAGATCATATCATGATTGAGGGCAATGGGCCTGAAAGTGAGTGCAAAGAAGGACACACACAAGCATCACTTACTTTCCACTCCTTTGGTCTGCTTAATAATGTAAAAATGCATCTTCTGATAATACATGTGTATTGTAGAGCCTTGTGACAAAGCATGTGGAGACCTTCAGTGTTGGGATCCAGGAAATGAAACGTGCCAGATCTGTGAGTGACATTTACTTCCCATGGATCAACTCAGTTCTGTAATGCAGTAACCATGGTGTCTTTTTTTTTTTTTCTGAAATAATTGCCCGTATATGGATGTGGTATGAGGGGGCATGGAGAGACAAATAACTATGAAGAGGTGCCTTGGTTTAAAAGAGTTTGTAACCACTGCTGCAATAGATTAACAAATTAACATACCCTCAACTCTCTTTCAGTGACAAAGACTGTGTGCGCCCCTCAGTGTAACAGCCGATGCTTTGGTAGAAACCCAAGCGAGTGTTGTCACATTGCATGTGCCGGAGGCTGCACTGGACCCCTGGATACAAACTGCTTTGTGAGTCTATTACTTCGATAGGCCTATTAACACAGAAGACATTCTGACACATCACAGCAGAAAAATCACAGGTGTATAACATGAAATGAATGATGGCTGAATTCAATTTGGCCATTACACACTGGCACATTTTCGTAGAACAGAGCCATCATTATGTGCTTTTCCTGCTATGACTAGTCAAAATGTCTGCTGTGAAAATAGTTTATCATAAATATAAAAAAAACATATCCATATGCTGTATTGCTGACAGTGCTGTCTGTATGTGAAATTTTTCAGGCTTGCAGGAACTTCAACAACTCGGGCGCCTGCGTGCCTCTGTGTCCTCAAACCAACATCTACAACAAGCACACATTCAAATTGGAGCCCAATCCCAATGCCAAGTACCAGTATGGCTCCATCTGTGTGGCCCAGTGCCCTGGTGAGTTGACACACGCTGCCTTATATGTTCACACGGACTCACAGTTTATATACCGTTGCTGTTCTCCTTAGAGCATCAATCCACTTTTTATGTTCATACAATACTTTGTTCAGCATTCAAAGCTTTTCATAAAGCAGCAGTTGCATTTTTTTGTTTCTTTTTTAAAGCTAACTTTGTGGTGGACGAAAGCTCATGTGTAAGCAATTGCCCGTCTGATAAAATGGAGGTGGAGAAAAACGGAGTGAAAAGATGTGAACCCTGTGGAGGCCTCTGTCCAAAAGGTATATTTAATTCAACATAGAAGACAGTTGTTTTATGCAACTTAGAGACAAGCGGAGCTAACCGTGTCCCTGGTGATTATATTATATTATATTATATTATACTGTACTATACTATACTATACTATACTATATTATATTATATTATATTATACTATACTATACTATACTATACTATACTATATTATATTATATTATATTATACTATACTATACTATATTATATTATATTATATTATACTATACTATACTATACTATATTTTATTATATTATATTATATTATATTATACTATACTATACTATACTATATTATATTATACTATACTATACTATACTATACTATACTATATTATATTATATTATAATATCTGCTGTCAAATAAATGTATTTTAATAATTGTTCCCAATAAGATGTGGAGGAGTAGAATAAAGTAGCACAAAATGGAAAGTGCTCACATTTATAAGCACAGTATTTGAGTAAATGTACTTTTGGTACTTTTGGCTGGTATTTCCAGCACTGTGCTGGTTGGCTCTAACTGACATCATATGTTCTTAACCTTTTCTTCTTCCTCTTCTTCATCTTGCTCTCAGCTTGTCATGGCACAGGAAGTCCAACCAGACAGACTGTAGATGCTCTTAACATCGACAGTTTCATAAACTGCACTAAGATCCAGGGCAGTCTGCACTTCCTGGTGACCGGGATCGAAGGGTAAACTCATACATAGTCCAACTCATCCATTAATTAAATTAATTAATGAATGATGGTATTTAATAGGATAATAAGTATTTCCATCTGTGCTTTGTGGATACTTTTTTTGGAACAGGTATTTATTTTTTCATCTTTTCTTCTTCTCTTTTCAAAGTGATGTTTACAATGGTGTGCCAGCCCTCGATCCAGAGAAACTGAAAATCTTCAACACTGTTAGGGAGATTACAGGTGTGATGAAACCTTCAATATTCTTTTGATTTGTATGTCACCTCACCGTGTTTACAGTCTGGTTAAGTTCTCTGGAATGCAATGTCTTTATTTTCAGACAGCCTCAGTATCCAGTCGTGGCCTGCAAACATGTCTGACCTGTCAGTCTTCTCCAACCTCCAAACAATTCAGGGCAGAACACTTTACAAGTGAGCAGTAGTTGTTTTCTCTTTTTGTTCTAACATTGTTTTTGTTTCTCTTAATGACTAAGGTCCTGTTATTATCGTGTTGTTTTATCTTTCACTACATCGCAGACTAATAAGCATCACTGGCATGAATCTGATGTCTTGTATCTCTTTGTTTCCTTGTTATACCAAATTGTTACCCAATGTAGAGGACCGAGCTCTAAAAGGTACAGTAAATATTGAACATATGTCCGCCTCTATCCGCCTCTTCATCTCGGTTTGAAATCATTATTCTTGGTTTATTTTTCATATATTCTCATATTCAGTACTGGGATTGTGTGATTGAGATGGTGGTGGGTGCAACTCTTTAATGAATTCACAAGGTTTACTTGCATGCTCTTTCTGATGAAAACTGATTGGCTATTTGGCTGCAAAATATTGGTATGTGATGTTGTATTTTATGGAAGCAAAGAAATAATTTCAACCTTATAAGCAGCTGAACTCCTCATTGCAAAGTTTAATCACTTCTGACTACTCACATAATGTAAGGAATATAAATACCAAATTCTTTGTTTTGTAGCTTTACATTGAAAAACATTTACTTGTTTATATGTGGTTTGTATTTCTCCTTGATATTTTCAGTACGTAATTACAAGTTGTGCAATATCAAAGACACGGACATAGAGGAACTCTTGTTTTTTAAGCTTCACAAATTCAGACAAACAGAACAGAAATACAACTGCACTGAATTTGAGTCAAGTAAAAATATTGGATGGGTGAAATTCACTCAGGCTACGAAGAATAAGCGATAAGCCTGAATAAAATCAGACCTGTGTCCGATCAGTGAATGAACTGTCATTTATATTTTTGAAAAACTGGAAAACCCTGGACACTTTAATATTTGAAAAGTGTATTTTTTTTATGAATTTGTAAACCAAAAAGCTATTTTATACTGTAAAAAAAACATCAAACCTTACAAATTCAGAAAGATGTTCTACAAAGTAAAACACCCAGTTGCGCATAAAATTATAAAGAAATGTCTTTGCTTCCATAGTGATTTAAACAGAATCACAACATTGTCAAATATAAATTTCTTACACAGCATTTATTTTCTATCTTCTATCTCAGGGGCTACGCTCTTCTGGTGGTGAAGATCCGCTCTTTGACCTCGCTGGGGTTACGCTCACTGCGAAAAATAAACGGCGGCGGCGTCTACATCACAGTAAATAGGAAGCTCTGCTACCAATACACCGTTAACTGGACGCGTATCTTGACCAGCGGCTCTCACCTACAGCTACGCCAGAACAGACCAATAAATCAGTGTGGTGAGTGGGGGAGGATCATTTTTTAACCAGCTCATTTGTCAGTGTTTATGATGATACAGTATTGTTTTGTTCTGTTGTGTTTGTAGTTGATGAGGGCCATGTGTGTGACCCCCTGTGCTCCTCTGATGGCTGCTGGGGCCGGGGGCCAAACCAGTGTCTGTCTTGTAAAAAGTACAGCAGGGGAGGAACGTGCGTGCCAGACTGCATGTTCTTAACTGGGTGAGTCTTAACAAAAACAACATTGATATGAATGATATAATTCCCAGTGTTTGTCTTAATGTGAGTAATGTTTGCTGTGGCGTTACTGTCCCAAGGGTTTCAATGTTATCTGCAGTCTGTTGAAAGATTTTGAAAGTGATTGACTTTTCGCTCTGACTGCAGAGAGAGGCGGGAGTTTGCTACTCAAACAGGGGAGTGTATGCCATGCCATCCTGAGTGTAAGGTCCAGGGGGGGAAGCAGACCTGCACAGGCCCGGTATGATTCTCTCTATTCAGTGAGACAAACAGCAGACTGAACAGTGATATTCACAAAACGACTTCTCTAATCTCAACAATTCTGTTGTAGTTACTTTGGGTTGGTTGCTGCCACCTAGTGACATAATTATACTCAATATTACCACTGGCTTCTGTCTGCTGTGCTTTCGTCTGTCAACTAAACTGTCCCTACGTCTTTTAAGGGAGCGGATCAGTGTGTTGCATGTGCCAGCCTGCAGGACGGTCCCCACTGTGTGTCCTTGTGTCCTGAGGGCTTGATGGGAGGGGAGGAAGTTATATTTAAATACCCCAACAGGCAGGGCAGCTGTGAACCGTGCCACGTCAACTGCACCAAAGGGTGAGGTATGAGTGAGTTATTTCTGTGTATTCATGTGTTTGTGTTTGATTCAAACTTACCTCTTTCCTGTGTTTATAGGTGCTATGGCCCAGGAATTGGAGAATGTGGGGGGTCTTCCCGGTACCTTTCCGGGTAAGTTGAATCTGACATGTTTTATGTAACTTAGACATTTTGATTTATTAACAGTTCATGTGATATCTCTTCTTCCTTTTCATCTGTCATCAGACAAACGACCACAGCCATCGTCCTGGGAGTGATTGCCCTTCTTTTTGCCTCATTCTCTGTTTTCGTGCTGACTGTTCTGTACCGTCGAGGTCTTGCCATCCGTCGCAAGCGAGCCGTGAGGAGATACATGGAGAGCGGAGAGGTCAGTCAGAGTCTGAGGTCTTTACGATGTTGTTATACTTCAGTAAACATTTGTTTGAACACATGATCTGTGGGTCTCTCAGAGTTTTGAACCTCTGGATCGTGGAGAGAAAGGCTCTAAAGTCCATGCTCGGATCCTGAAGACCACAGAGCTCCGTCAGATCAAGCTGCTGGGTAATGGAGCGTTTGGATCAGTCCATAAGGTAATGTTGATTGTGGCAGTTGTCTATTCCATCCTCCACTTGCACATTTGATATTGATTTAACACATTTTGAATCCGTCTCTATTTCTTACCACACAGGGCATTTGGATCCCTGAGGGCGATACAGTGAAGCTTCCTGTGGCCATAAAGACGATTCACGATCGAACCAAACGGCAGACCTTCTATGAGCTGACGGATGTAAGAAAACATGACTTAAAGGAAAAGATATTTTGTGTGCCAAATACTCACTTAAAGGTAGGCGTGAAAGGTGAATCTGAAAGGTTTGTAGCTTGCAACTTCGAGGAGTCATCTTGGATTCACAGAAGTTCCTGGAGTCACTTAAAAACAAAATAATAATAACATGCCGTAACTTATCCAAGGAAACTTCTCAAATCACTCCTGCAGCACTTCTCAGATGATCTGTATGTGAAGTAGGTTTTCAAGAACTAATTTCCCCACAAGATTTATTGGCAATATGAGGATTATTTATCTGTGATATATGGAACATAAAGAGGAGTCTAATATGTTGCAGGAGCTTGATAAATGTGAGAGGTTTATTTGGACATTATGATGTTTAACCTTCTTGAAGAAGCAATCTTCAAACTTTTCACAGCCTACAAGAAGTGAATATTTGATACTTAAAGTATTTAAGTATTTCTTTAAAACCTGAATTAAAGGTTGTAATTTATTTTAAAAGTCTGTAATAATTTACTGCTCCCTGTAGCACATGATGACCATTGGAAGCATGGACCATGTTAATGTAGTCCGGACCCTGGGTATCTGTCCCGGGGCCAGCCTGCAGCTCGTCACTCAGCTCAGCAGTCAGGGCTCCCTGCTGGAGCACGTCAGGAACTGCAAGAACAAACTCAGCCCGCAAAGGCTGCTCAACTGGTGTGTTCAAATCGCAAAGGTAAAGGACCAACCTTTTTTGTTTGTCTGCGGAGGCTGTGTGTAGAGCACTAATTGGTCTTAAACGCAGTTGTCCTTTCTCATCAGGGGATGTATTACCTGGAGGAGAACAGGATGGTCCACAGGAACCTTGCAGCGAGAAATGTGCTCCTGAAGAATAATTACACAGCCCAGATCTCAGATTACGGCATTGCAGACCTACTTTACCCGGATGACAAGAAGTACTTTTACAATGAGGTCAAGGTCCGTAGCCTGGTTGAGAAAAGATACTGAGTAATATGATCAAAGTTCATTAACAGAGCCTTTGACATGAACTTCTTTTTGCGCACATTCACTGAACACATGTTCTGTTGTTTTCACTGACGTAATTAATGAAGACATTCTCTTTTTACGTCTTTAGACACCAATCAAATGGATGGCCTTAGAGAGCATCTTGTTTCGCAGATACACACATCAGAGCGATGTCTGGAGTTACGGTGAGTTTTAAACCAGTTTACAAATCCCAGTTGAGTGTTAATGAAAACAGAGGTGGAGGTTTGGATGTTCCAGCTGCACCAGTCATGCTGTTTCATGCCACATTATATTTGTCCCCTTCATTTAGGTGTGACAGTGTGGGAGATGATGTCCAATGGGGCTGAGCCGTACACTATGATGCGCCCACAGGACGTTCCTGATCTTTTGGAAACGGGCGAGCGTCTGTCGCAGCCTCAAATTTGCACCATTGATGTCTACATGGTCATGGTCAAGTGTGAGTGCTTGTCTTCGATACTTCTTTTACACTGGTCTGACCTACAAAACGAAAGCAGTAATACAAACGTATGCGTTTAAGACATGATAGCAGATGAATCAGAATGAAACACCTCAGCGACTATTGGATTCAGATTCGGATTGCAATGACATTTTGTACAGTCATGATCTCCAGAGGATGGATCCTATAATTACTTTGGTGGTTGCCGGACATTTTCTTTTTCGCCACCAAAAAGTAAATTTTTGAATTTTAATAAATTGTCCTTACAAACATCCTTACATGTCCTTACATGTCAGCGCCATCATCAAGTCAAAATTTAATTTGTCCAATACTTTGGTTTATTCCCAAATACCTACAAAACTAATGACTCTCACTTCAGGCTTTGTGTTTAGATCAAATTAGCAAATGTTAGCAAGCTGCACCTAGACAGTGAATATGGTAAAACATGAATACCTGCTGCTTAGCATTGTGAGCATGTTTAAATGGTGACGTTAGCACTTAGCTCAAAGCATCGCGGTACTATCTTACAGAGCTGCTAGCATGGCAAAAGACTAAGTTGTGTTTATATTGTATTTAATTAGTTTCAGATGCTCCTTATGGTGCGTTGTTTTCATAGAAACGAGTGGCAAACTATGGCTTTCATTTTTTATTTCAAGGTTGGATGATTGATGAGAATGTCCGTCCAACATTCAAAGAGCTGGGAAATGAATTCACCAGAATGGCCAGAGACCCGCCTCGCTACCTGGTGATCAAAGTAAGAAAGGATTTGTGTTTGTCAGTATAGCCACCCAATCGGTACAGCACTTGTTGTTTCTGTGGGCAGAATAGTTCTGTTTATTGTGGCACTTTAGTAAAAACGTACATGCAATATGCTAATTTATGTCTCACTTCTGTCCACCAGGAGGACTGCAACCAACAGGACTCCGCCCCTGATGAACTAGCCCAGCGGAGTGCAGACCTGGACGACCTGGACGATCTAGACATTCAGCTGGAGGAGCAGAAGGAGGAGGCGGTGGAAGATGGTATGACTCGAGCCCCTCACTACTTGTCTCAAGCCAGGAGCCTCAGCCGCCTCTCCAGGATGGACACTCCCAGAGTAAGAGACACCTCTTCCTGTTAATTTCATCGCCAGTTTATATCTGGAAATGTCTTTTCTGTCACTAAATCACACTCCTGTCTTTTCTTGTAAAGGTGATTATTTCGCCATCAAACGTGGTGGGTTACCTGCCTATGACCCCAGGTTTTGACAACCCAGGACAGGTAGCTAAAACAGTCTACTTTTAATATAAATTGTTTTGTGTTTTGTGTAACTGAGCATAATTAGGTTATACTATTTAAATATATTATCAACATCATCCTACTGCACATTCCTCTTGCCATTTTACGAATGCAGGTGTGTTTGTGTTGCCTTGTATAGGCCATGTGGCAGTCACGCTCTCGACTAAACTCAGCCCGCACTGTGTCTGAGAGCTCGGAGGGCTGCGGCACAGCAGTGGAGCTGGAGATGAGTGAGGACTTTTCTCTGGCTGGTAGCCTGAAGAGACGACGTCAACGCGAGGACAGCGCTTACATGTCGCAGAGGGACAGCTTGTCCGGCGGGCCACCAGAGACTCCATCACCAGAGATGGAGGAAGAGGACCAGAATGGATATGTGCTTCCTGGAGACAGCCCAGAGAGAGGTGATAGCATCATTGGAAATATAGTATATTGAAATTATATTGTCAATCATCTTTTCTCTGAAATGGGTTTATATGTCTGGGTTAGTTCTGCTGAGTCACAGCCACCCTTTTAAAGAATGAATACAAATTGTCTAGGTTAATAGTATGTTCTTCATAGCTCCTCACACATTACTCTCCTGCAAACCTCACTTTATCCACTTTTCTTTCTTTTTTTGTCAGAAACCCTACTTTTCTCATCTCGGGCCAGTCCTGGTAGGATGGGTAAGTCTCATTCGTCGGGCCTCCTGGATGACCCAGATGAAGAAGAATATGAGTATATGAACAAGCAGACATGTGTAACAGCTGTCTCGCCCAGGCACAGCAGCAACCGGCTGAAGCCGAACAAGAAGCGCACCTCCTCCGTATCGTCACAAGCGACAGCGTGCTCAGGTGACACCACATCGTCTGTGGAGGTCCGAGGAGGTCACACAAAAAGTAATCACAACTCTGATTCAGAGCAGCAGGGATCTAATGAAGTTGAATATGAATACATGGACATCAGGGGTAATGAAAAGGATGAAAGCCCTCCAGTGCCTGACACTCCTTCTCGTCCGACAACACAAGCAAGGATGGGCAAAGAGGAGGAGGAGGAGGAAGAGGAGGAGGAATATGTGGAGGACAGTAACTATCATTACACAAACAGACAGCCGAAGCTGCGTCAAGCTCTTCGAGACAAGAAGGAGCTGAAGATAGAGGGAAGGGACGAGGACGAGGAGGAGGCGTATGAGTATGAGGACATGGACTCCTTTGCTGCCCTGCGGCCTGGAGATGCTGTGGTGTACCACAACCTGCAGAAAGGCGGAGAGGGAGCAGAAGGGGGCACAGAGGATCATCAATCTGGGTTTGAACCCTACGTAAAAGTGCGAGCTGGAGTCAGGGTTGGGGAACCTGCAGCTGTCGACAAATCCTTTGACAATCCAGACTACTGGCACAGCAGGATGTTTCTGAAGCCCAACGCCGTGCCTACATGAAGAACATTTTAAATCTCATGAACTTCCCTCTGAGACTTATTCATGAAGGACTTGAAACAGGAAATGCAATCTAAAGCCATGTTCATAATGTAGCCTATGACACAATTTCAAAAACCCAACAGGCTCGACTTTTCAACAGGCTCTGCTGCCTGTTAAAGGCCAACGTTATTTCTTGTATTCGGGATTGTAATTTGGGGCGTTTCCAGAAATAAAAGCACTGAGTGTTAAAAACACTAACGGAAATGAACAGAATACAAGCTATATTTTTCTGTTTACATTTTGAAATTAACAAAACTTTTCTTTTTTAGGAACAAATGTGTTTGTTTGAAATTTTTACTTTTTATGTGATGAGACCTCTTTTAATGATGGTATATGAAATACAATTTCTACTCATTAAAATATTTTTAACTATTCTGAAGCACCAACTTTTTATTTTAACTTACCTATATAACATGACAATGTTTTCAATGTGTGAAATGTGGGCTATGTTCTTCAGTCAGGTTTAATAATGAATGTAGAACATATTTCTGGACCTCAACAGTAATTTCAAAAAATAATTCTGTGTCTTTTGTCGATTTATAGACATTTGGTGTAGCGGTTAATGCTCTCACATGGGTCACTGGGTGAGTTTCTGTGCTGTTCTGTAAATGTTGCCTCTTAGGTTCAATGAATGTCTTTCCAGAGCTTTCAGCCACATATCATGGCCTTCATCAGAGGATTGAGTATGTTCAACTTGTCCTAGGGAGTTTCTGTCAGCACTTATGAATGATTCCTTTTTAAATGTTCATATGGCACCTGACTATTATTTTATGTAAACTTATCCTTAAATACAACGTTGTCATTGACATTGTTGAACAACGAATTGATGGATATTTTAGGCAGCATCCCTGCATTTTGGCGGGTCGGGGTCGCTGTGACGTCGTTATCGTCTCGGTGAAGGGGGAGGGGCTTGGAGGGCCGGTGTAAGCAGCAGCCGTCAGAGTCGTCCTGAGCTTTTTGGCCCACTAGCGACTGAAACTTGACTGCCAAGATGTCCGACGAAGAGCAAGAGCAGACCATAGCCGAAGACCTGGTGGTCACCAAGTACAAGATGGGTGGTGACATCGCCAACCGTAAGTAAACGTAACTAGTAGCCGTTGGTGAATGGGTGAGAGATGCTCTATTCGGCCCGTCGTTAACGTTAGTCTCCTCACACAGCAGCAGCCATGTGGGTTACATGCGAGGCGCACGTATACTAGCCTAACTGGTTAGCTAGCTAGCTAGCTAGCTAGCAGGTACAGTTGGTTCAGTTCTAACTAATGCTAGCTCCTCTGTTACTGTTGACCAACATTGACGTTGTGTGCTTTACTAGAGATAGCTGTCTGTTTGTTTAGCTAACGCAGGATGCCAACTAGCTAATGAGCTAGGTCAGCCTGTTGCAGTCAGCTTCAGTTAGAGCAAACGTTAAAAGATAAGCAGGAAGCCAGCGATATGAAGCCACTTTACCGCTCGTTACATGCTGACCTCTTTGTGTTAGTTTATTCTTAATGTTGATGGTAATCTGTTTAACTGACATAACTCACAAGCTGATATGTCTGCTACAGGAATAATATGAGGTCAAAGTTACAGCATGTTACTCTAACGTTATTCAGATGACAGTATCGTTGCTGTAGCAGATATGGATAAAATCCTCTGTCACACAGTCTGTGATTTTTAAGTTATGAGTTGTAAGTAATTACATTTTAAGTAACTGCTTCGAGATGACAGAACCAGACAGTAATGTGCGTTTTTGGCAAATCCAGCACTTAAATACCTGACAAACGAAGTAATGTCATCATGTTAACATCTAATATTATAAAGCTGTTTTTGATTTGCAATAGTGTCTGCTGATATATTAAAGAGGCCGTTATAAATGGTACTACTAAATCACTTATGGTTGACAGATGTAAATTGTCCTGTGGTATATGTAGTCATATCAACCAACCCTATTTAAAACCTAGATTTCAACAATGTTGACAAATTTAATTAATCAATATTTTTGAGTCAGTTCTCTGACAACTGATGGTGTTAAACTAGGGGTTCGTTGATATTATCTCTTTGAAAAAATGTGATAATTTTTGTGGGCATTCAGTGTTCGTTTCACTCAGAGTTAACACACTGTAACTCATCTGTTTTAAACAATACCTAATGTGATATCTGCTCTCATACCTGCTCCACTTGGTTCCTCTTCTGCACCTCTTCATCATTTGTCTTGTGTGTGTGTGTGTGTGTGTGTGTGTGTGTGTGTGTGTGTGTGTGTGTGTGTGTGTGTGTGTGTGTGTGTGTGTGTCCAGAGGCTCTTCGTCTGGTTGTGGAAACAGCCACTCCCGGGGTGTCGGTGCTCACCCTCTGTCAAAAGGGGGATGCCTACATCATGACAGAGACTGGAAAGGTCTTCAAAAAGGAGAAGGACATGAAGAAAGGTGAGCCAACAATCATAGGAGTGAGTCTGTTGTCATTTGGGTGCACTGAGGTGGACCCATCAAGAAGAGTCTAGCTGCAGTCATTCAAATTGCTGACCCCAGTGTCACTCCCTCCATCCTTGTACACTTTTTTGCTAAACTTGTGGATGATTTCCAAATGAAGACTTGGTGGTTCTCCTTTCCCTCTTTTAGGCATTGCCTTTCCCACCAGCGTCTCAGTCAATAACTGTGTTTGCCACTTCTCTCCCCTGAAGAGTGACCACGACTACACACTTAAAGATGGGGATCTGGTCAAAATGTAGGCACCATGCTCTGAAACAACGTCACCCCTTGTTCTCCCATGTGTGTCACGAGTCTGTTGTCCTCCCCTCGTTCTATGTGACATCTTGGCTTGTATGTGAGGGTATTATTTTGGCTGTTGACTGTCTGCTTCATCAGTAATGTCTCATCTTCCTGTCTGTCCTGTGTGGCAAACGACAAGTAAGGTTGCACACTTTTAGAATGTGTTTTTTTGCCATTTGTGGCAAGTGATGTATTAGATTTTTAGCTTTGATGGCCATCCATCTGCTAAATCCTATGTTTCAAATTTTTGTAATGCAATGTTGTGCTTTGAAAAAGGAAGTCAGCTTATCTTAGTTGTTGTATTGCCACATACGTTGTTGTCCTCTGTGTCGTCTTTTGTGCTGCATATGGATTTGCGATGTTTGGAAGTTTGTTGTTGCTCGTGGTAATGTAGTTACACACGCTCCCTTGAATTTATAATTAGTCCTTCACTGTGCTCCAGCTCATGTACAGCCAAAAATAAATTAACCTTGGAGTATATATTCTGTGTAATGGCCATAACAGTTTAAATGTTTTATTTGTGTCTTCTTATAATAAAGAAGTGACCTTCTTTATTAGTCTTATTTTCCAAAGTAAATGATAGTTGACATTCTGTCCTTCCTGAGTTGGTTCCTGTCTCAACATTTGTAAACTTGACAGCTGCTTGGCACATGCACTAATTTTCTTGTTATTTCATATTCTCATCTCCACGTTTCCTCTTTATTGTGTTTAGAGATCTAGGAGTTCATGTTGACGGCTTCATTGCCAATGTTGCTCACAGCTTTGTGGTGGGAGCCAGTAAGGTGAGGACCTTTTCTAAAATGCTTTTTTTTTTTTTTCAACCTTTTGTGTCCTTCTGTGGAGCCCTCCTTTAAGTCCTCTTCTCTCCGTGTCTTGTTTCTGCAGGAGAACCCCGTCACAGGTCGGAAAGCTGATGTAATCAAAGCGGCCCATCTTTGTGCGGAAGCAGCTCTTCGCCTCGTTAAACCTGGTAACCAGGTACATGGAACCTCTTCCTCACAGTTTTCTCCATGTCCGCCATAATAACGAGTTACTTTCTCTACAGCTCTGGCTCATGAAAAGATTTCTGCTTTTACAATTGTTTTTAAGAATTAAAACTCAGTTTTTTGTCAGTGTCTTTTCTGCTAAACAATTCACTGCAGAGCCCCTAATAGTTTTGCTCTGCTGCTCTCCCTGCACTTTGTGTGGTAAGTCAGTGCAAAACTGTATTTTGCATGTGAAAGTAACACTTTTTTCTGTGTCTCAGAACTCTCAAGTGACAGAAGCCTGGAACAAGATTGCTCAGTCATTCAAATGCTCACCTATAGAGGGTGAGTTTTCATGAAAAGTACATTCAGAGCAACCACAACTGTTCACATTTTGACTGTTGTGTTCGTATTTCTTTAGATTTGTTCATGTAAAGTGAAGACGATTCATAGCATGCAAGTGGATGTTTTATTACCATTTGTTCTGCTTTTCTCTACTTTTTCAAGGTATGCTATCGCATCAGCTAAAGCAACATGTCATAGATGGAGAGAAGACAATCATTCAGAACCCGACAGACCAGCAAAGGTACATTTAGTCTCTTTTTACACACAGGAGGAAGAGGGGTGAATCTGAGGCGTGCTGTTGGCGCAGTCACACAGATGCAAAATTTGCAACGCTTCCATTTTATGCCAGCGAAGGGCAATCGCTATCGGCGAAGAAGCAAATTCAACTTTGGTGAACTCTCGGCTCGAATGTATGACTGTGCCCTGTGGGTGTTTTGAATTGTAGTAAATCTCTTAGACTAAAGATGAACTTGAGTCTCACGTTTTGTGTCCATTTAGACACACAGAGTGTAAATAATGGGTAATGCTTGAATGTATCAAGTGGGAATCGGTCCTTTCAATCAATATCACCCTTCAAATATCGCACACCACCAGTTGTCTGTCTGTTCAAATGTCTCGTCTGTGTTTTAATTTTCTCTCAATTCACAATCCGCCCATAAACGTAAGGATTTTTTTCTAAGCAAGTGCCAATTTGACTTGTGATGTCTAAGGTCTGACGTTGTTTTCAACAGGAGTAATGTTATTGTAATGTTGCAATATAACTATAATAACTGCAGACAATTTAAGGGCCGGTCACCCAAATCACAAAAAACATGCGTATTAAAAATATACTTGTATACCGTGTCCCCATCTAGCCAGGCTGTAAGTCTTAGTTTGATGTTGTAAGCTCTGAGACTTGTATCACAGAACCAATATAGTGGAAATGAATGAAATTTGATTTGTGGTGCTGACACCAACCAACCAAAATTACATTTGGAGAAACTCAACAGCAAATTGTCTTTAGTTTTTCACTGGCTGCTGTTGACACTCAATTTCAGGAAGGACCATGAGAAGGCAGAGTTCGAGGTACATGAAGTCTATGCTGTGGACGTCTTGATAAGCACTGGAGAAGGGAAGGTCAGTGTGCTCTCTAGTCCTTCTTTATTCATACCCATTGCTGCCAAAATTGTACAGACTAAACACTTAAAGAACAGACACCTAATGTTTTATCCCTCTTGTCATTTACTATTAGGCCAGAGATGGAGGTCTGAGGACCACCATTTATAAGAGGGACCCCAGTAAGCAGTACGGCTTGAAGATGAAAACATCCCGTACGTTCTTCAGTGAAGTTGAACGGCGCTTTGATGCCATGCCTTTTACTCTCCGGTATGAATACCACACTTCATGTGTAACTACTAATATACATATACATAGTCCACCACCTGCTGACATTTTGAATAGATTGACAGCGTTGAATATTAAAAAACATACTTAATTCCATTGTCAGAGCATTCGAGGATGAGGCCAAAGCCCGTCTGGGTGTGGTGGAGTGTGCCAAACATGAACTGCTACAGCCCTTCAGTGTGCTACATGAGAAAGAGGGTGAGTATTTACCGCTCCCCTTTATCGTGTTTTTGCTTTTTAACGTTTCCATTTTTATTTACCGTGACCCCTACTTTGTGTCTTTTCTCAGGAGAGTGTGTAGCTCAGTTTAAGTTCACAGTGTTGCTGATGGCCAACGGGCCTCACAGAATCACTAGCGGAGCCTTAGATCCAGAGCTCTACAAGTCAGAGCATGAAGTTCAGGATGCAGATCTACGGGTAACATTGTTGTTTCACATACTATACATCAAGCTCCTTCATCACACAGAAACTGGCTGCTTTCAACATCTTATTACCTTTTTTTGCTTAACCGTCTCTCCTCTTCCGCAGACTTTACTACAGAGCTCTGCAAGCCGTAAAACACAGAAGAAAAAGAAAAAGAAGGTAAATTATTATTCAAACAATAAACCCTCATTACTACCATTCACCTCCTTGACTTGTGTGTCACCTCACTGATCTGTTCCCCCTCTTTTCACATCCCACAGGCCTCAAAGACAGCAGAAAATGCAACTGGACAGCCAACTGAGGACACGGAAGCCGTAGAATAACAAAATACTGCCTTTCCACACATGCAAGACCTCAAAGAGAAGCAAGAGGAAACATGACAAATTGCCCCAAAATCTCAGCCCATTATACACCTTTAATTTCACAAATTAGATGAATTAATATTAGATCCTACATTGATGCTTAACCCTTTACTGCAGTCACTGAAAGTACCAGGTTGCTTTTTCTTTGTTTACTTGAGTAACAAATAAAGAATATTTGTAACTAGTTTTGCATCTTTGAAAGTACATGTTGCCAAATGGTACATGTGCGACTGGTGCCTGCATTGTTTTACCTAAATAATCTTTTGATCCTCTTCTTGCAACTTTCAAGTATAACTGAAGCTTACAGTGGGCGTTAAAGGAAGTGGATCATTCTGTATTTTTGACGTCCAATACAGTAAAGGATTATTGGATGAGACCAACAGAAACATAGTTCACAACAAGTTATCTAAACTTATTTATTTGTAAACAAAGATTTACAGTGAATATACGAGCACTTTGTCACCTCCTGTGAGTGTGAGAGTCACGTGATGAGTTTATTCATCCATTGCTTTATGAAAAAAATGGACCGTTAGTATTTTAAGACGTTTAATCAAAAGCATTTTTCCTTAACTTCACTATGCAGTAAAGGGTTGAACTATAATTGTTACCAAACAAAACGAAACAGTCAAATGACGATAATCACAAGGACTGTAGTATAAGTAAGTGTTTATGGTTAGTCTTCCATCATCAAGGCCTGAACACATATGTAGCTGAAACTAGTGTTTTAACCACACAACTCTTTTTAAAGTATTAACCTGAGCAAAACACTGGAATATTTTTAAGAATACGAGCAAGAATCACAATTGTAATCGGCTCTACTTTAGGGAACAAAACCGATACATTTACTGCCATTCCCCTTGAATTTTATAAAAAGATAGAATCTTATGTATTCTACTTTTTAAAAACTTTTCTATTAGCGACACCTGTTACTTGCTTTACTACGTCATTGGTCTTGTGAATCATGAAATTTAAAGCTGAGTAGTTTTTTATGGGTGTCTTCCGTGGAATTGGACCAGTAAGAGATCATTTCAGGTCTGAGTTTCATTTCGAGGTCTGGGTCAGATGTGTCAACAGCTGAATATGTTGAGAAAAGTAAAATCCTGCTTTGTAGCTCCATCAGTGGGCAATGGAACTTTACATCTAATGAAATAAAAACATTTTCATACATTTGTTGGTTTTCTCTGAAGGTTTTTTGTCAAAGTTCAGTATTGGAAATGTCTGCAATTAATTATCATGACGACCTGCCTACATGAGTCCAAATTGTAATTTCATAAATTGTGGTCGTGTTGAAGGAGAAGGAATGAGGTTTATTACAGCCCTTAAATATCTGAGTGTATTCGGCCATTGTGGGAAATGTTGGAAGCCAATGACCTGAGCTTCTTTATTGCAACATTAGGTATTCAATTAGTCTGACATACCTGCCTAGTGATTTGATTGATTTCCTAATGATTTTACCATATCATGATGGATATTGATAACACATTATTAAATTACTTGTAGCCTGTCTTGGTAATTAAGTATTTTATCTATATCACCCTCTCCAAAGCACCAGCATGGTTTTTGCATACATATTATTTTAGATAGATAAACACTTTATTCATCCCCAGGGGGAAATTTGGTTGTTACAGCAGCAAAGATATACTTCAGCAAAATGAAATAACGGAGTAAAAATACTAATATATAAAATAACAGTAGAACATAGTAAATATAAAGAAAAGAAAATAACAATAGAAATGCACAGTATATACAATCAAATAGAATAGTGTTAAATTAATTAACTAGGTAAACTAAACAGTGGTGCAAAGACCAACCAACAGTAAACAACAACAGTGTAGCGGCATGTAGTCATGTGAAGGATGATCTGGCCAGAGGTGATTTGTTATAGAGTCTTATTGCAGTGGACAGGAATGTTCTCCTGTATCTGTCCTTGTGACAGCAGAGCTGGATCAGTCTGTTGGAGAAAGTGCTCTGCTGTCCCTGCAGTAGGTGGTGGAGAGGGTGGTCCGGGTTATCCAATATGGATAATTTCTTCAGTGTCCTCCTCTCCACTTTTTGTCCTTTCCAGATTGTCTTGTTTGCAGCCGATGATAGAGCCGGCCTTCTTAATCAGTTTATTAAGTCTGTTGGTGTCTCCAGCTCCAATGCTGCTCCCCCAGCAGACTACGGAGAAGTACAGTGCACTGGCCACAACAGACTGGTAGAACATCTCCAACATCTTGCTGCACACGTTGAAGGATTGAAGTTTCCTCAAGAAAAAGAGCCGACTCATCCCCTTCTTGTACACAGCGTTGATGTTGGCCTTCCAGTTCAGTCTGTTGTCAATGGAGACACCCAGGTACTTGTACTCCTCCACCATGTCCACATCCTCTTCCAGAACTCTCAGCGGTTGTGGAGCCGTCGTCTTCCTCCTGAAGTTGACCACCATCTCTCTGGTCTTGACCACGTTCAGAAGCAAGTGATTTCTACCGGCCCACTCCACAAAGTCATCCACTACTGCACTGTACTCCTCCTCCCGTCCGTCCCTTATATACCCGACCACTGTAGAGTCATCAGAGAACTTCTGCAGATGGCATGACCCTAAGTTGTACTGGAAGTCAGTGGTGTACAGGGTGAACAGGAAAGGAGACAGAACAGTTCCATGTGAGGCTCCAGTATCACTGACCACTATATCAGACAGCACACGGCACAGTCGGATGAACTGTGGTCTGCCTGTGAGGTAGTCAGTGATCCAGGAGACGGTGGACGCGTTAACCCCCACCACCCGCAGCTTCTCACTCAGCAGCAGTGGTTGGATGGTATTAAATGCACTGGAGAAACAAAAAAAAGTGATTCTCACAGAGCCACCGGTTCCATCCAGGTGTGACTGAGCTCATTGCAGCAGGTAGATGATGGCGTCATCCACTCCCACATGAGGCTGGTATGCAAATTGCAGAGGGTCCAGTGAAGATTTCACCTGTGATTGGAGGTTGGCCAAGACCAGCCTCTCCAGCACATTCATCACATGTGATGTGAGGGCAACTGGTTGATAGTCGTTGAGGCCAGATGGAGTCGGAGGTTGGAGGAGTTGTGCTATAATCAATTAGAAAGTAAATAGATTTGTTTTTTTGACAAATTAAAAAATCAAATCAAATTTCAAGGTCAATGTAGTTCTGGAGCTTTTGAACATTGCATACAATACTTATCAGCAGATTACGGTCAATTGCATTTCCGTATTTATTTACTTTACTTGAATTAACTTGTCTGTTAACTTGTCAGTCAATTCAGTAGTTAAGAGATAAAACTGTGAAGTGAATTGAAACCTTTTAAAAACAAAACATCAGGTCAATTTATTTCCAGAATAATATACTAGTTTTCGTTAAAATTCTTAAAAACTGTGCTCTTTTACTATAATCGTCTTGAAAAGTGGATATGCAATTAAAATAAGGCGCCATATGTCAATACAATTACTTTGGAGTAGGAAAAACGCAAAAAATGTGGTGCAATTAACTTAAAACTACATTTCCCTGTGAGGTGATTACACCACATTTGTCGCTTGAACATGACGTCACCACCTCTATAAATACCTCCCTCTTTTTTCGTCACACCCTCTTTCCGTTGCTCCTCTCGCCTTGAGGTATGTATGGAACATCTTTCCTCTGCAAACTGAATCCACATCAATCCTCACATTTTACAAATAATCCACAGGCACTAATCATTTGTTTGTATTGTTTTCACAGAAACTTCTCCTCACGATGAGAGCTAAGGTGAGTTGACCAGCAAGTATCCGTATTTTTGTGATTTTACATCCTCTTCCTGTTGCAGTCAAACGCCGCTAGCTAGCATCAGCATAGCCTCTCCTGTGCTGCTTTGTCTTGTTTTACTGAAAATGTTTCTCTATCCTTATACTGTGTTTATAATGCATTAATTTACATGTGAATCTAAACTCATAGTACAATAAGTGTGTTATGCAGTAACTTTAAATGCTACTGCGTCAGGAAGGCCCGCCTCGGTTACACGCTCTGTTAGCAATGGTAACCTCAATGCTGTTCTATCTCTAATGTGTTCATGGTTGAAGTTCCAGTCAAGGTCTTTAAAAGACTTCAATGTTAAAAACAGTTTGTAGCAGTGCGAAGTTTCAGTAATAGTTTAGCTACATAATGTAAAGCTTGCTGTCGGTCTGTAAGGTAGTGCAAGCATGGCAAACGTGACTGCACTAACTGCACTCTAATAAATATCCCTCTTGTCTTCCAGTGGAGGAAGAAGCGTATGCGCAGGTGAGCATTATTAATCCTTTCTGTACAAACTCCTAGTTCCCAGTAGCTGTCTAATGATTGATATGACCTACCATTAAACTAATCCATCTCCATGTATGCCATAATTACTGCATTCAGTTAGATGTACAATTCAACAAGCACTTGATCAGTGCCTCTTGGAATTTGTTCAATTTCTAATTTAAACATTGCATTAATATTGATTGGCATTGCTAGGTTTCTAAATTTTAAATGCTCGCCCATAGTTCACTACTCAAGTCAGGTGCTGAATGCAGGATTGGCTTCCACAAATGTGTACATATTGAAATGTTAATGGATCAATGCTGTAAATGTGGGTCCATGTGAAGATCAGTTATTTCTCAATGGGTCAAAGTTACAACTCTTGATTTCAAAATGCCTTGATTCCCTCCAAAATCAGTTTTTCCACAAGCTTGGATATTTAAACTGCTACATTTACTGTTTTGACAATTGAAAGGAGAAATGTTTAGGCTTTTCTACACAGGACTGTACCAAACACTGATTACAGATTATTAGCGTAACATTAAAATCTATTGTCAAATAATTTTTTTGGTGGACTTGGCCATTCAAAGTGGATTATTTTTTGGGCTTTGCAATAAATCTAGATTTGTGTACTGTTATATGGCCATTGCTCAGCTAACTTCTAAATGTTTTCCTAAAAGGCTCTTGTTTTTTTTTGTTTCAACAGGCTGAAGCGTAAAAGGAGGAAGATGAGGCAGAGGTCTAAGTAGGCCCTCATCCCTGCCAGCTGTGATCCTGTCGGAGCCTCTCCAGTTAACTGACCCATGTGGCTGAAGTGAAGCCTCCATCGGTGAAAAAACCTAAACCCTGATTTCAGATGACTGCGCACCTCATGGAGACTGCTGTGAAAGTCTGACTGGAAAAGGCAACGACGCTGGACTAACATCAGAACTACAGCTGCGTTGTTCAAGGATCATAATGCATATTGTTTACCAACTGTCATTCTGTGATGTATTGAACAATAAACACTGCTTAAAAGTTATGACATGGTTGCGTCTGCTGATTAATGTGACTATAAACATTAGTTGATGGCAAGTTTATTTGTATAGCACATTTCAACTAGGCAAAGTGCTTCACTTAAACATTTAAAAGCATCAAAACGTAAGGCAAAAGAGATTTAAAAAACAATGCACGTCTCACAACTTACTCTTGCTTGACTATTAATTGCGTCATGGTTTTTGGGGGTTGGGTTGTCAGTCATGTCACTGCTGGACTTGTGTAAGTTTCAATAGCTTCAGGTATATGAATTGTATAAGGGGTCTAATTGGAGCTGTACATGAAATGGCTTGGTACCAGGTGTTAAGTGGTGTCTTTGGACTACATACTGCAAAGAATTGTTTACAATGACCTTTGGTATAGAATTTGGGAAACTAAGTTTTAATATTCACATGTTAAAAGTACATTTAACACCTAGATTTCAGTTCCAATGTAAAGTACACAGCCAGCACACTACTGTGAAGGTATTGAGTGGCTGCATGTTCAGGTGCATCTCAATGAATTGGAATATCATTGGAAAGTTGATTTATTTCAGTAATTCAAACTGAAACTCGTATTGCATAGATTCATTTCACACAAAATGATTTATTTATATGTATTTTGATGATTATGGCTTACAGCTAATGAAAACCCAAAATTCAGTATCTCTGAAAATCAGAATATTGTGTATAAGTTCAATATTGTAGACTCATGGTGTCACACTCTAATCAGCTAATGAACTCAAAACACCTGCAACGTTTCCTGGTCTGGTTCAGTAGGCTACACAATCATGGGGAAGATTGCTGACTGGACAGTTGTCCAGAAGACAGTTATTGACACCCTCTACAAGGAGGGGAAGCCACAAAAGGTCATAGCTGAAGAAACTGGCTGTTCACAGAGTGCTGTATCCAAGCATATTGATGGAAAGGTGAGTGGAAGGAAAACGTGTGGTCGAAAAAGGTGCACAAGCAACAGGGATAACCACAGCTTTGTGAGGATTGTGAAGCAAAGCCCATTCAAGAATTTGGGGGAGATTTACAAGGAGTGGACTGCGGCTGGAGTCAGTGCTTCAAGAGCCACCACACACAGACGTATCCAGGACATGGGCTACAGCTGTCGCATTCCTTCTGTCAAGCCACTCCTCAACCAGAGACAACATTAGAGCAATTTTAGAGCACTTCATGCTTCCCTCTGCTGACAAGCTTTATAGAGATGCTGATTTCACTTTCCGGCAGGACTTGGCACCTGTCCACACTGCCAAAAGTATCAATACCTGGTTTAATGACCACGGTATCACTGTGCTTGATTGGCCCCCAAACTCGCCTGACACTGTGGTGCAGTGAGACCTCTGCTTGCAGGAGGCCGCGGACCTCTCGCTCTATCGTTGTTTGAGCAACGAAGTCACGCCAAGAAAAATCAGCTGGATCCGGCTTACAATGAAAAAGTATTTAATAATTCACAAATGCTAAAAGACAGTTACAAACTGAATTACACTGTCGACAGTAAGGAATCGCGAAACCGAGTTCAAACACTCTCCCCCTCCAACCGGCCGACAAACGCCAGTTTACAGTAAAGAGGATCGCCAAGAACTGAATTACGTCTCTCCGAACAATGCTTTTATACCCGAAAGTCAGTAGTTTACTTTCAAAAGTCCATTATCAGCTTTGTGATTGGCTGAAATCCGATTGTCTCCTCCTGTCCTCTGACAATGCTCTCCATTGGTCTAAGTGATCCGGATAATGTCTGAATAGTGTCCGCTGGTCCGACCTGTCCTCCTCGTAAAACTGCATGTACCCGACCCCCACGCTTTCTTAGGGCTGTATTCATCAACATCTCTGCTTGATCAATACATCTCCTTCCCCTACTGTCCACACCTCACATTCCTGAAGTCGGCTCACCCAACTCATCTCATTACCATACAGTTGTTTTCGGATCTGAAAAGCCTGTCTCAAAGGTCTCTCTCTTTCCCTCAAAACATTCAGTAACTGTATTTTATAGTTTGATACATAGAATGATTATACTTTTATGATTTAACACTTCTTAAAATAAACATGTTACAACATTATATCCACCACTAGGTGTGCTTATTAAACACACTAACATTGCTTTTTAACTTTAAATTCTTCACAACACCATAGACAGTATTGAGTGCATACTGTATACTGTACATGGACATACTTTTCAGTCGGCC
>NW_027176429.1:0-72372 GCF_023349555.1 Cebidichthys violaceus
GGATCACAGGGAACTTCCTCACACCCGTGCGTTCCCTTTCCTCCAGACAGAGGCCATCTAACAGAGGATGCTCAGCAGTCTTCATCCACCAGAGTGACGGCGCAGCAGCAAAAACAACAAGCTACCGCTCTCCATTAAAAAGGAAGCCCGCGGAGTCCGCGTGTGCCGCTCTGTCGGCCGTTAGCAGTCGTTAGCCGTTAGCCGATATCTCCATGAAGTGCTTTAATACATCGCCCTCCATGCCGCGGACGTTTATTATTCTCCAAGAGGCCCTTTTGCTGCTCGGTCCGTCCAGCCGTGTGGTTTAAAGCGTCTCTGTCCCCCGGCTGCTGCCGCACAGCCTTCCGTCCCAATTTAGAAACCGCTCAGCCTCCAGGCTTTGAACTTCGCTAAGCGACCAAAGAGAAACCGCGGACATCAGCGAGAGAGCCGCGGGCCGTCGCCGTGTTCACCAAAGCGGATATTACCGTTAAACACAGGAGCAAATGAGGCAATTAGAATCACAGCGGTACACCGAGAGTAAAAACAGAACAAAGCAGACTCTGGGATGCAGAAAGTCCAGCGTCAGAGGAGCTAAATGCTCAGAGTCAGCATTCAAACACACACACACACACACACACACACACACACACACACACACAGTATCAACCGCATTCAAACACACACACACACACACAGTATCAACCGCATTCAAACACACACACACACACCACACACAACACACACAGTATCAACCGCATTCAAACACACACACACACACACACACACAGTATCAACCACATTCAAACACACACACACACAGTATCAACCGCATTCAAACACACACACACACACACACACACACACACACAGTATCAGCCGGGCCCTCTGAGGACTGCAGCCATATTTTCCCACTCAACAACTTTTTTTCTCACAGGGACGCTCCGTGTTTTCCACCTCCAGTTGGTCCTGCAGCAGCACACCGGTCCCCGGTCGTCCATTAAGCGGCAGCGCTCGTTAAGCGGCTGCTAATTTGTGCCGCGCTCGCTCGTACGTGCGTCACGCTGCATCACAGGGAGCTTCAGCACGCCTGCTGCACACGGTCCCACAAGAGGTGGCGCAATGACTTGTGGGAGAGCCGGTAACAGCTTGCTGGAAGAAGAAAACAATGCTGAAATATTAGCATTTTAATAGGCTCCTATAAGAAGTCGCTGGAAGCCGGGGTTGAATGTCCGGACAGCAGAACTTTGATCCGCAGAAATACTCTGAGTAATAGGGAGGATGTGATGAAGTGTTCTTAGAGCCACTGGTAATGAAGCACGCTGCCCTTTGCTTATGCTAAGTTAGCAAATTACCAATGCAAATTGAACAATTGTGAATGGGGGAATGTGTGTAGTCTGCATAAAAAACATAAAAGGCTGTTAACCATTTAATCAACAAGTCCCCCTCCTTTGTGCCACAAGTACACATGCATAATTCATCAGCGCTAATAATGCGTTTGATGTTAATCAGCGTTCACTGTTCAGCTTAAAGATGGATGGTCCCTCATTGACTCGCAGATAAAGAATCCTGTTGAAGCTCTTGTTCCAGACCTCCGTTGCTGACAGATTTATAGTCCCGTTTTGTCTCGGGGGAAGTCCTCTTGGTCCATTTTTGTACTTTTTGCTCAGGGCTTCTCATTTGGTATGCATTGCGTCCATTAGCACAAAGTGTCCTTCTGCTCAAGACAGAGCTCTAAAAAAAAGACACGTTTGCTCAAAGGTAATGTAAAGAACCTTGAGGCCACTTGATGTCATTATACTAAAGCACTGATGCAGAGAAAGAAGCATTCGTCTCTGAACAGCGGGCATCACGACGGGGATATTGTTTTTGCACGACAGGAAAACTAGACCTTGGTTTCCTTTAAAGGGGAACCGCTCCACATTTACACATTAAGAACCCGGATTCTTCCCCATAAAATCGAGCCGAGACTGAAATATGTCAACAGATATTGGAAGTACAGAGTGAGTCAGCAGTTTAGCTCTCCTGGTTCCCCGGTTAGATGACTGAGCGGTCTGTGGTTAACACAAGCTGCAGAGAGTTTTAACGTATTGTTCCACAGCCTAAAATACGTACACATAAATAAAATACATATACTAGAATACATAGACATACATATACATATACATATACTACGTGTTAATGTGAGCGTGTTGTTTGTTCATAACGTAACGTTAGCGTTTTACTTCTGATGATTGCGTTCACACATCAGAAATCATAACAGTGATGTTCATCTAACCTGTTGACCTTTGACCTGTAACCTGTAAACCATGCTCTGCCGCTCTGCCCCTCTCGTCCTCTGCAGGTTCACGTACACCTTAGGAGAAGGCATGTGGCTGCCGTTGAGCAAGAGCTTCGTCATCCCTCCTGCCGAGCTCGCCATCAACCCCTCGGCCAAGTGCAAGACGGACATGACGGTGATGGAGGACGCGGTGGACGTACGGTGAGATTTACTGGTTCCGCTCTGTGCTGTTGTTTTGTCGCGCTGACGTAGACTCCTCCCACCAGAGGAGAGCGGGACCTCGCTGAGCGCCTCTGTCCACGCTGGGCTCCTGATGAAGCCTCACAACACAAACTAAAGCTCACGCTGACCTTACATACCTTTTTGTTCTCATGACCGTCTGAGTTTCTGCCCCAGAAGATAGCTGTTTACTCGGGACCGCCTCACCGACTTGTGCTCTCACTTAATCAGCGCTTTATGTTTTATTTGCTATTGTTGCAGTGAGTCTTGAGTGGCCCTGTGAGGTTGATGCTGAGGTCTTAGCGGTCATGATTCAGCGGGTAATAAAACTCAAACATCCAACACAAAATCAATTATGAAGACGCAGAGAAGCCGGAGTAAAGAACACATTCAGAAGAAGAAAGAATTACTCAGCAATGGAGAGCATTTTGATTCTTAAGTGGATCATAACTCCTCCAAAGAAAATCTGCTTTCTGGAGTTCTGGGTCACAGCAAGAGCCTGAGGTGAGCCAGAACACAGCTGCAGAATTCAACTGGACTCAGCTAACAGCAGAGACGCAAAGGGGCGGGGCTAAAGGAAAACCTAATGATGGGATGTCTGTGAAATCAGATAAACCGGCAGATCAAGTTTGTTGCGGGGATGTGTGTGTGTGTGTGTGTGTGTGTGTGTGTGTGTGTGTGTGTGTGTGTGTGTGTGGGTGTGTGTGTGTAAAATGCATACTTGGGGATTCACCATAGGACTAGAAATGATTGGATGATTTAGTAGAGCTAGTCAGTGTATCTATTTCTAATTTTCTTTCAATCTATTTCTGTACTTTAAGCTCTTTTTGTTCAGATATTTGATTTGAACGTATTAAAGAGCTCATGTACTATATAATACTCATAGTACTATACATCTAATCCACTTCTTCTGGATGAAAATACTAAATGTTAATTTTTATCATGCTGGTTTAGCCAGATAGAATTGTAATTAGAACATGTCATTACATTACATTACTGTCATTTAGCAGACGCTTTTATCCAAAGTGACTTACCAATTCAGTATCTATCTATGCAGCTACGGGAGCAATTTTGGGGTTAAGTGCTTGCCTTGCTCAAGGACACATTGACATGAGACTAGTAGAGCAGGAGCCGAGGATCGAACCACCGACCCTCTGATTGAAAGGCGTCCCTGGTCTCCACTTAGCCACGGTCACCCCCATGTAATGATGCCTCCTCTGTGTGGGCTGTTGATGACATCATTCTACTACAATGCAGCAACCAAAGGACATGGAGGTGTGGCTCACAGCTGGAAGAAACACTTTGTCTACTTTAATTATCAGCATTCTTAAGTTTCATTGAATAGTTAAGTTTATTAAATCATTGTCGGAATTTACCTGCATTCTCTCTAGTGTCCACCAGGGGGCGACTCCTCTGGTTGTATAGAAGTCTAGTCTAAAATGACTCTACTTCTCTCTTGATTTATTCCCTCAGTAAACATTGTAAACATGAGTTCATGGTCTCAATCTCTCGTTTACAGTCTTCTTCAATACAGCATGATGTTCATTTAGTACATTATGCTCCATTTAGAGTCACACAGAGCTGTAAGTAGGTGTACTATTACTCATAACCTTCCAAAGGACATAACTACACTGTGATCCTACTGTACTCGGGGCTCAGCATCATGCTGGATCCCCAGCAGAGTGAAGGTGACTGCAGGTGGTTTGACAGTGTCCCGCTGGAGTGAAGAGGTCTGTGTGCACAGGCTCTGTTGGCAGAAGAGGTGTCTTCATGTTATTAGTAGTGTGGATTTGTCTTTCAGTGTGTGCTGGAACATGCCCCGTCAACAGATCCTGCCCTCGTTCAGCCGACGGTGATTTGTTCTGTGAAAACGATGTCCAGGTGAAATTAGTCTCGCTCAAATGAATATCCCCATCATCTCTCCTCGTTAGCATGTGGCCACTCAAGGAGGGGTTTTACTTCGTTTTCACTGCCCCTGGCTAATTTTCGTGACTGAGGTATAAAAGTAGTCCCTCAACAAGAGCAGGACGTCATGAAAGGGTTGAAGGCGACGCCTCCGGGAGACTGTGTTCAGTGGACGATGCTGTCGAGCTACTGATCAGAAGGAGCGTCTCAGAGCAGCGGTACTGAGGGTCCAGTCACACCTCGTCATATTTAAATAATGACAATTAAATAAAACAATAATCCTCCACTTATGTGGGATTACATCAGATTAATATTATTGATTTTTGACATTGATAATGAAATGTGTGTAGAGCTGCTTCACCACTTCACAGTAAGGAAAAAGAATATTGTCAGTTGAAATTCAAACCGTGATGGAGGATGGTTTTCTATTTGGTAGCTATCGATAAATAAAAAGTGAACCTTTTATATGATTATAAACTAAAGTGATGTGTTAAAGCTGCATTCTCTCTAGTGTCCACTAGGGGGCGACTCCTCTGCTTGTATAGAAGTCTAGTCTAAAATGACTCTACTTCTCTCTTGATTTATTCCCTCAGTAAACATTGTAAACATGAGTTTATGGTCTCAATCTCTAGTTTACAGTCTTCTTCAATACAGCATGATGTTCATTTAGTACATTATGCTCCATTTAGAGTCAAACAGACCATAAAGCAGGGGATGATTTAGGGGCGGGGCTACACAGTGATTGACAGGTCTTTATCACGCCGTTGTCCCGTCTGGGACAGGTGTCCGTGTTTCAATTACAACTTTGACTCTTTCAAAGTGTGTTTTCAGTCGATGCACGTTAACTGTCTGATTCAGCACTCGGTTGTGTTTTAGCTCCACCCTCTTGTTTCACTTCTGGAAGCAAAAAGCCAGGAATCATGAAGGCGCCGACAAAATGCAGAATTTGAGTCTTGAAAAGCGTAGTCCACAAACCAATGGACGAGGTCTCTGTGGCCTCATTCACTTCTGACACACAGCCTGTGAGACTGTCGCTTCTTTTAGCAATAATAATCGTACGTCTCGCCTCGTAGATGGGCACAACGTTTAGTCTATAAGGTTACACAACACGTTTGCTCTGCAGTCAGTTTCAAGGTTAAAACATAAGAGGCAACGTTTGCTATGAATACAAGTGGAAGAGAGGCTGTGAGGCTGGTAACCGGACGTCTGCCTCACAGTATGGAGTTCTAGCCGACCGGTCTGATGTGGTGTTCCTCTCGGCGCTCTGAGGCAGCCCTCCTCAGAGGCTGTGGATTCATCAACATGTCGGTCCTCCATGAAGTCCGTCTGAGGTGTGATGGTGCGCTCAGGTAGAGTTGACTGATGGGAGACGCTTCACCGTAGGATCAGCGGTTACATAACCTTCAGGTCACTTTCACACATCGTCATCATTCCTGTGTTTTCTTCATCATTTAAAGTTCTTTCAGTGTTGGAATGGTTCTCCTGAACGAGCCCTGAAGAGGTGGATCAAGCTGAGGTCATAAACAACATATGAACGATTCATTTCTTATCACTAAGAGAAAAGTGAAAGGTGGGTTTGACATCACGTCAACAGTCTCAGTTTTTTTTGTTCTGTACGATGTGTAAACTGGAGGCTGGGTTTGAAAGGCCCAGTTTGGAAACCATCGGGGGAAGGGAGGAATGTAATAACGTGGTTCTTACAGAGGTTGATTCATTTCCAGATGATTGATGATCAGATGATTTTCTATTTGATTTTTTTGGCGCCTCTATCGCTTTCCATTTTCCCTCAGAGCCGAACATCCAGCTCACAACGCTGGACGCTGGACTTTCTCCCCTGTTCACCTACTGTAAAAACCCTTTAACGAAAAAAACATGAAAATAAGAAGAAATGTATTCAATAATGTATTTTATACATACATTCCCAAAGAACATAACAAATACATACAATGAGTATAAAGAACAATCACTCAGAAGATTGTAACATATCTATTATTTTATTTCAACATATTCATCCCACAGGAAAGTCAGAAAATATAGATTCTAGAGCATTGATTCACTGAAGTTGAAGTATTCACTGTTCCATAAAAGTAAACATAATACATCAAAACACTATGTTCTGTTGTCCTTGTCCCCTCAGACTTGTCCTGGGTTCACATTCAGGGTCCCAAACCCCAGGTTAGGAAACACACGTCTCCTTTCTTTATGACACGTAAACCCAGAAGAAGAAGAAGAACTACTTTATTAAACTGTGTGGGGTAGTACACACATAAACACACACGGCCTATAGACATGCGTTGGAGTTTGGGGTTTGTTGTTCGACTCAAGGGCACCTCGGCAGTGCCCAGGAGGGCAGTGTAGAATAGAGTAGAGTAGTGTAGTGTAGAGTGGTGTGGTGTGTAGTATAGTGTAGAGTAGAGTAGAGTAGAGTAGAGTAGTGTAGTGTAGTGTAGAGTGGTGTGGTGTGTAGTATAGTATAGTGTAGTGTAGAGTGGTGTAGAGTAGAGTAGAGTAGTGTAGAGTAGTGTAGAGTAGAGTAGAGTAGTGTAGAGTAGAGTAGAGTAGTGTAGTGTAGTGTAGAGTAGAGTGGTGTGGTGTGTAGTATAGTATAGTGTAGAGTAGAGTAGTGTAGAGTAGAGTAGTGTAGAGTAGAGTAGAGTAGTGTAGTGTAGAGTAGAGTGGTGTGGTGTGTAGTATAGTGTAGAGTAGAGTAGAGTAGAGTAGTGTAGTGTAGTGTAGAGTGGTGTGGTGTGTAGTATAGTATAGTGTAGTGTAGAGTAGTGTAGAGTAGAGTAGAGTAGTGTAGAGTAGTGTAGAGTAGAGTAGAGTAGAGTAGTGTAGAGTAGTGTAGAGTAGAGTAGTGTAGTGTAGAGTAGAGTGGTGTGGTGTGTAGTATAGTATAGTGTAGAGTAGAGTAGTGTAGAGTAGACTAGTGTAGAGTAGAGTAGAGTAGAGTAGAGTAGTGTAGTGTAGTGTAGAGTAGAGTGGTGTGGTGTGTAGTATAGTATAGTGTAGAGTAGAATAGAGTAGTGTAGAGTAGAGTAGAGTAGTATAGTGTAGAGTAGAATAGAGTAGTGTAGAGTAGAGTAGTGTAGAGTAGAGTAGTGTAGTGTAGAGTAGTGTAGAGTAGAGTAGTGTAGTGTAGTGTAGAGTAGTGTAGTGTAGAGTAGAGTAGAGTAGTGTAGAGTAGTGTAGAGTAGAGTAGAGTGGTGTGGTGTGTAGTATAGTGTAGTGTAGAGTAGAATAGAGTAGTGTAGAGTAGAGTAGTATAGTGTAGAGTAGAATAGAGTAGTGTAGAGTAGAGTAGTGTAGTGTAGAGTAGAGTAGTGTAGTGTAGAGTAGTGTAGAGTAGAGTAGTGTAGTGTAGTGTAGAGTAGAGTAGTGTAGAGTAGTGTAGAGTAGAGTAGAGTAGAGTGGTGTGGTGTGTAGTATAGTGTAGAGTAGAGTAGTGTAGAGTAGAGTAGTGTAGAGTAGAGTAGTGTAGAGTAGAGTAGAGTAGTGTAGAGTAGTGTAGAGTAGAGTAGAGTAGTGTAGAGTAGTGTAGTGTAGAGTAGAGTGGTGTGGTGTGTAGTATAGTATAGTATAGTATAGTGTAGAGTAGAGTAGTTTAGAGTAGAGTAGTGCAGAGTAGAGTAGAGTAGTGTAGAGTAGAGTAGTGTAGAGTAGTGTAGAGTAGAGTAGAGTAGAGTAGTGTAGTGTAGAGTAGAGTGGTGTGGTGTGTAGTATAGTGTAGAGTAGAGTAGTGTAGAGTAGAGTAGTGTAGAGTAGAGTAGAGTAGTGTAGTGTAGAGTAGAGTGGTGTGGTGTGTAGTATAGTGTAGAGTAGAATAGAGTAGTGTAGAGTAGAGTAGTATAGTGTAGAGTAGAGTAGAATAGAGTAGTGTAGAGTAGAGTAGTGTAGAGTAGAGTAGTGTAGTGTAGAGTAGAGTAGAGTAGTGTAGTGTAGAGTAGTGTAGAGTAGAGTAGTGTAGTGTAGTGTAGAGTAGAGTGGTATAGTATAGTGTAGAGTAGAATAGAGTAGAGTAGAGTAGAGTAGTATAGTGTAGAGTAGAATAGAGTAGTGTAGAGTAGTGTAGAGTAGTGTAGAGTAGAGTAGTGTAGAGTAGAGTAGAGTAGAGTAGAGTAGTGTAGGGTAGGGTAGTGTAGAGTAGAGTAGTGTAGAGTAGAGTAGAGTAGAGTAGAGTAGGGTAGGGTAGAGTAGTGTAGAGTAGAGTAGTGTAGAGTAGAGTAGTGTAGTATAGTATAGAGTAGAGTAGAGTAGAGTAGTGTAGTATAGTGTAGAGTAGAGTAGAGTAGAGTAGTGTAGAGTAGTATAGTATAGAGTAGAGTAGTGTAGAGTAGAGTAGAGTAGAATAGTATAGAGTAGAGTAGTGTAGAGTAGAGTAGAGTACTCTAGTGTAGAAAATGATTGGTTTCCTCTCCTCCGCTCTTTGAAGAGCTGTTTTGCTGTTTTGCTGTTTCTTCTACAGTTGGATCCTCTTGGTGTAGAGTTATCTTTGTTTCATGCTGCATTATATTAACTGTACATTCATTATGTTCTGGGCTACGGTTTGGCAGTCCCCCCCCCCCCCCCCCCCCCCCATGTTTACTCATTCCAGTCCGCCATCTTTGTTCAACATTTCATTTTCATTTGGCAGCTTTTCCGAGACGCTGTGTAAACGGCTGGTTTCCCTCTGATGTGGGATGTGATGATCGCTCCCCGGGGGCCTCCAGGAAACACTGCTGACGCATCTTGGAGCTGCTGACTTCCTCTGCCTTTGAGCCTTTGAGCCTTTGAGCCTTGTTGCCCCTCGTCTGATGATCGTTTGTCACTCTCTTGCTCCCTGGCAGATGGATAAGTAGAGATGAGCCCTGATCTTCCTTCCCTTGATTAGCTGGCTTCATGGCGCCGTTGATGAATGAGGAATCGTCGTCGGTGTGTTTTTGTTTCGCCGTGTGTTTATTAGTGCTCTTGTTGCGTCGCCTTGAGCCTGTATACTGAAGACTTGTATCCTGCTGGTTAGACGCGTTTGTATTATTCATGCTTTTCTTATATCTTAAGCTGCGAGACAAAATGCGCTAATTGAAAACTCCATATTCCATTTCCCCTTTGCTTTTGCTTAATATAAAAGCAAATTGAGTCGGAATTATTGAAAAAACCCACTTATCCAACATCAGAGCAGCAATATTCACAAATACCTTTACATTTTTTCTGCCCCTTTTTGATGGTAATTTCCACTCCTCTGAACTCAATCACTAATTACTGTGAGGAAATTGCAGGGAGTAACTTGGCATTTCAACCTTTGGTGGTACTTTTCAGTGGTAAATGGGCTGAATGAATGTTTCTTTATGCGGCTTGTTTTGACGCACATGTACTTCCAGCCCTCTCATTGTTTGCTCTCCATTTTAATGCTGTCCATAATTATGCTTATTGCCTCTCTCAGCTGCTGACAGCTGTCTGGGACAAACTGTTAAATATATACAGGTAGTGCTTAGTGCCCAATGGGTTTAAGTGTTGTCAAAATGATACGTTCTGTCACAGCTCTGCCCGTTCTCTCCCATCACTCCTCACTCTAGTCATCAACTCCCCTCACCTGCCTCCTCATCAGCTCACCTGTTAGTCACACCCACCTCATCAGCTGCTCACTCTGCTGCACCTCCTATATAAACCCCGCCTCTCTGCCACTCTCTGTCACATCATTGTCACGTCTACTTGTCTGTTTGGCTCGTCTTCTGCTTCATCCTGCCTCATCCTACCTCATTCTGCCTCATCCTACCTCATCCTACCTCATTTTGCTTCATCCTGCCTCATCCTACCTCATTCTGCCTCATCCTACCTCATCCTACCTCATTCTGCCTCATCCTACCTCATTCTGCCTCATCCTGCCTCATTCTGCTTCATCCTACCTCATTCTGCCTCATCCTGCCTCATTCTGCTTCATCCTACCTCATTCTGCCTCATCCTACCTCATTCTGCCTCATCCTGCCTCATTCTGCCTCATCCTGCCTCATCCTACCTCATTCTGCCTCATCCTACCTCATTCTGCCTCATCCTGCCTCATTCTGCCTCATCCTGCCTCATCCTACCTCATTCTGCCTCATCCTACCTCATCCTACCTCATTCTGCCTCATCCTGCCTCATCCTGCCTCATCCTGCCTCATCCTGCCTCATCCTGCTTCATCCTGCCTCATCCTACCTCATCCTACCTCATTCTGCCTCATCCTACCTCATTCTGCCTCATCCTGCCTCATCCTACCTCATTCTGCCTCATCCTGCCTCATTATGCTCCGCCCCCTAGTTTTCCTTTAGGACAGGAGATATTTTGGACCTCTAAGGACCTCAATGATAACTAATCTATCAGCACGTCTGTGTTCTGGATGTGATGAATGTTGCCGTAGCTTCACCGATGAGACCTTTTGTTTGCTTGATTTTTATTGGTATGTTGCGTTGCACGCGACCGATGGATGTGACTCCACTGTAATTGCAGTTCCCAAATAATTTAGCATTCACACTTGCTCTGAGTTTCATCATCTGCCGAGGCTCTGTTCAATAGGTCCCCTCTGAATAAATGACAACAAAGCAATGGGCAATTGTAAAAGAAGAATTGGTTTGTGAGATACCATCGAGTTCACTGTGAAGAGGAAAGGCAGCTCGCTGTCTGCTCTCATGGGGAGAGCAGAGGAGCACAGGCAGTGCCTGAGAGGTCACCACGTTCTTTACCAAGACCAGGTTCATGGCAACGCTGTCACACCAGTTCTTACGGAGCACGAGTAGCACTCTTCCTCTGTAAGACACCGAGGTCCTCTCCGCTTTGTTCTTCATCGCCACCAAACACTCCTGCTGCTCTCCTTCTATTGGCTCATCTGCTTTTTGACCTTGCAGGAGGTTTAAGGGGAAAGCCGAAAAATCACCGGCGCACAGTGACCGCTCAGAGCGAAGGGGTTCAGGTCTGCTGCCTCGCATATTAACTGTGCCGTGAGAAGTCGCAGCTCTTCTCGTGGAGATCGGACAGAATGAATTAAACATGCAGCTTTTTGTAATTCATGAAAATGGATTTCTCTTCAATAAGAAGTCACAGCATGTCCTCTTACACATGAAACATGATCTAAAGAACTGATATCTGAAGCATATTGCATATTGCTGACAGGAAGGCATTACTAATTAACCACTGCTCTTCTCTCATTAGCTTGTTTGAAGTTGACATAACTTGTAACACCATTTATACGTCTGTAAGGCTCCACATTGATCCGTGTGATGTAGATGTCGTCATCCGTCCATGTGGACCCCGTGCCCCATCCGTGCCTCTCAAAATGATCGACCCAGCGGCCCGAACGCATCTGCAAGAGCTCCGTCTGTCCGAGCTCCGGTCCAGATGGCAGCGTATGGACCTCTTAGTCCAAGAAGAAGGGACCGATAACCAAACGAATGAAAGGAAGATCCACCGTTAGCCACGTTTATCGGAGCATAAAGAATCAGTTGTGCTAACTCCTCCCACTCTGTTCATCAACATCTGACTTTAATGTAAGCGGTGTCCAGGTATTAGATCTCAAGAAGTGGAAATCAGGCATTTTTTATCTGTTGCAGACATACACTATGGATTTGTACTGTGCTCAAGTCAGATAAACCTCTAAGAGCCGGTAGACATCTGTCCTAACTGTTAACAGAGATGTTCTTGGTCAGTGGACACACACCGTATGTACGTACAAACAGACACGGTCCTTGAGATTGTAAAAGACAATAAAAACCCTGTTGATAGTCTTTGGACCCGGTTTGACCAGAACATCACTGGTGCTCAAAGCTTGGTTCTGTGTTACTGTGTGAATCACTAATAATCTGAGCCTAACTGGAGAACAGGCGTGCGCTGTTGTGTGCTATCAATAATCAGTTCATGTTTCATGATCACAAATCAGTTTAAACTCCAGCAGAGAAGGTTTGATGAAGTGCAACACGGCTCCTCTGGTCCAGACCAGTAATTCTGATCCAAACCAAAAGTACAGGAATGAAACCTCCAAACAGCCGGACCTTGGTTTGACTCACAGAGGTGGTCCTGGTCCAGACCAACTTGAGCCGTGGATCAGGTGGTTAGGAGCTTTGAAGCGATTACACTCGGTTCCGGCAGGCTGCTGCCAGAAATGGAAAAAGGCAAAAGAACACAAAACCAAATGAGCCGTGGAAACAAATGAGGGGAAGAGAAGACGTTCTTCTTTGACCTTTGATGTGACGACTTTATAAATAGCCTTTTGGAAAAGAATGCACAACAGTTCTGACACTTGAATTATTTTCTGAGAGTGATGAGAGAGTGAGGAGAGAGATGGCCCATCTACTCAACAATCAATGCCAACTAAAGGGAGACGCAGCCGATGACAGCAGGAAGTAGTAATGTCAAAAGAAGTTCTTTAGTGAAACCAAAACTATCTGGATCTAAAGTATACAATGTAACAAAACCTTGGTTCTGACTGTAAGGTGTGAAAAGGTCCTTGAAGGTCTGCGCTGCCGAGATCACTTTGTCATCGATCAATGATGCCGAAGTCACCGAAGTTGATCTGTTCATGATCGTCTTTAACAAAAGTCTCAGTGTTTTAGTGTTTTAGTGTTTCAGTGTTTCAGTGTTTCAGCGTCTCTCGTTGCTGCAGTGATGCAGATGTGTGTCAGTTCACATGTGATGTGAACCGACGGTCCCTCATCTACCCAGCAGGCCTCAGAGATGACGCGTTGGACATTCAGTAGTGATAACAAACTATTGAGGATCCTCTTTCCTGTCACTCGTTCCGTTCACAGAGAGGAGTTGATGATCAGCTCGTCCTTCGACTCGTTGGAGGTCCTGCTGGACTCGTTCGGGCCCGTCAGAGACTGCACCAAAGACAACGGAGGCTGCAGCCGCAACTTCCGCTGCATATCGGACCGAAAGCTGGACTCCACCGGATGCATGGTGAGTCATCTCTCTTATATTCAGGACTCTGGCTGTACATCAGCCGCAGGGGCGGAACACAAACTTTCCTTTAGATTTCTATATGAATCAAGTTCAGTCAGTACGGATCCCCTCATGATTGAGACACTGGAAGCCTTTACCTCCAACACTCCACCTTGTGGGACGTTTGACCCGATGCCCTCTTCTACGGTCGCCTCCTGTAGCCGTTCATATTCTAAAGTTGAAAACATATTTAGTCCATCTACTCGTATCAGTATTCATGATCAAGATGACCTATGTGAAGGACAGTCAGCAGAGTGGACGCTTTGACTCCTTCATCATGTCCAGGTGGTGCTTAGCAACCAGGAAACGTTGCAGCCAGGTTCGTTTCCGTCTCCATCTGTCGGGGACTCCAGCAGTACCGCTCTCCTTATTTGCAGAATCTTAGCGCCTTCTGCTCGTGTTTTGCTTCTCCTAAATCCCCCCCCCCTACAATTAAATCTCCCTTCAAGTACTTTGACACTCTCCAGTTGAGCCTTTCAGGTGGGCTTTAGAGATGCTATTTATGCAATCCAGTACGCTTCATCCCATCTCTTATAGTGTAGCTCAACGAGAGGGAAGCAGCTTGTGAGTTTTGTGTTTTAATGGGGAATGTTTCATTCAGAGATTAGAGCATATGCATGCATTTCAAAGCCCTTCTATACGTAGGTGGAACACAGCAGCACTGAGGATGTAAATGTTACCTTGACAGGCGTGAAAAACACGTGAAGTACAATTATTGATTACTCCTTTTCTCTTTCATCATCGTCTGACTTTAATCACTGAGGCTGGAGGCTCCACGTGACTATTATGTAATTATGTACACCGTAAAACAACTCCTCTGCTCTCATTAACTCAACATGCATAGATACTCTTTAATACATTAAATGTCTGTTTGTTACATCCAGACCACTTCAGAACCCAGTTGAATAAATGAGCTACTTATTAAAGAAGCACGATCAGACATCTTACATATTAACAGATGTGCATCTTAAGGTAAGTCACGGTTGCTTCTTTTTATGATGCTATAAACCGTGATGTAGGTCAGTAATGAATTCAGTCCCCACCGTAACCCCCCCCCCACACACACACACACACACACACACACACACACACACACACACACACACACACACTTACAGCAGGGTAGTGTGTGCCTGCATGTTGTTTTTGAACTGAGTCTGATGAAGAGACTTGAAGAGCTGCAGCTGTGATCTGGATCCTTCAGACGGACGTAAAGCAAATCCGTCTATCGACAGTCATCCTGACAGAACAGCTGCTGCAGCGCGAGCTTAACGTGTGTCAATGTTCAGGTAACTTAACTCAGTTATAGTAGAGAAAACAGCATTCAAAACTATAATCATCGCTAACATCACAAGTATGAACCACGATTCAAATGTCCATTGTGAAAAAGAGTTCACAGTTGTGTGTTTGTCTGAATAAAGCCGACATGTTGAGTTTAGGACTGAGCTCCTGGTGTCCACTTCTGCTTCTTCTGATGGCCCAGTAGTGGGTCTGTGGGTCTAACGGCCACATCGGGACACTGGTCCATTAGGGTCCATTATTCATTCTCCTGGGTCTGGATTCTTTGATGGGTCCTAACCAAGTACTTTAATTGCCTGAACATAACCAGGGCATTTTGTTGCATTCTAGTTTTCGCGTATTTATTACTGCAACCTCAGTCCAGCAGAGAACGTGTTCTGAAACATAATGGAGGGTTTAGTCCAGCTGTGTGAGAACACACACACACACACACACACACACACACACACACACACACACACACGGCTTTGAACATGCTCACAATAACAGTGCTGAGAATATAGAAGTTTAATAGCTATTGTTTGCAATGTTTACCATCTTAGCTTCATGTGTTAGCATGCTAACTTTCGCTAATAAGCACTAAACTAAAATATTAATTTTGTGGGTATTCGTACAGTTGCAGTTTTGACCTGATGTTGGCACTCGCTGAAGTCAGCTGACCATCAGTCTTGAGCAGTGATGTCTGAACTAACGTCGTTGCTTCAGTCCACTACATTCAGCATCAACACTAGTCGTGTAAATGTCTCCATGAAGCCACACTTCAGCTTCATAACTGTCACCAGAACGTTCCGGCCCGGCCAGATTGTGTCTTTGTGGCGTCTTTGTTTTTGTCCTTCTGTCTTGAACAGCTAGGACACAAAGAGGCGTCTTCACTATCAGCCGTCGGTAGTTCGCTGATGCGACAGAGCGCCGGGCTTTTAGGACTCTTAGTTGTGCCTTTCATCCAAAAACAAATGCCAGGAGAAGCCCCTTGTTTGTTTCCCGTGGGCTACGGTCACACATCCACCGATGCTCCCGTGAAGCTCAGGCCAACCAGCGGCCGGTCGGCCACAAATACCTCACCGCACTCTGTGAACCCGTTACTGGCTGTAAACGGGACCGGCCACCATCTGAAATTGCTTCAGAGCCGGTCTGATAGGAGTCCTCTGAGTTGCATCAACATTGCACTGGAATGTCAGAGAGCGAGACATCCATCCCATTTCTCTGTTGCAGCCCGAGATGACAGAGGGGAGATTTCTTTGAAGTCTGATGGATATTTGACTGTGTGTGTTACTTGGTGCAGTGTTTCCCAAAGAGGGACCCAGTTTCTAAAAAATGACAAACAATCGTGACCCAGTTCACAATTTAAGTTCTCTATGAATAAACGGGAATAAACGTTCCTGGTATACTTTTGAAAAATGACAACTTCTTTATGTATATGTTGTTGAAAACACTGAATTATTATAAATGAGACCAAATGCATGCATTAGGTTGTATTCTTATCATTCCTTTCATCTGTTAAAGCCTTTCATATAAGGTTAAACGTTACAGGTTGGTTCCGATCGTCGCTCCGATACGAACCTTCGGGCTCCCTCGTGTGGCTTAAAGGTGTACTGCAGATATAGTGAAATAAAAGACTCTCCTCGTGAATGGCTGACTCGGTGAACACGCTTTCCCCTCACAACGATGTGTTGTAGTGGTGTTCTTCTGTTACACAGTGTTGCTTTCAAACAGCAGCGTGTGTTCACCAGCATCTACAGGGAGGCTCCTTTATGTTGCCGTTTGTTGAAGTTCTTGCCAAAAGGAAATTAGTGGAACATGGATCCAGTAAAGAGACGTCCTGCCAGCGCTTTGAGGCGTCGAGAGACTTTTCTTTTGTGTTCTGCTCTATTATTTATTGTTGTATTTCCATCCCTGTGAGCATGTTGCAGTATACTGTGATGTTTTCCTAAGAACACTTTGTACTTCCTCACAGTATTTATCCGTTTAATCTTCCTGTTCCCATCATTTGTAAATGTTCTCTGAGCTGAAACCAGCGATGAAGCAGGAGTTCAGAAACTCCTTCGCTAGCGCAGAATAAAGACGCTATGCATTCTGGGTTCATGAGACACCACGAGTCCGCCTCATACCGGAGACGTGTCCAAACATATGAGGTCTGATGCGTCTAGCTTCTGCTGAAGACGATTAAAGAGATAACATGTTTAAAACAGAAGTTATTGAAAAGAAAAGTGAAGCAGTAATCCTCAAATACGGTGGTATGACATTTTATTAAGGTCCTCACAACAATAAGCATCATTTCTTCCATTGTTTCTTCACCGTTCACATCTGCAGTACAGCTGTGAGCCACATGGCGGATCCCTCAGAGGTTACAGCAGGCCGACCTTAAACGCCTGTTTGTGATGCTTCCATGTGTTGAAGATGAATGAAATGAACGCCTCTTTTATGATCGTTGAAGCGTGAATGCACTCATCAGAAGAGAAAGCGTCACGCGGTCACATGACGCCAGTGTGAGTGATGACGTCAGCAGCTCCGCCTTGTTTGAAACGCGTTAAAGCTGCAACATTCCTGAGACGTATTTACTGAAGTACTTCATAACGTTCACGTTTCTACAGCTCCTGTTCACCACACCTGATTCCAGGCCTCTAACCTGAGAAACCCTGTGAAGTGCAGGAATGGATTCATTTGCTCTCATTCACCAAGTATTAACGCGTCTCTATGTTTTCAATAACAGAGGTGTGATTCATCAGACATGGATCTCCTCTTTACCTGTTAAGAGGGTGTGAGCATGTAAATGTGATGTGATGTGTGAGGTGACGTGGAAAGACAGAGAGCGTTTGAGAAGCTCTGACATGAAGTGAGCAGCAGTAGCAGCAGACACAGGGATGGGGAGGAGTGGTTCTCTGCTCCACGTCTCTGAACCGCACCAACAGGCTGCTAATTACTTTCTTCTGATAAGACATCAGTTGCATTTGGCTGCTTTTATCTAAGGAGGCATCAGTCAAATCCATCCCGTCCTCCTCACCTGCTCCTCTCTGAGCGTCTGCTGGACTTCTGTCCCGCTGCAGCTCATTCTTCTCTTCTTAAACACAGTTGTCTTTTCTATAGTTCACTCTTTTTTTACCCGTGGACTGGATTCTCCTGAGCTCCTTCATTTGTGAGTCTACCTAGAAGTCAGATCCCAGGCGCAGCTGCTGCTGCCTCAGTAAATCAGATAGTAATTACACGCAGATAGTGGAGCACAAATTGAATGGAATTGGCAGCACGGATTCGCCCTGCGCTATTATTTATGTAAATCCGGCCCTGACTGTGCTCCATTATCAATCACAGAGGAGAGGCGGAGTGGGCGGGGCAGGTGAGTTAAAGAGGCGCTTTCATAAGCTTTAATACGGGGGGTTATGTGGCTGCAGCCTGATGTCATTGATTACTGTTTCTTATCCTTTCAAAGCCTTTACCTCACTTTAACATGGAATGCAAATAGAATGCAAAGAGAAAGCACCATGATCTTTTTCACACCGCTAATAAAAACAACAACCAATCACGTTTTTTGTAACAAATACAATATAGTATAGCCTCGATTTTGCCATTTCAGCTTTTTGCAACCAGTGAAAGGAAGTGACCATATTTGGACTGTGGAGTGGTGGCGTCGTGTACGTCTCCGATAGCGGTAGAGACCTGTCAATCAGCGTGTAGCCCCGCCCCTAAATCATCCCCTGCTTCATGGTCTGTTTGACTCTAAATGGAGCATAATGTACTAAATGAACATCATTCTGTATTGAAGAAGACTGTAAACTAGAGATTGAGACCATAAACTCATGTTTACAATGTTTACTGAGGGAATAAATCAAGAGAGAAGTAGAGTCATTTTAGACTAGACTTCTATACAACCAGAGGAGTCGCCCCCTGGTGGACACTAGAGAGAATGCAGCTTTAACACATGAAGCTCTATTACTTTTTCAACCTTGGACCAGATCCATCTGTTCTCACCTTTCACGATGGAGGTTCTGGACATCGACACTGCGTAACCTTTGAACCGGAGGAACGTTTACTCGGAGCATTTTGCTTTTAGGCTTCAATAGGATCCTGTGCCGATCTATTCAAACCTCTGGTTGTAGTTTTGCAAATGTCGCCAATTCGCATTGCTGACGATACAAATAGTTTTAACGTGAAATATTCTCTGATTAGCATTCTGGTGGTGTCCATCCCCCGCTGTGTGAAGCACATTTACACGCACATCCCAGTGCTGCCCGTCACCCCAGCTGCATATATTACTGTGTGCTTTAGTAATTATCTCGTGCCTGTCAAGCTTATAAATGAGCTCCTCATCCGTCTAATCAGTGTGGTAAACTGGCTGGGCCCCAGCTCTCCTGGTTCCACCCTAATCAATTAACACCTTGTCTGCGTCGCCAGTGGCTGGTCCCGTCTGCGCTTGATATCGCTCCGTGTGCGAGAGGCGACTGATGCCGGCGGTCGGCGCTGACCGTCTCGCTGATGTATTGCTCTCCGGGGGAGGGGTGAGCGGGCGCCCCCCCCGGGAGCGAGCGCTTGATGATCGCGGGATGATCGGGAGATTAATTAGCTCGGCCGTGTCACTTTTTCTCTCCTCTGCAAAACGGTGGAAAAACGGGGATGTTGTTAACAGAGCAGATAGGATGGAGCGGTGAGATAGCCGGGCGCCGTTCACTAACTGTAGATAAACCTGCAGCACACAGGACATGTACATCATTAGTGCTGTTAGGTTTCACAGAACTACTGTCCTGTAGGATGCAGCCTGGTGATTGCTGTGTTGCTTTCCTTGTCTTGTTTTTGTCCTCTGATATGTTGTATGTCCTACTGAGTGACATCTTGTCTTCTTGGGTTGTTTCATCAGAGGGTGGACTGGGTTGAAGATGTGTCCTCGTCTTATACAGCGGGTGGTGCTGGTGTGGTTCTCCGCTAGTCGAAGCAGGTGCTTGGTTTGTTTAACTGAAATGGAAACGCCTTCACCGATTGGCTAACAGAAGCCTTTAGCTCAGTGTTAATCTCAACCCACATATACGGACCTTTAGTCCCTAGTGTGGGTCCATCCAGTGAGTGAAATACGGGTTTGACACTTCATACAGTCGTGCTGTAAAGGGTTAAGAGCAGTCCCACATCAGAACACGATCCAACCATCCTCCCCAGCCCGTCTGCTGCGTTCTGCTGCCGCCATTGGGCTCTTTACCCCGACCAGTCTGTAAGGGGTTAACTCTACAGCTGACGTATGAGGAGGTCCTGACAGCTCAGATACATGTGTTCATCTTCTCTTCAGATTTTAATTTGATAAGCAAGCATCTCTTAACAACAATCTATTTCATGTTGGTGAACTTGGATTGACCAAAGAGAGGTTATTTCTACCACTCGGCTCTTCAATCTAGGTCACGTCACCTTTCCTCAAAGCCTCAGTCTGAGGCACACACCATGTCCAGCGATGCTCAGCAGCATTTTCAATAATGTTCTGGACGGCACCGCGCTGCGGGCTGAAGCGCTTCTTCTCGCCGCTTTGTGTTGGCGTTCTTCCCCTTAGGCAGCAAAAAACAATCTTGACCGGGATCACATTTTGGGACACTAAGCAGCGTTGAGCGGAGTCGATACCTGGCAGAGATCTCGCCAGACCTCGGCCCTGAAGAGCAACAGAAGCACATTAGACTGTCACTACTGATGTTTTCTCTCCTCGGGTCGTTGGAGTTATGGGAGTGTGGGTTTAAGCTCCCAGAATCGATGAAAGCGTCTGCTGAAGATCACAGACTGTAGGGCTTCATACTTCCTCAGTTACATGCATTTCTTTTTAAACTATATATTCACAAAGTCGTTTTTATTTCATATAACAAGTGTCTACTTATAGAAATAGGAAGACGAATGGTCGACGCTCCTGCAGGGTGACAGTGAGGGTGACGGGGTCGGATGCAGACATAGATCTACCACATGTGTTCATTATGGTATAGATGTGTTGTTCTGTCGCTGTGTTCACACTAGAAAAGACATTTGAATTCATGTTCCGGGTGTAGTTTCCACTGCAGATGGCCGTACCGTGTCCTCTTCACTCTCTCTCTCCACGCTTACACTGTGATTTACTCCACAACAATCCCCATTAAAGCTTTCCTGGGATTGTCCAGCTGATAACATCCAGATGAGGGAAGAGAGGAGGCGATAGAAATGTTGATAGGCTCGACTGCAGCGCCGTCAATCATTACCATTTCACTCACAGCAATTAGGCTCCAGCAGCAGCCTCCGGTGGTTCCTCTGGATGCGGTCGAGGGAGAGATATGGAAGGGACAGATTACCGTGGTGAACCTGAAGGCAACCCAGAGTTCATACCGACTGGCAGAGCAGGAAGACCTGCATCACTGTCAGGCTTTAGAAAGCTGCCCTAACCCTAACCCTGTCTCACAGCCTGAGAGGAAGAGCTGCAAGCATCACTCTGGGCTTCAAATGACGCAGCAACCACCTGTGCAATGAAAGATACGGTGGTAAAGCACAGTCTCCTGTGAAATACATGATTTATCACAAAGTATAAGGTCCGTATCAAAGATGCTGGCAGCCTCCAGGTTCTCTAGTGTCCAGCAGGGGGCGACTCCTCTGGTTGTATAGAAGTCTAGTCTAAAATGACTCTACTTCTCTCTTGATTTATTCCCTCAGTAAACATTGTAAACATGAGTTTATGGTCTCAATCTCTAGTTTACAGTCTTCTTCAATACAGCATGATGTTCATTTAGTACATTATGCTCCATTTAGAGTCAAACACACCATGAAGCAGGGGATGCTTTAGGGGCGGGGCTACACGCTGATTGACAGGTCTCTACCGAGTTGTCTGTGTTTTTGTCTTTCACTCTGTGTAAGTTAATGGTGACATTTCGCCTAAAAAGAGTTGGTTGTACTAAAAAAAGATGGCGACTCTGTCCTCTTCTTAGGAAACAAAGCCGAGTCTGAAGTAGGGTTGGTTTAACTTTGGTTGTTCTATCATTATAACTGTGTGTAAATGTTGTGGAGACATTGTGGTTTGTTCAGGAGAAAGATTTCATGAACGATGGATGAACTATAATGATAAACTGGATTCAGAATGAACACAAAGGGTCAAACAGTGCAGTGGAGAATATCTGTCTGAATATCTGTCTGAATATCTCTGCATCGATCGTTGAACACTAGAATATCCACGCTGGTTGTCTGGATCATCAGGGAGCAGCTGTTATGTGTCTAGTGTGGAAACCTGCGACTGACTGTAGCCTCAGATGATCCTGGTGGAAGGTCTGGTTCCTCACGCATCAGAAGAGAATCCTCATTAGTTCACCTCAGACTTTAAATAATAATAAAAGTCAGATGAGGCTCCAGTTTTTGAAGCGAGGATGGAAAGTGTCCCGTTCTTTAAGTCGATGAAGTTTGATGAACAACTTTCACTGGTTGACAGATGTTGTGGCTAGAAGTGGACTACAATTGAATTCCACTGTTGATCATTCGAGTGATTGTGATTCACACTGTTGGCTTCGGCGCCGGGTCAGAAGACCTCGGCTCAGAGAACACGATCTTTCCTTTCAGACGCTCTGCTGTTGCCCTGCAGCCTCTTGTGCCGGTTGCACTTCGCTGTGAGGAGGTGAGAGGTTACTAAATGTCCAAACTGTTTCTGCATGGAGCCTCCTCACCATCCACAGGAGACCAGAGTGACCTTTCACCTCGTGCTCGTCTCATCACACTGGCCTGAGAAACCCTCCCTCAAAGAAACGGGAGAGGAGAGTTTAACATGCTGGAATGGTTTTGTGTCTCTGAACACACCCTGGTGTTGAACTGTCCGTAGGAACGTTAACACATGAGAGTCCGTCTGTTGTCGGTTCAAGGCCCTGGTGAAGCTGGTTCTGAGCACGCCGTGTGGTTCTGTGCTTCCTGGACCGCTGAACGAGGTCCTGAAGGCTAGAAAAGCTGCACCGGTTATTAGTCACCCACCTGCTGCTCAGAATCCTCTATTATCTATCGGCTATAGGTCCGGATACAATGGGGTCTGGGTCTGGACGCGGACCTACAAGTGACCCATGTTCTTAGCTCATCCGACTGCTCTCAGGCGGTGTGAGAGGACTGAGTCCCTGTAGCCTCTGAAGCTCTGCAGACATTTATCTCCATTAAGAACCCGGATTAAAAGGCACAGTGGGTCCAGAGCCGGCTTTGTACTGCTAGCTTCTTATTCTGCAGAGCAGACGGCACTCTTAGTCCAGTCATGAAATGGTCGAGGATGAATGCTGATCACTCAGCCTTCAAAGACCCCTTTGCTAGCGTCAGTGACTGTTCTTTATCTCGTGTCAGGTGCAGCATTTAGAGATGAAATATGCTCTTTACAGTCAGCAGACATATACTGTAACAACATTATTTCATCCGCACTCATCTTCTGCCGCCTGTCCAGACTCCTATAGTGACGTCTGCAGCCGTCTGCAGCAGCCGTCTGCAGCAGCCTTCTGCAGCAGCCTTCTGCAGCCGTCTGCATGCTATCGTGACCCAGAGAAGCCTGGTTAACGTTGTAACAAGTGGTTCACTTTGTGCGCTCTCGGTTATGTGTTAATCCTTAATGCTGTGCAACAGTCGGGGTTATGTCTTTTCTGAGGACCTTTCAAGAACACACACACATATATATATGTGTGTATATATATATATATATATATATATATATATATATATATATGTGTGTGTGTGTGTGAATGGGGCCCGTTGTCAGTCAGTGAAAGGCTTTATGATCCGAATATTTGACCTGAGATTCAAAGCTTGAGAGCTCATAGTGTAGACCTGTGAAGGTTTGTGAAGCTGTGGACAATGGTGCATCTGCACACATCTTTCCACAGCAACACTTTGACCTGCAGCAAGCAACAAAACAGAAGTTTGAAAAGACGCCACTATTGAACCCTCTCTGCCGAGCACTTTGTGTTTTATGGTTTTCTTTTCATGTGTTCTATCTGAAGTTGCTTCTGCCTGAAGCGCACGGAGCTTCAGAACTCTTAATAATGTAGAGCGGTATAAAATGGAGGCGTGATTTAGAGGATTATATTTTTCTTAACCCAGAGGGATTAGTCCACAGCGAGGTCCTCAATCTTTTCACGTTGTGAAAATACTGCTGGACGTGGAATTGCAAATTCAATTTAGATGAGACCGTGAGATATGAAATACAACAGAGTAAACACCAACATCCCTTCTCTTCACATCTCAGGAACAGCCCAGCGCTCAGGACCTGCACCACCTCCCTGTTCATTGAGATCATTTCTTATTAGATCCTCAACATGTCAGTCACGTTGTTGAGTTCTATGGTATCCCACCTCTCATGGCTACGGACTCATTCCACAAACCACAGCCAGGAGACGTTTGTTAATCAGACGAGGGTTTGAAGGGTGAGTGGTGTTATTCAGAGGATTATTAATGTTTTACCCAGGATTATAGGACAGATTTGTGGCGTTCTGAAGTGATAACAATCCGCAGACAAAAGACTCCGGCAGGCGCATATTCCTAATGATGATCGTCCTCCGGACAGCTGGAAGATGGCCCAGAGTTATCACTATTCCAGCATGCCGGAAGCCTATTATGGCAGTCGATATCTAGAGCTATCTGTTGTTGGCAAGCTTTACCGCCGTCGATACAAATTCCTCTCAGCCTGCACCACATCTCCACACATGCATCGATCGCACCGCAGTGATTTGAAGACTCCGATGTGTTGAGAGATTCAAAGACTCGTGTGCTCTTTGCATTACAGGTGATGCATCATCTGTCACAATGGGCCCTGACGCAGTGTAGGAAATCAATATCAGTTTATCGAGGGAGCAAGACCGGGGATCGCTCATTCAACACGTGTCCCCGTTCTGTACCGGTCACAAACCTAGACCTGGTCCAGAGGTCTGTACTCTCTGAGGTAGAGACGTCAGAGCAGTTCTACGTTAGATCAATCATCGAGCGCTTTAAAGCTGAAGGTATCCACACGGTATACTGTCTAAAAACAGCAACATGATGAAATGATGAGCACTGTCCAGCTTTCAGTAGGATGAGTTCTGTATCAGAGGATTATGTAACGGGATTCAAATTGATCGATCTGCACACTGAACAGCTCCCGTTAGAAACACTTTCATTGCTGCGTAAAGTTTGTAGCACCAGGCTCTGTACATGAAGAAGATGAAGATGATGATGAAGGAGTATACCAGTAGAGAAATGAACTCCACATCAATAACTTCTCAATGAAGGCCTCTGGCTGACCATTCACTTCACTTCAACTCATTTTCTGGAGCCCAAAATCACAAATATGCGTTACTTGTGATGCAGTGTATTGGTTCTACACACTACTGCACAATGAGAATGGACAGACCTGATCAGATGTGAATGTACGGTAGTGACATCTAGCAACGTAAAGGGCCCCCGGCCCCCGGCCCTGGCCCCACCCCCGTACCCCGCCCCCGTACCCCGGCCCCGCCTCCCTTTCAGCCTTGCGTCCTCTGTGTTCCCTTTGGCCCAGCATTTACTCTGACCTCTCCTTGACCTGTCGTTCCCCACCTCTCCACCAGATGCCCTCGCTGTTTCCCTCCCCAGTCACCTGATCACCACACCCACCTTATCACCTGCTCTTCATTTCCTTAATTGCTCTCCTAGTGTATCGCTCTCCAGCTTCCCAGACTTCCCTGCCTTGCTCTGAGTGCTGTGTCAGCCTGCCTAACCCCCCCGGCCTTTGACCGGTCTTCCACTCTTGCCGTGTGGATTTGCTTGCATGGTAGGATCGCTTTCTGGTTGTCAAATGTAAGCCTGTTGACCACAGATCCTAGTAAGATCTACTTATTCGGGTGGCTCTGCCTTTCCCTGAAATGAGCAAACCAATGCATCAAGCTCAGCAGGTATAGTAGCATCAGTGGCAAGCGCTCCATACTTCACATCGATATAGTAGCCTGTCAAAGCCAGGTTCAAATAGTCCCTGTTAACCTCTGGGAGATCATCTGATGAGCTTCTGTTGAAGTATGAGCAGGAGATGAAATAAAAGATGCAGTGCATTCAGTTATACATGGATACGAAATGACTACCTCTTAACAGATTTCACCTAACTAACACACACCTAGGACTAACTGTAACTGGGTTTTAAGATTTTTTTAATTGTCAAAAATCCTCTGAATGTGGAAAAGAGAAGCTCAGACGCTGATACAAATCAAGTAAAGCTGCCTCCGTGTTGTGCCTGAACTAATACGAAGCACATATGTAGAAACCAGTAAAAATACTGTAAGTTCAAATGTGAAGGTGGGCCCCGTGAGGAACGAACTCCTTAGTCGCTGGTCCCTCAGAGCTCCTGAACCTGCTGCAGAGTCACTGCTCTGAGGCTGCGGCGCCTTGTTAAAATGCACTCCATCAAAGGTCCCTTTGAAGTAATAGCTGACAGAGAACGTAATGTGAATTTGACCTGACAGGTCTCTGAGAAATGGAGCTCAGGAAAAACTGAGCGAGGAGGAAGGAGAGAGCCGGGGTGAAGTCGGGTCTCACAGCTCTTCTCTAGAATCACCTCGGCACCAAGTGAGGAGTCGTGCGTCCGTAGAAACGTCAGAACCTCGTCTTCATGAGAACTAAACATGATGTCTAGAAGTTAGTCGATAACACTTTGCTGTTTCACACAGTTCCAAACTACAGAATGTCAAACCAGAAGACCGTCCTCTCTGGGTTGTGTCTCCAGAACCAGAACCAGCATCCTGTGTTTAAAGGGTTTCGCTGTAGATGACACCGGACCGTCTGCCGTTTCATCACTCTTCGTTTCATTCCCGCTCCACAGTAAACAGTCTTGTGCTAAGCAAACGCTGTTTTCCTTCCAACATACACAAGATAAGGCGTTAAAAGCTCCCTTTGTGAGAGCGCAGTGTTGACGATGCGGTCCAGAATTTACTGAGCGTGGCTGCATGTGTAATGAGCAGAGCTGGACCTGTAGCAGAGCGCTCTGCCTGCATTAAGACACAACAATATAACACATGGAAAAGCAGTGATGGAGTTTTCTCGTGGATATCTGCAGTCGGACTGTTTCATGGCCGTGTGGACGGAGAGGAGAGTCTGTGGTCCTCTCCTGATGGTTACTATGGTTACTATGGGATGTACGGCAGCTCGTGAATCTTACTACTGTTCTGTACAGATGTTCTCCTTCACAAACAGCACAGATTACACTGACTTTGGATGGAACCTTTTCAATCTGTCATCAAGTCACATATTGAATTTGTTTTTTATGATCAAATCAATGTACTTCCATCAGGCTCAGCTGTACTTTGCTTACACAGCTTCTTTTCTTTACAACTCTTTGGTTCACTTTCTAGTTTTACGTCTGTCATCTCGTTTATGTGAATTCATTTTAATGTTTTTATGTTGGACCTTCTTTGAAATGAGATTTTAAATCTCAAAGGAATTATCTCAAAAGGTTCAATAAAATGAATAAATGAATGAAATGAGATCACATTTTAGAATGTGAAACCAGCCTCTGACTTGATAAATGACTTGAATAGTCGATGCATTATCATATTTATAGTTTATGAATATTCTGTATGTATCAGTACTCATAGGTTTATATATATATATATATATATATATATATATATATATATTATATAATATATATAATATATATATTATATATAGTTTTATGTTTCTAGTTCTCCGTCTGTTGCAGCCTCCTGCTGTTACTTCCCGTCTGAGTTTTACATGAAACATGTTGGTGTGTGCAGCGCTACAGACTGAGCTCTGAGCGCTACAGACTGAGCTCTGAGCGCTACAGACTGAGCTCTGAGCTCTACAGACTGAGCTCTGAGCGCTACAGACTGAGCTCTGAGCGCTACAGACTGAGCTCTGAGCTCTACAGACTGAGCTCTGAGCGCTACAGACTGAGCTCTGAGCGCTACAGACTGAGCTCTGAGCTCTACAGACTGAGCTCTGAGCGCTACAGACTGAGCTCTGAGCTCTACAGACTGAGCTCTGAGCGCTACAGACTGAGCTCTGAGCGCTACAGACTGAGCTCTGAGCTCTACAGACTGAGCTCTGAGCTCTACAGACTGAGCTCTGAGCGTTACAGACTGAGCTCTGAGCTCTACAGACTGAGCTCTGAGCGCTACAGACTGAGCTCTGAGCGCTACAGACTGAGCTCTGAGCTCTACAGACTGAGCTCTGAGCGCTACAGACTGAGCTCTGAGCTCTACAGACTGAGCTCTGAGCGCTACAGACTGAGCTCTGAGCTCTACAGACTGAGCTCTGAGCGCTACAGACTGAGCTCTGAGCTCTACAGACTGAGCTCTGAGCTCTACAGACTGAGCTCTGAGCGCTACAGACTGAGCTCTGAGCGCTACAGACTGAGCTCTGAGCTCTACAGACTGAGCTCTGAGCGCTACAGACTGAGCTCTGAGCGCTACAGACTGAGCTCTGAGCGCTACAGACTGAGCTCTGAGCTCTACAGACTGAGCTCTGAGCGCTACAGACTGAGCTCTGAGCTCTACAGACTGAGCTCTGAGCGCTACAGACTGAGCTCTGAGCTCTACAGACTGAGCTCTGAGCGCTACAGACTGAGCTCTGAGCGCTACAGACTGAGATGGGTGCTCACACAGACTGAGATGGGCGCTCACACAGACTGAGATGGGTGCTCACACCGACTGAGATGGGCGCTCACACAGACTGAGATGGGCGCTCACACAGACTGAGATGGGCGCTCACACAGACTGAGATGGGCGCTCACACAGACTGAGATGGGTGCTCACACAGACTGAGATGGGCGCTCACACAGACTGAGATGGGCGCTCACACAGACTGAGATGGGCGCTCACACAGACTGAGATGGGCGCTCACACCGACTGAGATGGGCGCTCACACCGACTGAGATGGGCGCTCACACCGACTGCACTAATGGGAACAGGAACCTGACTGTTTGCATTCTGTGGCACAGATGTTACCGGGTCTGTTTACCTGCCCCATCTGGGATTAGTGTTAAAGTGGCAGCTCTAAGGACGTAGTAAAAGTCTGTAATTGCTAACATTAGTCATTTAAAAACACTTGTCCCACCCCACTACCCCCCACAGTGCCCCCCAGGGCTGAGCCCTATGAAGGATGGGACCGGGTGCTACGACCACCACATCGGCATCGACTGCTCCGACGGTTTCAACGGAGGATGTGAGCAGCTGTGTCTCCAGCAGCTGGCTCCTCTAGAGGATGACCCGACACTCTACAACATCCAGATGTTCTGTGGGTAAGAAAGAACACACGCACCACTGACAGTCCTTTTAATTCAGAACCAAGCCGACCAGTACCATCACTCACATCATTACATGTAACAAAGAAGAGCAGCATAACAAACATCAATGGAGTTGTCAAAGTTATTGTCAAGTGTCGTCATTTAAGTTTTAACTCACAAGATAACTGTCCACAGTTCTCAAAACAAGTCTTTAATGTAAAAGACTAAATAATCATCATCATAATAATAATCATAATAATCATGTCCAGGACTATCTGCATAGAAGCACACAGACTGCAGGACTTTAGTCTGTTTCTGGTGCTTTCACATTGCAGATAAAAACATCAACCAACTAATATAATAAACACTATATATATATATATATATATATATATATATATATTCAAAATGTACGCCCTAGTGTAGTCTGAACTTTATTACAGCACAGACCAGATTCACTCCTTTCTTATTTAATAAAGATGAATACATATCTGTGAGTATTTTGCTTAAAGGAAACCTTAATAACATATCTTACAGTATTTTAGGAAATACAGTGATTAACCAGACAGACTCTGCTCTGGTTCAGGAGGATCCTGGTTGGTCTGCCTGTGTGACTCTATTCAAACTTTTTATTGAAAAAGGGTTGCAACTGTTGCAACAGAGAGAAGAACCCAGAAGAACTTAGAAAGGAGTTGAGCCACCGTGATCCTCTAGAGTGGCTCCAGTGCTCCTTGGTCCCTGAACTCTCCTGGAGGGTTGGACCGCCTTCTTCTAGAACATATTCCTTCTTCTGACGTGATGAAGATGATGATGATGATGATGATGATGATGATGAGAGCACTGAGAGCACAGCACTCTAAAACCAACACTGAGAAAATGTACCTGTGCCTCCAATGAAGCTGAACCAGCCGGCCCACCTCCTCGTCCCGCTGCTCTCCTCTTGAAGGTCCTACAGGTCCACATCAACCAATACATCTCGCTTCAAAACCAGCTTCGTTCCATCTGCAGTCAGAACCAGAACTCTCCTCTGTTCAGGGTCAACGCCTCTTAGTCCGGGAATGATGGCTCACCTTACAGTTCACTGACTAGCATGTCATGTGACTTCACTGTTTGTGTCACTGTCCTCCACCAACTCAATGTGAAAGAATCCACAACAACACAACAATTAGTCTTTACAAAAGCCACCTGCTGTGAACAACATCCTGGCTCTCTCATCCTCATCTTCCTCATCTTCCTCGTGCTCATCACAGCGTCCAGTGAGCCCGGTGCCCTGCACCTCTTTCCAGGTCACTTCTCTTCTCTCGCCATCTCCAGTGACATTTCATACATAGATCCTGTATGAAATACTATATGATCAACATCAATGCTCGACATCCTCGTGAGTCTTCACACAGCGGCCTGTAGCTAAGGCCGTCCAACGGTCAGTGACCCTGATAGAATCATCCTGTGAAGAGCAGCTGGAGCTGAGTGTGTGCTCCATTCACTCCCTGCTCACGTCCACCGCTGTGATTCAATGCAGAGATCCATATATATATACACACACACACACACACACACACTGGTCTATTAGGGGTGAATGGAATGCATTTTCTTTCCCTGTTCAGACCAAATGAAACATGCATCAGTGTCACACTGGTTTGGACAAAGCAAACGGACCATTAGTGAGAAAGTCTCCTTTAGAGTTGGTGCAGGGAGGGATTTTCAGGTGGTTGATCTTCAGGTGGTTGATCTTCAGGTGGTTGATCTTCAGGTGGTTGGTCTTCAGGTGGTTGATCTTCAGGTGGTTGATCTTCAGGTGGTTGGTCTTCAGGTGGTTGATCTTCAGGTGGTTGATCTTCAGGTGGTTGGTCTTCAGGTGGTTGGTCTTCAGGTGGTTGGTCTTCAGGTGGTTGATCTTCAGGTGGTTGATCTTCAGGTGGTTGGTCTTCAGGTGGTAGATCTTCAGGTGGTTGGTCTTCAGGTGGTTGATCTTCAGGTGGTTGATCTTCAGGTGGTAGATCTTCAGGTGGTTGATCTTCAGGTGGTTGATCTTCAGGTGGTTGATCTTCAGATGGTTGATCTTCAGGTGGTTCCGGCTGACAGGCCTGGGAGCAGGAAGTAGGGGTGACGAGGGTCCTGCAGCACCCTCATCGCACATCAGGCATAATGATCAGTTCATAGGTTTTACTCTTGGATTTGTGTTTTTAGAATATGTCCTACAAAGGGTCCTTCTTAAAGGGTTCCTCAGCAGCACGCCCTGGGTGGGTTCTGCAGAGAACGTGAAGGGGGAAAGGTTGTGATTGGCACCTGCAGAGAAGGTTCTGGGTGGAACCATCACACCATAGAAGGGCTCTCTCTATAGAGACAAGTCCATTCCTCCGTCTGTGTTGTGTTAAGCTCCAGTATGCATGAGCAGATTCTACGAGGTGGATCAGAGTGTGGAACACAGGCTGTGAGCAGCACCTTTGATATTTGATTAAGATTATAGAACCGGTCCAGAAACATAATGCGTCTCATGAAGTTAACTTTGTATGGTTGTCAGGTGAACTACTCTGCAGACTGGATCCTTTGTTAACGCTTTGCTGCGTTTCTTTATAATCGGCCTTAGAAACCTGTGAAACCTGAACTAAAGGTCTGTCAGTACACTATACAGGTCCGTTAGATGATGGTTGGATTGGATACGTGGAGACCTGCTTCATGTAATCTAGAGCCGGCACACATGCTGCTGTTCTCATATAGTAATCTGATTACACTTCTTCTCTGGGACTGAGGACATGCACGGACTGAGTAACATCCTCCTCCCCCTCCGTTATGTTTTCATCAGAGTTGTGGAGGTCTCACATGAATTCCTGCCGTCTAACTCGATCCAAGCAGAGGTTCTGATTAGACCGACCCAGTTCAGCAGCTTTCATCTGAAGGTGGTCTACAGGAGACCCTGGAAGCAGCCGATTCTAATGGAACACAACAAGCTGCTGTTTGTGGCGTTCCTCTTTACATTAACCGGCATGTATGCAGGCATGTCGTCACTCTCCACTGTGCAGATGTGGCTAAATCCTCTAGTGGTCCAACTGGAGACCTGCAGAAGCTTTGAGACATTAGGGAGGGAGGGAGGAAGGGAGGAGGGAAGGAGGCAGGAAGGAAGGAGGGAGGGAGGGAGGGAGGGGGGATTCTCTCAGCTAAATCCCTGACAGTTTCTTTTCTCTTTAACACTCAAACTCCATTTTTCTCCGCTCCTTCTTCTGCCTTTGACTCATTTCACAGAACGTTCTACAGCGAGATGTCAAAACATCATCAATATGAAGGAGCCTTGAGACGACTTGTGTTTCTCTCTTTTTTTTTTTAGATGGAGGATTTTGTGCCGGTTGAGAATTGATTTAGCCGGTTCTCCACCGTTGAGTTGTGAGGTCTGAGTTGTGCATATGTTGAACTCAGTCGACGATATCTCAGACTAACGTTCAGTCACAAGGTTGAAATCAATCAGTGAGCGCTGCTAGCAGGCGTGTTACAGTGTAATGTCTCTATCCATATTCATCACATGGGTTGGTGATTAATGCTGAATGTTATGGAAAAACGGTTTTCATGACAAAGTATTATTTCCTCTATTACAAGAGAGCAGTTAAAGAAGACACATTTGAACCAACAGATGTATAATTTATTGTTTCCATGAAAGGATGAATTAGAATGCTGCTGCTTGTTGTTGTCTTTTATTCATTTACATTTGACTTCTACTTAAACAGAACCACGTCACTGACTTGAGCCGCTGTCTCTTCAGGTGCATTGAGGACTACAAGCGCGGTCCAGACGGGAGGTCTTGCCTGCCGCTGTCCGAGGCCTGCACCGAGGGGATCGACTGCGCCGAGGCGGCGGACATCCCCGCCAACCAGACCGTGTTCGGAGACCTTTTCTACGGATACAACAACCACACCAAAGAGAGCACCTCCGGACAGATCCTCAAGGCCACCTTCAGGTAAACACACGCAGTGTTTGAGTGGAGCGTGAGAGACTGTGTGTTCAAAAGGTGTTCAGTCCACTCCAAGGTTCATATGGTTTAAATCACAGTAATAAAACATTAACAACACAAACTTCACCGCAGGAGAAAAGAGTGCAATTATGACAAGACAATACAAGCTCAAAATAGGGACAGAACTGAAGCACAAACCCTCAGAAGATAGAGCTGTGACTGAACACACCCAAGAGAGGCTGCTGACCTGACTCCACGGGAGACTGAACGAGGTGAAGATAGCTTTGTTCAGACAAACTGAGGAGGAGGAGGAGGAGGAGGAGGAGGAGGAGGATCTGGTGAAAGTAGCCGCGCTGCATAACTGTCTTCACATGCTTCAAAATTTCAGCTGACGCTTCAACTTTTGGTCAGTGGCCAATAAACAGAGGGGCAAAAGCCGGACTTCACTTCTGCTGTGATTTAATTAAAAAGCTTTTTGAGACGATTACTAATCTCAGTCAGACCAAATTAAAGTTGTGTAGCATCAGCGTAGCAGCGATGAAACACACGGATCAAGTGTCCTAATACAGGCATGAATATAGACAATAAAATGGGTCAGAGAATTGAACCCTGAGGCCCCCCTCAAGAGGAGCGCCGGTCATCACCGGACACAAAGACGTGACAATCAGGAGCAATCAGGAGGTAGTAGAGTATCAGGATGAATCAGTGTCATTAAAGGTTATTTCATTATGTGGAACAGACTTAGATTTCATGTCAATGAAAGAAGAAGAGTGATCCTCTGTCCTTCATACAACAAACACTCTGAGGACAGATAGCAAAGAAACAAGCTGACCTCTTTGGAGAGGCTTATGGAATAACTAGCCACATGGGTCCCAATGTATGTCGAGTTCCTTCCATGGTTTGCACGTGGTTGGATGTGGATGGTTGGATGGTTGGATGGTAGAGTGCTTTGAAGCTGGTTAATTATTGCTGTCCGCATGCTGCAATCATTCCCACTGAACTCAGGAAGCCAGAAGGTCAGCAAAGTCGTCTGCGGTCCAGGAATTTAATTTTGTCCGAGCGTGGATTCCACCAACCGCAGGCAACTCCCCCAGAGAGAGAGAGAGAGAGAGAGAGAGAGAGAGAGAGAGAGAGAGAGAGAGAGAGAGATCATTTGGGAGTGCTTGTGAATGAACAGCGGGTCTGAGGCAGACTTTGAAGAATACCAAACGCTTCCTGTGCAGATGATGATGATGATGATGATGAGGCGGTGGAAGAGGAAGGCTACTCTTTTGGGAGGCATGGTTAATGCAAGGCCTAATTATATGAGATGGCAGCAAATGAATTAAAACTGACCAGGAGCCGGCGTGCTCAAAGTGAAGACCAGACGAACGACGGGACGTAAAATGAAGAAAAGTTAAAGAAGATCCGTCAGGAGTTCAGTCAGAGAAGAACCCGGTCCACGATTTATTTATTCAACTAAACTCACATGGAACCATGGACACCGTAACCCTGGGTTACAAGTGTGACATATTTGGCCATTTACCAGGCAGGGAGGGTCCTATTGTGTTGCATTATGGGTAGGGTTAAGTTATGACCACATTTTTATCAAATTTGTTGCAAATTCTGTTCCGTTTTTGATATTTGCGATCCATTCCTAATAATTAAGGCTTTCCTAACAGAAAGAGATGTCGCTCCCAGTAGATGTGTGAATATTTTAGCAAAATTGCAATTGGGTTGAAAGTGGAGCCGACTAATTATGGTAAATGTAGGATCCAGCCTTAGTGTAGCTTCACCCATACGTGGGACTAAAAGTCAGATGGTCTGCTACATGGACTCTGACCTTCTGAGGAATAGGAAACCTGTCTCTTTTAAGAGCCATCAAATAAATTGCTGAAGCACTCTTCAAACAGAAGAAAAGGGAGAGTTTCTGTGCCCCCTTGTTTAAATGCTGCTCAGTAGATTCATTGGCTCAAATGCAGTTCTCCTGTGAGAAGATCTCTCCCTCTCCGTCCTCTAGACCACCGCTGAGGACCAAAGGGTTCACATGAGACCTGCTGGTTAAACCGACGCTGCAGCTGTCAAATGACCTCTCGGCAGAAAAACAAGCTGTAGAAAACTTTAGGAAATTCAGTTTAATCTCACAGCGAGTTGCTCTGCGCCGCCTTCAACAGGCAGTGACTTAGTCACTGCCTGTTATGCGAGCGAGAGCCTCTGTCCTCCCAGACCCTCTTTAGATGTACGCTTTGCCCTTGAGTGAAAGCGGGTGAGAGGGAGGGAGGACAGTAAGGAACCCTTCATGTGATGCTCACTGGCACTTCTACAAAAGCCCCTCCCCCGCTGCTCTGCAGTGGCGCAAAGCATCTGTCTCCGTCAGTCAGTGGTGATGAAAAGTCACATTTGAATATTGTGTAACCATCAGTGGAGGTTTGTTGTGTTCCTCTTCCTCCACACTCCTCTTTACTAAAACATGCTTTACTTTCACTTCTTCTGAAGCTCCTCCGTGTCACAGAAAGGTAGAAACAATCCCTCCAGGTGAGAGATTTCACCACTAATGTTTTATTTATCTGTGGGGGGGGAGACCTGCATGGAGGGGAAGTTAAATGGGTCTTCTCCGTGGGCCCTGCTAGGGTTTGGTATTTGTTCTGTCTGGAACAACGAGAGAGAGAGAGAGAGAGAGAGAGAGAGAGAGAGAGAGAGACTAGAGAGAATAAAAGGGAAGCAGCAAGCGGTGTGAGCAGGTGTCCAGTGGCAACATGCTCACAGGTAGACAAGTAGAGCTCAGGTATTCACACCAACACATACAGACCAAGCCACAGCCTCTGGTTCTGAAACGTGAAGCCAATGATGAAGTGCTTTAAAGCTGCATTCTCTCTAGTGTCCTCCAGGGGGCGACTCCTCTGGTTGTATAGAAGTCTAGTCTAAAATGACTCTACTTCTCTCTTGATTTATTCCCTCAGTAAACATTGTAAACATGAGTTTATGGTCTCAATCTCTAGTTTACAGTCTTCTTCAATACAGCATGATGTTCATTTAGTACATTATGCTCCATTTAGAGTCAAACACACCATGAAGCAGGGGATGCTTTAGGGGCGGGGCTACACGCTGATTGACAGGTTGTTACCATGGCGTTGTCTGGTCTGTTGTGTGTTAGTCTTCTAACTTCTAACTAGGTTGATTACTTAGCTCCACCCACTCACTTTTAGTTGCAAAAAAACAAGATGGCGACGTCACAAAACCAAGATGGCGACAGTCAACATGCCAAACTCGAGGCTTTGAAACAGCAGTCCACACAGCACTGTGTCACCGTGACAACTGGCTGACGCACTTTAAAACAGCTCATGGCTGCTGGACACGCTGACCCCCCCCCCCCTTCCCCGGCACGGCTTCCCCTCGCTTGTTGTGGCCATTTGTTTTTTTCGTGGCGCGGCTTCTTCATTTGATTTCCTACCAAGTTGGAGTCAGTGGCGGCAAACCTCCTGGGATATGAGCGGCGGTGGCCCGGGATGGAGGCGCCACCGCCGCGACACCTCGGGAGCGCTGATCCGGATTCATCTTCCAGCGCTCGGTGACGGGGTCTCTGTCTTCCTGTCTCGGTGGGAGCCGGAGGACTCCAGTAATGAGATGTTAAAAGCTAACCTCCTCATTACTCCTTACACCGTCCTCTCCTCTCCTCCTCTCTCCTCCTCCCTCACCTGACGAGCTCAGAGCAGCTTTTAATGAATATTTTAGTGCCCTTTGTTCTCTCCTGGATCAATGAATAAGACCACCTGACAACCTCTCCACCCAAACTACTTTGTGCGGCCATTATTTCTTTTTCCTCTTCCTTTTTTTGGCTCACCTCAGCTTAATGTACCTCCCCCCCCCCCCTCAGGAGGAATGCCATCATTGACTCGGTTAATTAAAATATGAAATGTGTGAGAGGGTTGCAGAATCGGGGGATCACCCTGTGGGGAGCAGAAGCCAGTGATCGGGGTTGTTAATCAAAAGCGTCCTTGTGTTTCGTCTCGTTCCAAAGAAGCAGGTGGCGTCTTCACCTCGGCTCTCTACAACTTCTGGCGGTTCAACCAAAGTTCCTTGAACTGTGAGCGAGGTTTCACTCTAGGAAAATGAATTATTGCAGCGGCGCGGAGCCAGATGGCCGTTAAATGTTACATGTTGTCATCCGACAAAATCAACCATGGAAACTGTATTCCATGAGAGATGACTCACATGTAGACACAACCTGTTCAGAGCCAGTTGAGGATAGAACTACGTTATGTATATACACTGTATATTACTGTTATGTATATACACTGTGTATTGCTGTTATGTATATACACTGTATATTACTGTTATGTATATACACTGTATATTACTGTTATGTATTCCACATAGTGTGACTCCAGAGACCAGATGCATAAAGGACGTGAACACAAAACATCCGTCCGCCTTTAAAACTCAACTAAAACTAAAACTGTGAGTGAGAAGAGAATGTGCAGCGAGCAGACACTGTTAATCTAGAGATAGCTGTGATATGATGAGATAGATATGATATATATATATATATTTGTATATATATAGTGAGAGATGAAACCTTAAAGTGAAACACTGGCAAACAGCCAACTCAAACAATGTCACTGGTTGTTATTATTTTGTAGCCTGCTCTGTAAAATATCACTTCTATTTCTTTTACCGTTTATTTCTTTAACTTTTTTTTCCAACCACATAACTTTGTAATACATTCAGAAACATATTCCAACCACAAAGATCAGAAAGACAAAGAGAGTGTGTGTGTGTGTGTGTGTGTGTGTGTGTGTGTGTGTGTGTGTGTGTGTGTGTGTGTGTGTGTGTGAGAGAGACTGTTTTAATATATTTTATAACCCTACATGGTATCAGAACACCAACGTTTATTAAAATATGCATTAGTCACTTCATGAAATCCTCTCTTCACATCGGCATACATTAGATCCACAGCACACACAGTTTATTATTATTATTACAGCTGGTTTTGTATTTGACTTTAATCGGTGGATAAAAAGCACCAGGAGCTCAGTCCAGAAGTTGAGTTTCCATTCAAGCTGAATTATGACCGGTGTGTTGTGACCACAGGCCGAGTTAATCAGAGCGCACCGGTCCAAATAAAGAGTATATATAAGGCTCAAGGGCTGCAGTACATCACTCCCAGTAAACGTCCCGGTGAACAGTGTGGGCAGAACGGATCACTGATCTCTTCAGAACATCATAACCTCTAGTGTAGCTCAGCTGAACACACAGACCCACGTTAGCGGTACCAGCAGCACCAGCTTCTCTTCACCTTCCTCTCCTCGTGGTCGTTATAGCTGCTCGTTCACGACTACATGGAATAACAGATGACAGTATTCTGTGGTGTACCTTCATATTAAGCCGCTTTATTTTTCAAACGCTGGACGAGACCCACCTGGGTAGCGGTCCGGTGCTGTGAGAGCCTAGTCCACTGCTTCTCTGCCGTCATTGAAGGATTAATAAGTATGAATAAATGTAGTTATGCAAACGGATGTTTCTGCATCAACAGGCTGCGGGAGCTGAAATGAGGCTGTGATGGTTTATGCTGCCTGCAGACGTCTGTCTGTCTGTCTGTCTGTCTGTCTGTCTGTCTGTCTGTCTGTCTGTCTGTGTGTCCGTGTGTGTTTGTCTGTCTGTCTGTCTGTCTGTCTGTCTGTGTTACTGTGTGTGTGTCTGTCTGTCTGTCTGTCTGTGTGTGTGTGTGTGTGTGTGTGTGTGTGTGTGTGTGTGTGTGTGTGTGTGTGCGCTCACACACTTCTAGTCCTTAATCTGTACAGTTTCATGCGTTGTGATTCGTCCCAATATCGCTCCTTAATACCCCCCCCCCCCCCCCCCCCCAGTGAAAGGGAACGTCAGTTCAATGATCGCGTTTGACTCGACGGCTCCAGCGCCGTTTCTACTGCCGCCGGTGGCTTCTGCTGTTCTCACGCTGTGACTTTCCCAAAAGCAACAGTTTTCTGATTTGAAAATAATTGCATATCCTTTTTATTTTTTTATTTTTCAAAGCTCTGGCCCGGAACAAACTGCAGGAATCAGCTGGAACGTTACGCAGAGGGAAGTTTCTGACCCTTTTTAAGGTGTTTAACAGCTGCTGTTGTGTAGTTTTATCTCACATATTTAATAGAAGAGTCTGAAAAACAATCATTCATGCTTATTGAGCAGCTGGAGGTCGCATCAGATGTGGTTGATGGAATATTCTCAGCATCCTGGACGTTGTTAGAAATGTGAGAGTAAAACGTACGACACCGTTCATCCAGAGACGTTTGGACTCGGCGTGTGTCCCGGTGGTGGACTCCGGTACAGAACCGGCGGTGCCGGTAGCTGAAGGGTTCTGGGCTACGGCTGAACGATGGAGTGCTTAAGGTTGGTTCTGCTCCATCACCAGCTACGTCTTTATTTTCATTTATATATTTAATTTACAGACAAGTGGACCAACACTGAGGTCCAGAAGTTCACTAGGACCACATCCACAGATCCAAAGAAGGAGTTACTAACCCGGTAACGTCAGCATGGCGGCTAACGTGTGAAAAAAGGTTTCAGAGGATGATCTTCCTTCCTTAAATGTATGTTTTCATATGAAACGGGTATAAAGAGAAGAACATAGGATCAGATGTAGAAAGCATGTCTTTCGTCTCACGTCTTCTGTACAAAGAGGAGCTAAAGGAATGCTCATGTTGCTCCGGTTCTGCTACCTCTGACTGTCGTTTCACTTGTTTGTGGTCGTAAACTTTAAAAGACGAGAATATGTGGAATGTGTGCGATTGTTTTTATGTTGTAGCCTTAATACAAATCAAAGAATGAGTTCTGGCTTTGTGCATTTAAAATGACTGGAGGATCCTCTCAGGAGTCAAACAGACGTGTCGTCATCAGCTTCGGCCTCGAGACGCCTGACGTAGTGAAGCGGTTCCGTCGTGGAACCTTGTTGTGAGCCCAAACGGCATCGAGACGAAGTGTGATGAGGGAACGGAGCGAGTTCAGCAAAGAGTCGCTCTGATGAAACGATGAAACACGGCGTGCTTCATGAGACCCTCCGTCTCTCTGCTGCATCATTGTTACTACGTATCCATTCACCTTAACGACTGGCAGAAGGTATTCACACAGACGAGAAGCTCATATTCAGATTATTCTGTGCTTCCAGCCTGCATTCATCCTCAGTCATTCATCCTCCATCATTCATCCTCCGTCATTCATCCTCAGTCATTCATCCTCCGTCATTCATCCTCCGTCATTCATCCTCAGTCATTCATCCTCCGTCATTCATCCTCAGTCATTCATCCTCCGTCATTCATCCTCCGTCATTCATCCTCAGTCTTCATCCTGAGTCATTCATCCTCAGTCATTCATCCTCAGTCTTCATCCTCAGTCATTCATCCTCAGTCATTCATCCTCAGTCATTTATCCTCCGTCATTCACCCTCAGTCATTCATCCTCAGTCATTCATCCTCCGTCATTCATCCTCCGTCATTCATCCTCCATCATTCATCCTCAGTCATTCATCCTCCATCATTCATCCTCCGTCATTCATCCTCAGTCTTCATCCTCAGTCATTCATCCTCAGTCATTCATCCTCCGTCATTCATCCTCCGTCATTCATCCTCCGTCATTCATCCTCAGTCATTCATCCTCAGTCTTCATCCTCAGTCATTCATCCTCAGTCTTCATCCTCAGTCATTCATCCTCCGTCATTCATCCTCAGTTATTCATCCTCCGTCATTCATCCTCAGTCATTCATCCTCCGTCATTCATCCTCCGTCATTCATCCTCAGTCTTCATCCTGAGTCATTCATCCTCAGTCATTCATCCTCAGTCTTCATCCTCAGTCATTCATCCTCCGTCATTCATCCTCAGTCATTCATCCTCAGTCATTCATCCTCAGTCATTCATCCTCCATCATTCATCCTCAGTCATTCACCCTCCGTCATTCACCCTCAGTCATTCACCCTCAGTCATTCACCCTCAGTCATTCACCCTCAGTCATTCATCCTCAGTCATTCATCCTGTTTCACCTTCTGTCTGTCCACACAACCTTTCATTAAAGTTATTATTCTGAGGTCATGTCTTTGGAGAAAACATGTTACTGAATATTCATACATCCAGAGGTTAAAGGGGAGTTTTAATATACAATATCTACATGTTCTATAAATGAAGTTTAAACAGCGTTGTTGTTTGTTGGTCGTAGTAAACACTGTCAGAGCTGAAGACCAGACTTGGATGAAGTTGGTTGTTTATTTGGTGATATGATGAGTTATTGGTGTCAAACGTGGGGAAAGGGTCACGACCTCTACGTCTCCATCTACTGCTGGACTACAGCCAACTTCTGACCGAACTACACTCCAGATGTTTCTCGCTCCAAACCAGACGATGGAAACGTCTGAACCTAATTCTGGGTTTTATTGCGACATTTCAAAAGTTTCCTTAGAGTTGGAGCACATGATCATTACGTACCACTGTGGCTGTTTACAGCATCCAGATGTTGGTTTGTCACACGTACGTTTAAACCATCAAGGGTTCACGGTATAGTTCAGCACAAAGACACACAACTCAAAAAGACTACAAGTAGACCAAAGCAACTACAAAGAGATGCAAAGAAACAGAGACACAGAACCACAAAGAGATGCAAAGAAACAGGAACACAGAACCACAGAGAGACACAGAACCACAAAGAGACACAGAACCACAAAGAGATGCAAAGAAACAGAGACACAGAACCACAAAGAGACACAGAACCACAAAGAGATGCAAAGAAACAGAGACACAGAACCACAAAGAGACTCAAAACCACAAAGAGATGCAAAGAAACAGGAACACAGAACCACAAAGAGATGCAAAGAAACAGGAACACAGAACCACAGAGAGACACAGAACCACAAAGACACAGACCCACAGAGAGACACAGAACCACAGAGAGATGCGTAACGACTACAAAGACACACAAAAGTGACAACAAAAAGAGGCTGAACAACAATAACGGCTGTATTTAATTCAAATTCAACGAGGTCCAGTTAGAGTCTCCTCATCAAAGGTGCAGAACATCACAGTGACGTCTCACTTCTTCTATGATTTAGTCCCACATATATTGAAGTCTTAACGTCTGTATGTAGTCAACAAGTGACTGTCATTTCAAATGAAGAACGTTCGATTGAATAACATCTCAACATGTTTTGTCAGATTTCAAACTGAACTGGATGAATTATAAATAATTCACAGTCTAATAATAAATGAGGGCTGGATTCAAAGTACAGGACAGAAAGCTGTAGAGGGACGTCTTTATCCTGCAGCTTTACATTCACTTCATTCAGGTGTAAAGTCACAATATTGTATTATTACCTTCTGATACTTGTTTGAGCTCTACTCTCTCTGGTGACATGGATCCTGATCATACTGGGTTCTCTTTGGAGAACATCATGTGAGATATCTTCTCTGACTCGTGTACTACTCTAAACACTTGGTCTCTCGTCTCGTCTCCTCTGTGTGCGCTCCATCAAAATGTAATAATTCTCTATCATCTATCGGTTGTAGGTCCAGGGTCCAGATACAACAGGATCCGGTTCCGGATCGCGGTCCGCCTCTTAGTGACCCCAAATATAGACAGTTATAGAAACACCAAACACATTCCATGAAATGGGCTGACAGACGATAACGATGTTTTATTATATGTTTGCTTGAGATGCTCATGTTCTTAACATCAGAGGACTGTGTGAGTCCGGTACAGTAGAGCCTTCAGATTGAATATTATGAAGAGTAAAGATTGTTTTGTTTCCTGCTTTATTAACCTCGGATTAAAAAAAGGTGACAGTAAAAGAGCTGGTCTGAAGCGTATTCTGTAAATGTAGTCCTTTTGTCCTTTTGTCCTTTGGTCCTTTGGTCCTTTTGTCCCGCTACCCTCACTCCCTTTGTTTCTTAGCTCCCGTTCATCACTGTTCCTCCCTGTTCCTCCCTGTTCCTCCCCGTTCGTTTCCTTCTATGCATCCTTTCCTCTTTGCGTGTGGAGTCCTCCCCTCCCTCCCTTTGTCTGGATGAGTATTTCTGTCTCTGAACCGGACCTCCCGTTCTCTCCCGTCTCTTCACATCAGGCAGAAGAACTTTGCCCGCGGCATCGAGCAGCAGCTCCCAGACGGCATGGCGGTGGCGTCGGTGCCAACGGAGGTCCAGTGCCACGAGGAGCTGTCGGACCCCGTCCCCGACCCGGAGTACCTCACAGGTATGAGACCGTATTCCGCGGTTGGCTCGGCTCGCTCGCAGCTGTGCGATGGTGCTTCATCACGGGCCTGTCGGAAATCCTCATTACTCAAAAAAAAAAAAGAGTCAACGTCAGCGGTCCTGATGACCAATGTGGAGTTCTGTCTGAGCCGCCCGAGGCCTCAGCTCACACCTCCTGAGATGTGAGTCATTTATAATGTCCGGCTGTTTGCCATGGCTGTGAAGGAACCCGGTGTAGTGAACCTCATTCACACGGGCCCAGTGAAGACATCCTACTGGGTCAACAATAACTGATCATTGATTCTATGACTTGAAGCCCAAGATGAGACGTGTTACTTTATCTCTATTTAACCAAAACCTTAAACAACATCGACATGTCATTTCATGTGACCTGGTCTCTTCGGGTCGACTTAAGCGGATCATGATCCTTGAATCTATTTCACATGAGCGACGATCTGCTGCTGCTTTCTCTTTATTTAAGCTCTCTTGCACGCTACCTCTGGATTGGGTTTCCACTTGTTTGGTTAGTCTTCATCGTCATGGCATTACGTCCTCGTGTTATCATCAGTTCATAAAGCCCGTCTTATTTACTTATTTCACAGAAAGCTCCGTTTGTTGGCGTGAGACACAGATGTGTAGTTTGACATTTCCGTTCTTTTCTGGCCTTTAAGTTTCATTGTTCGTCTTGACGGGCGAGTCAGAAGTGGAGAATAATGAAGTCCAGCGGTACGTTGGTGCTCTCCATCTGTATTCAGAGCTTTCACCAGCAGACCCGTACCATCGACCCTCACTGGGCTGTGTCAGCGCCGTCAGAACGACTGACCGTCTTTAACATGTGAACCAATGAATGGTAGCAAATGAAATCAATTTACATACAACAAATAAACATCAATAACACAGCGTGGATGTGATACAACATATATCATCCAAACTGTCCAAATGTAATTAATCAACTACTATGTCAAGATAATTATTTGTCCCATTTGAATTATGTGTTCGTCAAACATATTGTGACTATTATGTCAACTCTCCTCACAGAATCTGTTGTTTATATATATATAATATATATATATATATATATATATATATATATATATACACACACCCACACACACACACACACACACACACACACACACACACACACACACACCCTTTGTTCTGTTTCTGTCAGTGCGACTCACAGAGAGCTCACCATCTAACTCAATAATGAATGTGAAGAGAAAATAGAACATTAGCACAATCTCTACTGGGGTGTGTGTGTGTGTGTGTGTGTGTGTGTGTGTGTGTGTGGTGGGGGGTGGGGGGGGGGGCAGTCGGCCGCTCTCTTCATCACCAGTGTTGTTTGAGGAGTCCTGGTTCTCCCCGTCGATCAGGATCAGGATCTGTACTCGTCCGTCTGGACCTCACTGTGCTGAGCGAGTCGCTGCAGCGCCGCCCTCTACATGTTTGAAGTTATGCAGAACAATCACAGAAAACAAGCGCTTGATCGACGAGTCGGACGGGAACACAAAGAAGCAGAGAAACGACGGTTCTCTTCTTGTTCCCCTCGGCGCTGACGGTTCACCTGTAGAACATGCGGGCTTCTGTCATGGAGAGGATCCTGAGTAATGGCCTTTCTTCTTCTCCTTTGTGCTCAGAGAGCGGTGGAGAGCGCTACAATAGAGTGGAATTCATGACTAGAATTCAGCATCTATTTCTTTCTGTAAATGCCTCATTCAGGCAGCCTGCTGACCAGCGCCTACCTGTGTCTCTGAGTGTGAGACGGGTTCATCGCCTGTTGCTGGTGTAGCGGGGAGGGGGGGGTGGTTGCGACTGGCTTTTCATTGGAAGTTGTGGATATTAAACCCTTTCTGATCTAAATGACCCCCCCCCCCCCCCTTCTCTGTGCTCGGCTCAAACCTTTCTTCTGTCCCCACGTCGCCCCCAGACTCACAGGACTCAGAACAGAGGCCAGAGCAGCGGCACATCAAACCTCTTTTTAGTGAGGAGTAATATCATGAATTGAAATATCTTTTGAAAGCGTCCAGCAGGGTTCCACAGAGACTCTGGGGGCTCAGCGGTGAGGTTTCCACTCTGGTTAACTTAAACACAAAGTACACGTATTGTATGTCAATTAAATCAGAAGAATCGGATCAAACATAAAACTGTACATGTTTTAAATACAATGAATTGAAAAAGGAAAATAGTTCAGAGCCACGATGCGAAAGATAATTAATAATGTACCAACATTTCTTCATGGTTCTTCAGGGTTCCCTTCACCACTGTACACAATACTGTAACATATCTGAGTCTGTTCTCTTCAGGGTTTAATCACCTGAGGATGAGAACCGTCGTGTTCTTGTTGCCTCAGAATGAGTCCTCTTCACGGAGCCGCCCGCCATGTTGCTACGGTAACCCAGAGCGGACAAAGCCAAACACTGGCACTAGATAGAGACGGGAGAAGTTTCAGTTTGTTGAGATGTGCAACCTCACCGCTAGTTGCTGCCAAATCCCACTGAGTGTTTGAGTCATAAACACATAAACACTGTTTGGATCAAACCAGGTTTAAACCAGGTTTAGTGTTGTTCTAACCTGTCTTCTCAGGGCTTTCCATGAACAATCTGAAACCCTGCCTGAATGATCATCTGCCGACACGTTTCCATAATGCCATTGGTTGGAGACTTTTGAAGAGCTCCTGTTGCAGTAAAATGATAAAGTTGGATCCAATGAGTCGACACCTTCAGCAGCGTTACGCTACGGGAGGAAGGAAGGCACTTCCCTCGAGCTCTTCCATATTTGTTTCTCAATAAAGTGACAACGTCCCACCGCCTTGTCAGAAATGATGTAAGCGTCATATATATGCCTCATGAAAGCTGACAGGCATTCACTCAGCGCAGCGCTTCAGGGCTGCGTGGTGGAGTTCATGTTCTGACCGTAAACTAAATAACAGAAACGACGTCTAATAAAATGCAGTCGAGTACAATGGCTTCACGTTCCTTTTAGTGTCTGCTTAGCGTCCTTCAGTCTGTGTTGTTGAGTCGTTTCATCACGAGGAACTGTGCAGCTGCTGTTGTTCTCTTTGGCACGTTGTTGTGAGTATTTCTTTTCTTTTTTAACATTCCACTCCCGTTGTGTTCAGTGTGATCGTCACAGCAGCTGTCTGTTGAACGTCTTCATGAAAACCAAGCGAGATAAATCACATCTATGGTCACTAGCTCAGCTACAAAGACTCTCAGTTTATTATTATTCCCTTCATCTTCAGTGATTCAGTGATTCAGTGAGTCACGGTTAAAGTTGTGTAATAGAGATCCTTAACCGGAGAGGTTTCTAGAACGTTACGTTTCTACGTCACAACCTGTAGCGCTAACATTAGCAGAGAACTTTAGCACGTCATTAGCTAGCATTAGCACTTCTATGCTACGCTAGCTACTGAAGGTGTACTGAATGTCTACCAGTGTTTACAGGAACACTGTTGTTGCTTCATATCACTGTCTTCTGTCTGGATCTCCAGGTGATGTGGAGGTTCACGTTCACACTGTGATCTGTAGCGTTAGCTTCTATCTTTAGCTTCTTAACTGTTTCCTCTGCTGTTTGACATCCTGGACACATCCTTCAAACACATGTTGACCCTTCTCTCGGAAATCACCTTCTAGATTATCTAACTGTAAGATATTATTCCTTCAGGGAGTGCAGTTAGTGACAGTGTGGGCTCCACGGTAGCTCTGACAGCTTGATGGAGCAGAAGTTACGGACGGGTCGTGTTTTAGAACCTGCAAACCACCAACGTTATGCATTATAGGTGCACAATAGTGAGAACGAGCGCTCTTCAAGGAGCTGATCGAGCTGCTGGAAGCTGTCAGTGTCCCCCCTCCCCGCCCCCCCGCCCACAGTAGTGGGAAGATACAGCCTGAATCAACACAGACAAAACAGTAACCTTATGTGTAGGTCTGTACTGACGGTGTTAGCCTAAAGTTTGGCTGCTCTGTGTAGAAACAGAATAGAGTCCACAGTACCAGCTGAGCTGAACGAGGATGAGCTCACTGGATGTTTGCTGTTTTATGTTCCAACATGCAAATGATATTTTTATTGGTGTTAGTGTGTCCTGGTGGTTTGTGTTGGTAACGGTCTTTTTGTTGTGCTGCTTTCTGTTTTCACCAACAGTGAGGGATCTGTGTCATGTCTGAGATGTACACACTGCTGCACACACTGCTGCACACACACTGCTGCACACACACACTGCTGCACACACACTGCTGCACACACACTGCTGCACACACTGCTGCACACACACACTGCTGCACACACACTGCTGCACACACACTGCTGCACACACACACTGCTGCACACACACTGCTGCACACACACTGCTGCACACACACTGCTGCACACACACTGCTGCACACACACTGCTGCACACACACTGCTGCACACACACTGCTGCACACACTGCTGCACACACACACTGCTGCACACACACTGCTGCACACACACTGCTGCACACACTGCTGCACACACACACTGCTGCACACACACACTGCTGCACACACACTGCTGCACACACACTGCTGCACACACTGCTGCACACACACACTGCTGCACACACACTGCTGCACACACTGCTGCACACACACTGCTGCACACACACTGCTGCACACACTGCTGCACACACTGCTGCACACACACTGCTGCACACACTGCTGCACACACTGCTGCACACACACTGCTGCACACACACTGGTTAATTCACTCTTTAGTCCGACCAGCTGAACCGGGATGGATCAAGTTCCTGTTACAAGCGTTGAGTACAGAAACGTTATGAAAGCCAGCTGTCACACTGAGCTATTGGTGCTGATCAACTGAGGGTACCGGTACCCTCAACGTGGATCCGTTATGACCATGATGCTCTGCAGGGCGGTGACCAGCTCACTTACTGGCCCGTTAGAACAGATGGCCGTCACACTCTGATTGAATTCATTCTCATAAACAGTTTCCATCTCGGCGAGTTGTGTGAAATCGGAGGATAAAACTTAGAGATCTTGGCCAGGGGAAGCGGTGGCACCATCCACCGCTGAAGTCACCTGGGGCATCTGCTCACCTTACTGCACCTGTTTCCACCGAGCACACTCACACACACACACTCTCACACTCTCACACACACACACACACACACACACACACGTATGCTCTCCCGCCTCAGCCCGCTGGCTCGCCGCCCACCTCCACTCGTCTGCTGGCAGGCCGTCAGCATTATCGCTGCGTCTGCAGGTGATCTCGAGGCTCGGGTAATCGTCCGTTGGGCAGACGGATGGCGGCAAGACCAACGTCTGTCGAGCGGCGATGAGCGCACCGCGCCTCCGTCCCTCGCCGATCGGGCCGGGTTCGGTTGGGTCAGTGAATTTGTCACAATGTCAGCGCTCCTTGTTTCGCGGACCCTCTCCTGGCCCTCGCGAGAGAGAGAGGGGTGAAATCATTCATCTTCCTATTCATCCCCGGGCTCGGAAGCCATTCATCACGGAGGGGCCGGAGACCTCCATCAATTATTCCACCGGGAGAGAGAGAGAGAGTGAGGAAAGGGAAGCTTTTGAAAGGCAAATACATCTTGATTTAATTGGAAAGCAAGTATGCTCAAGGGCTGCTAAGCAGATCTCCCCGAAGATGGAGCCTGAGAGATAACGGAGCGAACGAGGGAAGACAAAAGGACAGAGAGAGAGAGAGAGAGAGAGAGAGAGAGAGAGAGAGAGAGAAAACTGAGAGCACAGAACAAAAGAAGAGGTCCCAACAAGAGAATGAATGACGGGGGCACACACACACACACACACACACACACACACACACACACACACACGGTCAGATTATTAATGAACAGAAGGAAAAGTTGTATTTAAACGTAGAGAGATGAGTAAATATGAAGAACTATCTCCATCAGAGCCTCGAGAGCTCAGCAGCTCAGAGGAGACGCTTCAATAGAGATATCATTATGTTTATGGAAGTTAATACATTTTGGGAGGACGTGTTGATTCAAGGTGTGACACTGACTTCAACTTTGAATTACTGCATGTGCAAAGCTGGCAGCTGCCATCGGGCCCTGACCCTCAGGGGCCCTGACCCTCAGGGGCCCTGACCCTCAGGGGCCTCAGAGGACCCAGGTTCTCTTTTTAGACCTTTCTGTCGACTGGTAGCATACATCACTAAATTAGTACATGAAGGCGTCTACTGCAGTTTGACTTATTATTTAGACATCCATATTACCAATGCACTTCAGATAAAGGAAGAAAGGAACAAATAATAAGAACCAATAGAATAATAAGAGGAAAGATTATCAGGGTTATTATCACAACAAAGCTACTATATACATTTTCTTTAAAAGTCTGAACTATCATTGAACACAAGGCTCCACGGTCCCGGAAATAATTTAATTTAATTATGAAATAAATATTGTATTTTTATTTAAAAACTAAAGGCCTGTAGCTGTCCTCCATTATCTACCTGAATATCCCACGAGCTGCTATTTTATGTTTCACAAGCAGTTACAAGCTAACAAACAGCTTATTAATTATGATAAGATCCCTTCTGGAGGGAGACGTTAAGTATCAGCAGCAAAGTATCAGCAGCAGCACCTTTAGTCTGATCAGGTCCTGGAACCGTTGGTCCTGTTCTTTAGCGTTACAGTCTGTGGAGCATCGTGTTCTACTTGTTCTGAAGCGTGTAGAATACTACATTAACAATAACAGCATCTCATATTTTACCAGACAAAAATCACTTCCTTGAAGTCGACCTCGCTTCTCTCTGACAACATCTGTTTTCTCTCGCCGCCGCTGATTACATCACAGCAGCATCTCGCCACTGGCACATCTTACTGTGTGTGTGTGTGTGTGTGTGTGTGTGTGTGTGTGTGTGTGTGTGGGTGGAAGCGAGGCCTCTCAAAGCTTTTAAGATTTTCATCATGCATCCCCATGAAATGTGAAAATCTTGCCAAGAAAGTTTGTAAATTATTTTGTGATCGCTTTCCACTCCGTGTTTGAGGGTATATATATGTGTATATATATACATGTATATACACATATATATATACATACACACGTGAAATATCTGAAATCACTGTTGGATGAACCGTTTCTATTAATATTTGACTTGACATTTATGCTGAAAGGTTAAGACACAAAGTTTAAATGCCAATTGTTCCAAACTGGGCTCCCATCCATTAATAATACATGCTTATTGGTCCAGATTGCAGTTTTGGACTAATGAATATCGCTGTGATGCACTTTCATATTTACCTTGATTGGATTTGAGTTGGTCTTCCGGTCCTCATGGAGAGACTCTGTTCTCCGGTCCTCATGGAGAGACTCTGTTCTCCGGTCCTCTAGGAGAGACTCTGTTCTCCGGTTCTCATGGAGAGACTCTGTTCTCCGGTCCTCATGGAGGTGACCCTCAGTGTGAGCGGAGTCCCCCGGTGTCGTCACACTCTACCCCTTCGGGTTCTGCCCCCTGGCCTCTCCGCTCACCCCCCCTGCACCGCGGGCCTTACGATACGTCAGCGCCGGGATGGCACATAATCTATATTTCATAGGACCTTGATATAATTGGTGGCAGCGAGGGAAGGTCGCGTGGTGGAGATGTGGTCTGCACACATTGACTTGACTTTGTTCCTGAAGGTGGAGCGGAGACGCAGATTGTGCTGGAGGAGCGCAGCAATTATTTAGCATGCTTTGAAAAACATGCAAGAGTAATAATTTATTCAGCGCTGAGACGCATTCTGGAGCTTTTTGGGACTTTTGGTGAACTAAAAGTTAAAAAATGTGTCACTTTAAAATAATTCAAATGACTTGTGTACCCAGGAGGCCTCCGAGTGATGACACTTAAAAAGAGGCTGTGTTCCAGTTGTCTGATGATTTAATGGTGAAACAGCTTTTCTCCCTGCTTGTGTTTTGGATGCTGTAAAGAGGACGAACACTTCTCTCACATTTCACTTTATTCATCCACTCTTCATTTATTTAGTTACTCAAATTGCTTCTTTAAAAGCAGAGAAACCCGCTGGTGCATCGTTCCTGCTCCCCTCTCCGGTCTAAAGCAGCTTTAATGAGATTTATTGACATGGATCTGAGGAAACAATATCGCCAAAGCCGCGGGATATTCTCAGAATGTCTGATTCAAAACAGAAAGAAATGGATGCTGTTCACTGACGGTTCTTTAATTCTCCCCGACTCTCTTCTTCATTCTTGATGTCCGTTTACACTTGGCTCTTCTTTTGTTCCATTATCTTTGCAGAATTAGAGATTCCTCACATCGTCACATCAAACCAGTGTAGAAAATGAATGAGTGAAATCAAGTCAGCCTGAGATCACAATTCACTTCAAGATCAACTCATCTTTATTGTTATTACCTCAGAGAAACATGAACAATGTTCTGACTGAGAGCCCTGTTCTGTTATAGAACAATACACCAAATACAGAGTCCGTCTCTCATTCTAGTATTCATTTCAGCGCCGATGTTCAAAGTGTTTCCTGGATCAAGTCAGAAAACCAGAGACTTTTTTAAGGAACTCTGTAGATCTTTCTAGAACGGTTCCTGTGTAACGGTTCCTGTGTAACGGTTGCTGTGTAATGGTTCCTGTATAACGGTCCCTGTGTAATGGTTCCTGTGTAACGGTTCCTGTGTAACGGTTCCTGTGTAGTGGTTCCTGTGTAGTGGTTCCTGTGTAGTGGTTCCTGTGTAACGGTTCCTGTGTAACGGTTGCTGTGTAACGGTTCCTGTGTAGTGGTTCCTGTGTAATGGTTGCTGTGTAACGGTTCCTGTGTAACGGTTCTTGTGTAGTGGTTCCTGTGTAATGGTTCCTGTGTAGTGGTTCCTGTGTAATGGTTCCTGTGTAACGGTTCCTGTGTAACGGTTCCTGTGTAGCGGTTCCTGTGTAATGGTTCCTGTGTAGTGGTTCCTGTGTAGTGGTTCCTGTGTAACGGTTCCTGTGTAGCGGTTCCTGTGTAATGGTTCCTGTGTAACGGTTCCTGTGTAGTGGTTCCTGTGTAATGGTTGCTGTGTAACGGTTCCTGTGTAACGGTTCTTGTGTAGTGGTTCCTGTGTAGTGGTTCCTGTGTAATGGTTCCTGTGTAACGGTTCCTGTGTAATGGTTCCTGTGTAGTGGTTCCTGTGTAACGGTTCCTGTGTAGTGGTTCCTGTGTAACGGTTCCTGTGTAACGGTTCCAGCTCATTCACTTCCTAAAGTTTTACTTTAGTACCTGAACATATCATATCGTGAGTTGCTTGGTTCTGTTGTTCTGTTGTTCTATTAATGCTCCAACAGTTGGTGTTTACCTCTTTATTTTTAGCATAATTGCAGTTTCTATCAGTAAGGTCAACAGGTGCTGTCAGGAGGACTTTTCATTTCACTGGATTCTATTATTATTATTATATCTTGCAGTGTGAGCGTGTTTCTGATTTCACAGTGTAACATCTGAAGCTCAATTAAAATTCTATTTCAAATGCAGACCCTCAGTGGCAATCATGTTTCATTCCTCGCCGCTGATTAATTGCACGGAAGCCATTTCCACCGTTGAAACGTCGGTTAATTAGCCGACAGCGTTGGCTGGGATAATTAATTCATCTGGGGGTCACAGCATGTTACGGGGAGGGGGGGACAGACCTGCAGCCGCTGTGTGAGCAGGAGGCTCGTTGTCCCTCCTCAGACCTGGTTTTGAAGGTGTGAGATGGAAGTAGGGCTCCACAGCACTCTGCACCCCGGATGAGTAATGAGCCTGTGATCCAGCGTGGAGCTCTCTATCACGGGCTTCACAGCACCTCTGGTGTTTGTCTTCAGAGGCAGGGCAAGGACACCCAGAGCCCACCGCTTTGTCCTAACACAGGCTCACTCCCCAGGCCGGGCTTTGATGCTCAGCCTGAAGCTGGTCCAGAGAGGCCCACGTTCTCCTGGGTCATATCCTATGTACTTGTACAGTGTACTTGTATTTCTCATATTCTTTTATTCCCTTTATGTTTCATCGTCTGTGATTTTTATTTTTTCTGTGTTCCACAGTGTGTGAACTTGCACATGCTTTGTACTTTTGATTTATTTTGAATACATGTTCTGGGACTCAGGAAACCTTTTATTAATATAACAATACAAAGATACTACAGAGTAGAAATCCTTAAAAAGGAACTTGACTAAACTGTGGTGAGCCGAGCCAGAACCCTGGAAGCCAAACATCAAACCATCTGGACATTAATTGAATCGGTGGATGTCGTGGGTTTCTTTGGAGTCTGAGGATCTGACAGCATCAGTACCTGAACCTAACACTGAACATACTTCCTTATATTAAGACATGGGGGCGTGTCAGTTGTACGAACATGTCATGAATCACACATGTGATCTTTACATGCGCCCTTATGAGGCCATCGCTCCTCAATGTAACTCTGACTCTTTGTAATTAGAGTTCAGAACATGTATGAATCATTCAGCAGAACTTAATGATTTCATTTCATTCAGTCAATTTAACTTTAAGTTCTGAAAGTGACAAACAGTGAATTCTTTAAACGGTCACAATAGTACGTTTTAATATTCAACAGCGATAAGCATGGATGAAGTGTGGAGCGTATTGTTCCACTTGTGATTGCTGTTCTGACGTGTGTGTGGATTTTGATGAAATGTGAATTATGGTTATTGTTATACTCTTGGTTTGAATGAGGCCGCTCCGGTCCATGAAATGCTTCAGTGGTTCTGGTTCTGGTTCAGGTGGGGTTGGCTGGGTTCAGTACAGCTTTGTCTGAAGTCAACATTCATTTCTTTTCATTTAGTCACACCGGTTGCGCGTGTTTAATTTCAGCTTTTAATTAGGCAGGAGAAGAAAGGTGTCGGCGGTCCGTTCAACACGTGCGTCGGGACGGGACCGCTCATGAAGACGGGCCGACCTGTGTGGGCAGCGTCTGCATCCAGAAGGCAGCCGGTGTGGCAGTGATTCATGCTTCAGCCCAGCGTCCCTCTCTCCCCAAGTCCCTCATAATTAAAGCCTAAGCATATGGCCTCGTGACCACGCAAGCACAAAGGGATCCGAGCAACTTTTTGGCATCTTACTTTGAGTCGACGGTCCCTCCAGCAGCGGAGATGAAGAGCGAGTCACCTTGAGTTGTCACAAGCCACATCTGCCGGGCTAATTACCACGTGCTTAGGCTTATTGATCATGTGTTTGGCAGTTTGGGTTTGTTAGACGTTAGCTATACTAAAAAACAAGGACGTAATGAGCACGGCCCCACCTGCATGGATGGATTACTGAGCTGGTACGGGCCCAGGGGCCCAAAGAAGCCCAAAAAGACTACAAAGAGACTCACAACACCTCTGAGAAGTGTCAGAACAACCATAAAGAGACACAAAACAACTACAAAGATGCAATATGACCACAAAGAGACACAAAACAACTACAGATGGACACTAAGCAATCACAAAGAGATGCAAAATGATCAAAAAGAAACAACACAATCACATAGAGATGCAAAATGAGCACAAAGAGACAAAGTGTAGGGAAGTGGCTGTGTTGCTGTTTCATCCAAAATGCATTTCAGAAATCATATTGCTTCATGCTAAAGGAGGCAGGAACACAGCAGACAGACGCCAATATGAATAAAAGGGAAATAACCGTTTGTAGAACCAATGGAATTCATATTTGATTTGAACGCACATGCCATTAATATCAAATTGGCGGTAGGGACACATACCCACCATCCCCGACATAAATCATGTCCATGAAACCAAAGTACTAAGTACTTGCGCTGGATGTGCAGTCAGGGGTTCAGCTAAATTATTCCAATGCATCCGTTGGGAAACATGAGTACAACACTACTGCAGTACATGTCGACAGCGTCTGAGGAGCTTCATCACGCTGCTACTGCAGCAGGAGACACTGTAATATATATATAGATATGTATTACACAAACAAACAAACATGCATAATATATACAAATATTTTCATTTTAGTATTTGCTCTGATTTAAAGCACTCAGTGGTTTGCTTATGTGTTATAATGTTGGAGCTAGTGTCAGCAAGTTAAACCGCTCATGATTCCTCTTTCATATGTTTTATAAGGCTGTGAAAACATCTCCCTCAAACTGTATTTATTACATGAACCCATGAACCCATCATGAGAGCGTTAGCGTTCATTAGCATCCGATCCTCACGCTGAGCTGCTCGCCGGCTGCTAACGGCTAACGTTAGCACTCTTCCTGCTGATTTCTGCAGTGATTCGTTTTCTTCACGATGTAGAATCATCAGGTTTACTAGAGCCTGAAGCAGCTGTAGCATGATCATGAAAGCTCTAGTAAAGGAGACATGTGATCCTGAGGAATCAGAACAGGAACCGCTTCTCAACGGGAACAGAGTTTGAACCATCTTCCACAGTGTTTGTCCTGACCGCTCAACAGTTATCCTTCACTGTGGATCCAGAGTGTTCACCTCCTGGTGCCAACCCGTAAAGAACATGAGATCATTTATGGGACAGGGTCAAGATATGACCAATATAAACATGTTCCAATAAGAAGCTTTAATTAAAATGTTAAGGCAATTCATCCACTATCTGTTATGAGCCGACCTACACCGCTGCTGCTAGCGTTGCTAAAAGCCCCTCCGGACACATCTGCTCATCACACCCAGTGTTTCGGAGCGAGCAGAGCTCCACCGTCGTTCTGGTGCTGCTTCACAGGACTGAATGGAAGCCAGGAGGAGGCTCATGGACCACCCTTCCTGGGGCGATAAGAGGATTCACAGGACTCCTGAAACCCTTCTTTTCTGCACCAACAGTCGCTCACAGCAACACTAGTGTTGGCTTTGGACACGGTCTGAGGGCTGCTTCATTCTCTGGTTGTGCATGGTCCAAAGGAGCGGTAATGTAGGGATTAGTGTAAAGCATTGTGTGAAGAGCACCTGCCTGCATTATGATAATTCTTCACGGTAATCTGTCTTTGCCTTGAATTATGGAAAGCATTTGGCCGAGGCTCTGACCCGACCGTCCCCAGGTGTCTCATCGCTTGAGGGCCAACATGTCTTATCAGAATGGTCTGGAGAAGGAGTCTGTGCCGCGTTACATTCAGTGTCCCATTAGATCGGAGAATGAGCCTGCTGGATAAGTCCTAGCCCCCCCCACCCCCCACGTTCTTTACCTCTTCGTCCTCGCTCACTCCTCCCCCTCTCTCTCCTCTCTAAATCATTCATTCCAAGACTTATCCCAGAGTGAAATGGAGCACGGGCCGGGCTCGTTAATGGGGTTCTATGAGGCATAAGATTACTTTCCTACCTGAGCTCCTTCCTATGAATCTCCCTTAGAGAAGCGGCTAAAATAACAAACCGCTTCCAGCCGTTCGGGAGACTCACAGGTGGACCGGCGGGTGTTCCGGTGTTTCGGTGTTCGGGTGTCGAGCGTCGGCGAGTCCTATGCTGGTCTGCTGTTCTCTGATGGGACAGAGTCCTAACAAGAGGACTCCATGCTTTCCCCCATGCAGCCTAAAGGGAACAGGAACAGAGAGGGAATCAGGATCAGTAGAAGTGTCTCGGTGTGTTTTAATACTGTGAGTGTCACCAGATGGTAGATAGATATAAACCGTCACAAACAACCTTGTAGTTCTGAAGTTGGGAAAGTGTGTTTATTGTCCCACACTGAGTCCTGCTGCTTTGATCCTGATGTTTTTACCTTTCACAATAAAAGCCCTAAACATATTCGCTTCATCACTGCTTACCAGGTGGAACTTAAGTTCACTCGGAGCGTTCCGATGATACAAAACAGCTCACGTTATGTTTGTCACAAAGATTTCTTTCTTTCTGTAGCCGCTGTTCTTGAGCCGCCGCCGCATCTTTTAACTAAGCTGAGTTTAGTTAAACTCATGTGGGGAAGACTTACCTCGTGGGACCTCGTATTCAATCGCACAACAAAGACACACTGTTAGAAACCGGTTCCGTCATGCAGCTGAACTTGGGTGTTTCTGTTTGGACAGTGAAAAAGTAGACCCGGCTAACAAAGATGCATCACTGAGCTAAAAACCTCCAACAGTTGGGAGTTGAACTGCGGCCCTCATGGAGAGTCTACGAACAACGGACTCCTTCACACAGTCCCTCACAGAGCTGCAATATTGATTCACCTTAGCTTTGATTTATGTAACTGCAATGCACCTTGGGCCCAGCGTTGTCCCGCCCGCATGAGTTTACCAGAGAACGCTGCGGACAGCTGTGAGACGATACGCAGCGGAGGAAATGAAACTGCTTTTAAATCCCTTCTTCAGCTCTGATGTGTAACGCGCCGTTCTTTGCCCTTCCAGAGTTTTACGTTTAATTTCTCCATTAGTGACACAGTTAGCCTTATTAGACTCCCCACCGCCACGCATTTAATCTGCATTAGCGTAGCCGGGACCAGGGCGGCCCATTCTTTATCGAACCACAGCTGAAGGTTTCTTTCTGACTCAGAGCTGTAAACCAGCCCCGACGGGACCAGAACTAGTTTAGAGCTGTACATGAAAGCCTGAAGGAAAGCCTGAACACACTCGCTCTAAACCAGGACTGAATGTGTGTCTGTGATGTTCTGATGCTGTGTGAGGAGACAAACGGCCCGGTACTCGCCTCCACCACGGAGTGCTGGTGAAGAGTGTAGCAGGAGCCACGAGAGAACCACGAGAGAACCACAAGAGAACCACAAGAGAACCAACGAGAGAACCCACTGAGCTTCAGAGCGGATCTGAACCGTGATTTTCACTGGAAACCACCATGGTGGAGGTCTGCTCTTCACTGATCCTATCATCATGAGAAGCTCAGAGGTAGTTAGTAACAGAAGTAGTTCACCTTTTGCAGAACACATAATATATGTATTAATAATTCCGTCCTTTCAGACTGAAGGATTGAGGAGTGTCCTTTTCACCATCAGCTGGAATCCTCAATGCTGAAGCTGCAGCATCACTTCCTCCATCTGGAACGTGGTGGAGTAGAAATATGAGGTCAAGAGCAGTAACATCTACAATACATCATACACCGTCAACTAGACACGTCTATTTATATAGTAGCTTTTAATAATAATTATATGTTTGTGAATAAAGACATTTTTATGCCAAAGGAAATCAGCTGTAGTGAAAAGAGAGAGAGACAGAGAGAGAGAGAGAGAGAAAGAGAGAGAGAGAGAAAGAGAGAGATAGAGACAGAGGTAGAGAGAGACACAGAGAGAGAGACAAAGACAGAGAGAGAGAGAGACAGAGACAAAGAGACACAAAGAGAGAGATAGAGAGAGACGGAGAGATAGAGAGAGACACACAGAGAGAGAGAGACATAGAGACACATAGACATAAAGAGACACACAGAGAGAGATAGAAACAGATAGAGAGAGAGAGACAGAGAGGGGGGGGGAGTGTGAACTTGGGATGTTTGCAAAGTGAAGTTCAGTTAAATGAATCATTGTCAGACAATGAGAGCAGAGCACCCCAGGGCTAAAAGGGAGACAAGGCCTTTCAGCAAGAAGAAGAATTCTGCTGCTCCACAGTATATGTTTCTGGACTTGTTATTCATTTTCACTCGGGGGGGGGGGGGGGGGGTTATGTAGTGGAATGGGCTCTCGCTCTCTCCGGCGTCGGGGAATACATCCATCGTTCCGGGGAGCCATTTCCCTTAAGAGGGGATAAATGGATGCAGCTGAAGGTGAGGACAATGCAGGAACATCACATTTAGAGGCGTATTCATCACGGCCATAGCTGGAGTCATCCTCTGCCCAAATGTTGCGTTTTCACAGGCTGCTCATGAAGGAGCTGTTACTGGCCTCAACACGTCATACGAGATAATACGTCATATAAATAATACGTGTATCGCTCAACCTGAAGTGAAGGAATGATCATTTGTCACCGGCGTTACCTTGAATCCTCTCCATGGCGATCGGAGAATCAAGAGACGGAGGAAGTCTGCATGAATCGATGTAGACGGGGGTCGTTCACAGACTCTCACAACTCCAAGACTCGCTCATCCAGCGGTTTCTCTTTTATCCTTCTTTGATTCTTCCGTCAGCGTGGAGGCAGGCGACACCATCTGTCTTCTTTCAAGAAACAAGGGAACACGGGGAGATGGACAAACGGTCATTCTGTGGATTTTGATGCTATTTCTCTTTATACAATTAACGTGGTTTAGAAGCAGCTCTCTTGAGTCCTTGTCTGGAGTGTCCTCACTGATATCCAAGGTTCAGGACGTGGACTTAAATGGTCGTCACTGGCTTTGCAGCCTGTAATCACCTTCCATTGATTGTGACATCGTGGACTCAGTCCCTGTCTTGTCTTAAGCCCCTCGACTCACGTGGGTCATTCAGACCCACGTGAGTCGTGACCTCAGTCCGTACCTGCTGACCTTTTGGTGACATGATCTGGAGTCTGGATTCATGGACAGAGCTACTCTGATCACTGAGGACATAAAAAGGCACAAAACAGTAGGAATGACCCAATCTTGTGTTGTTCATCAGATCCCTCATGTGTGTCTCCTTGATGAGGTCCGGCTGCTGTAGAAGGAGAAGTGTTTCCAGCGCAGTGAGCAGAGCGTGGGGCTCTCACACGGTATCAGTCATGTCTGGATAAAGCCATTACTGAGCGAGATGGAGACCAGAACAGCAGAACTCTGACTGATGGATGAAGCCAGCGCCGCTACACATTCCTCGTCTGGAAAAGGTTCCTGTTGTTGGTGCAAACAAATCAGCCTGTAGCAGCAGAGCTTTTGAGCGGCGTCCGCCCCTTCCTCACGTTTCACTCGGGTACCACGGACAACGACCTCCTGGTCCGCTCTCAACGTAGCATCATAAGAGCACAGCGTCTGTATTTATGATGAATATTGATAATTGTACGTAGCTGGGTGTGAAGTGGAACCCTAATGTCCACTGCTTAGTCAAACACAGTGATGTCGTTGCTTCAGGACTTCATTGCTGCACACCTTCTTTGACGTTCACGGAGCTCTTCCTCTCACGTCTCCATTCCTCTTTCTCGTACAGTTCCTCTCTTCCGTGTCTGTGGTTACAAGGCGACGAGCATTACCCAGATGCCTCCTGGATGAGCGGGTGAACGCGGCGGTCGTGGTGATGTACGGCTGCAGCGTGACGCGGACGAGATGATGGATGTGTCTGCTCTCTGCTGAATGGCCCAACATAAGTGATGTTCATGCTAATGGCCCGGTTCTGCAGTCCTACGCAAAACAATATGCCGCTCATTGATACAAACGACACTTTAACTAGCTTGGGTTTCATGATTTGATGTTTGTAATGATGACAAATGATGTCATGTTTACAGCCGTGGGGGGGGGGGGGGTTGGTCCGTTAAAAAGAGGCCGATTGTTCCTCCGACCCTAATGTCTGCGTGATGGATGATGCTTCCTCTTGCTCCTGTGTCCCGGTGCAGTTTGGCTTCCGTGTCCGTATGTCGAGCTTCGTCAGCCGGGGAAGCGAGACGCTCGAGCGCCGTGCGATCGGCCGTGCGGTGCATCGAAATGAAAGAGCCTTCGAACACGGGTGACTTCCTCGGGGCAGAGGAGATGGGCATTATTGATTTCTGCAGAAGATGAATGGAGAGGAGGCGATGTGTACTGGGCTTTAAAGAAGAATACGAACAGTAGGGGAGAATTACCTTGAGCTTAACTCAAGAGCTCGCAGGTGTTTCATCCAGCAGATGACTGCAGAAGACTGCTCAGAAAGGGCTCAACACACTTTAAAAAGTGAGAGTATGGTTGACATTTTTAGTCACAATAAATATTGAATAATGAAGAAACTATGCACTTAATGATGAAAACCCTTTGAATGGCGGGCGCTCCGGTTATTGCAGCCTCCTCCCCGTTAGGCCGTTGAGCTGCTTCGCCGGTGCTGCTTCTAGCTCCGGTGCTGGTCCAGCCCTTCTGTAGGTTCTGTAGGTTCTGTATCTTTAACCGGTGAACCTGAAGTGTCCCGTATCGAGGTGTAGTACGATGTCTGCCTGCATCAGGTTCCGTCCAGCTCCCAATGATCCTTCTGTCGTTCAGGTTCTTCATCAGGCGGATCAACTGTACTGTAGACACTCTGTAGATACTCTGTTACTCTATAAATACTCTGTAGATACTCTGTTACTCTATAAATACTCTGTAGATACTCTGTAGATACTCTGTTACTCTGTAGATACTCTGTTACTCTATAGATACTCTCTCAATAGGCTGATCTGACTCTTTTATCAGAGAATATTCATGAAGCCTTGAAAACTGCAGCCATCAGGCCTGGATACCAACTGCAGACCGATATCAGGAAGTAAAATAACTAAAATAACACGTTCACTTTTTCATCTCAAATGGTAGCTTTGATGAGTTCAAATCACCCACATCTACACCGCTCTGTCGCCAAGCAACTACAGCCCCACATATTATCTCTGTGAGAGAATTGAGCAAATAAGTGACTGCATGGGTCTTCAGTAACGTTCTCCATTTAAATGACAAAACCAGAGCGAGAGCAAAGCAAGTGAGCAGTGATGTTGAGTCTCTTACAACGTCTGCATTCGACCCCCTGAAAGAGAAACACTGCAAAGGTCAAAGGTTAATGTCCAACATGCTTCCACTAGTGCAGAGTCTCTCTCCAAAGAAACACAACGCTGCTGCTAGAGGTCAGGTACCACTGTACACACACACATATATATATATATATATATATATATATATATATATATATATATATATATATACACATATATGTTAGGATGTCAGTTCTGATCGGTTACGCTTGTTGGCCGATCGGTTTATTCTCAATCTGTGTGTGTGTGTGTGTGTGTGTGTGTGTGTGTGTGTGTGTGTGTGTGTGTGTGTGTGTGTGTGTGTGTGTCCGTCCAGCTGTTTAACTCCAAAGTGAATGACAAAGTGAATGTCAGCTGTTCTGATCGGCTTCTATAGAGAGCATCGATCAAACTGTGTGTAAACGGGATCAGCCGATATCGACCGGATCAGAATGCAGCAGAATCTTCAGTTCCGTTCTCTACAGGCTGAGCTTCGTACAAACGGCTCTATCTTCTCTCTCTTGTGTTGTGTGATGGAGTCCACCGCATGAATCACGTCCTGCTCGTTGTCAGGTTAACACACGTCCCACGTGACACAACTTGAATCCTCCTAATTACAGACGTGACCTTTCTCTGCGAGGTCACAGCTTCTGAATGAAGAGAGGAGTCCTCCGTTACCCGTCTTTCTCCCGTCTGATGGCTTCATGGTCTCCGTGAGGTTTGGACGATGTTACGCTGCAGTCATTTCATCTCTGTGGACCGTTTTAGTTCGACGGGATGAACAGGGCGTCGTCTCCTCCGGGCCTCAAAGAGACGACGTTTCAGGAATTGATGAGAATTGCTTTTAGGTTTGATGCACGTTCCTCAGACGTATCTGGGGTAGGCCGCTGATATGAACAGTATAAATGTGAAGCACATTCAAGTGAGATGTTGGCCTTCTCTTTCATCAAACGCTGAAGACTTCTTCTGCTTCTTATTTCTGAACAGAACTTCTGTTCATCTCCCGTGTGCGTTTTCTTTCTGTAGATCGGCTCCACTTTGATCTAACGCCGGAGACTTTGCTCGCTTCTCTCTGCTGTCGTCTAAGATAATATTAATATTCATCAAATATTCCTCTCGATTCTTCAGGTGAAGTAAACAGGAAGGAGACGTAGATCAAAGCTGAAGACGCTCTCCTCTAAATAACACTAAAATAAGACATGAGGAGCTTCTTCCCTGTGTGTTGTTCCAGATGAGGTGGTGAACTCCCTGTCAGGACTGCATTCACATACCTGTGTGTGTGTGTGTGTGTGTGTGTGTGTGTGTGTGTGTCTGCAGGCATGGTGAACTTCAGCGAGGTGTCCGGCTACCCGCTCGTCCAGCACTGGAGTCTCCGCTCTGTGCTCTACCACGTCAAGCTCAACCAGTGGGTCCTCTCTCAAGGTAAACCTCTCTGCTCCTGCAGTCCATCATGCATGTATGCGTGTTGTTCTTATATTGTCTTATTGTTTATTTATGCTCAGTCGGGGCTCTCTGTGACATAAACTCGTCTGTTATTCATCGCTGTAATGGATGTGACACGTGAAGGTCAGCTCTAGGCTTTGTTTCCTTTGTTGTTGTTGATCAGCTGTGCGCTGCAGACTCCTCCCATCTGGGCTTTAAGTGACCGACGTGACATCATCGCTCATCAGAATGAAACCTGAACCTGAACCTGAACCCAGAGCAGGTCTTCATCCCGTCACTAGAACTAGAACATGTAGTGGTGCAGTTTAAAACCCTTATAATGACATTAATCACTAACAAAGACAATTTAAGAAAAAGAATCGCTTCATCGAGTTGCCAGTATTGAAAAATATGTAAATCTTTACAACCTCTCTCTACCACAGTTTCAATGTTGGTCACATGACTGTTGGTCTCATGATCCGACTCGCAGAATCTAGTTGATGCAAATGGTTTAGTTCAGTGACATTTAAATATCACTATTTTTAAGCTTTTTTTATTTATTGATATATCTGACGATAATTTTATTTATTTATTTATTTAAAAAAAAAATGTATTTATGTATTAAATGTGACTTTAGGGTTGTACTAGCATCACAATATATTAAATACAAATAAAATTAAAACGTAAAGTAAAAGTACTCATTCGGCAGAAAAATAGACCTTATTGAAATATGAACAGGTGTAATTAAAGGTGGGTCTTTTTCACTATTTACACTGCCTGGTCAGTCACATCTTATCCTTGTTCTTTATAATGAATCATAATGCATGTGTGTATGTGGTGTTATTAAACTGTGTCTGCTGTTAATACACCATGAGCCTCTACATGTAGGCCGAGTGGAGCAGAAGTACTGAGTAGCATGAAAAGGAAACACTCAAGTTGAGTACAAGTACCTCAGAATTGTACTTGGTCCAGTACTTGTCCTGTATCAGCAGCAGGTTTGTGGTAATACACTTGAACACGTGAAGACCGTCGGCTCAGAGGCAATGTTGTGATGCGCTGCTAAAAGGTTGGAGTTGGGTCCATTATATCAAATTAAACCCTCGTTGAAACAGTCAATTATGGGGCGATTGAGGCGGTGCTGCTCAGCTGCAGTCCTCGGAGAGAACCCTGAAAGGCAGTAAATGGGTCAGGGTCGAGTTCCCTTTAACCACAAATTAGCAAAATGTCACTTCAAAAGGGCACAAACCCAAAAACCTGCTGCTCGACAAGCAGAGCCAAACAAGAGGGAGCGTTGCTCTCCGACCGCTCTCACCACCAGCTCAGCGGCTCTTTAACCCTTTAACCCTTTAACGAGTCGTCATGTGTAACGGGCGGCACATCCAGAGGCACACATCTGTCTGAGGTGCTCATGAACACAGGTGTGTCCAGACGAGAGGACCGTGATGCTCTCTGCTTCTGAACAGTGCTGACGTACGTTAGTGTGAGTCCAGCAGCTTGAGTACTTGATCTGTCTGTTACTCCGGGTTATGAGTTACGGTAATAAGCACAGCAGCGTAACACCCTGCTGTTTACAGAGGAGTCCCCTCTAGTGAAGACCACTACCCGTCTCCGTGGAGTCCAGTACTCAGAGCAGGTGTTGGTAGAAACATGGCTTCATGATGATGTTGTCAAAAGAAGCAATTATAAAAACAGATTTCATAATTGCGCAGCAGCAGGGCGGCGATTAAATCGCTGCTTCCTACTGGTTCAGTTTTCAACAACAAACTGAGAACATGTAGATGAGAAGAAGCGCTGGTCTGTGTTGATGATGATCTCAGAGAGATGTGTGGAGCAACATGTGGCCATGAAGTCGACACCTTTGCTCCGTGTTGACTTGATCCCGTGACGTCGACTAAGCCGCTCATACGGCACAGCTGTTGTCGTTAACCTGCGTTTATGTTGAACATGAATGATTTGGCGAGCCGGGCCGGCCGCCTCTCTCCTCGCCAGATGTTGGCTGAGACCAGGAAGAACAGGAACACGTGAAGCCGTTTAGATGTCGTTAGCTTCCTCTGTGGGCAGGACGTGTCCTGGGAACACGTTCAGGTAGAAGACTAGAGGAGCCTGAACGTGGATCACGTCGTGTGAGAGAAACCGTTTGGAGCCGTGTTTACAGCTGCTGAAACGAGACAGAACAACAGCAGAACCCATCTGTGCTGATATGATATGATGATGACATCATCAACCGGTAAAAACATCATTTATCTTCCCTCGTTAGTGGAAACCATGATACGATGCAAAGCGGGACTTTTGTGACCCGTTGACCTACAGATGAAGAAGAACCACTTCATAGTGTGAGCTTCTCATTTCCATATTCAAATCCAGAGTGTGTTCTCTGGTTTATTACACACACACACACACACACACACACACACACTAACACGTCCACATCCATGATTTATCTGTGTGCTGAAGAGTTGTTCAGTCTGAGAAGGTGTTACAGACGGTGGAGCCGGCTCGTTGTGAAAGCAGTGAGTGATGTAAAACTCTGATGGCCTCAGAGTCCAGCCTGGTTTTATGTGACAGCAGCGTGTTTCTCTGAAGTGATTCAGAATGTGTGGACTTCATTTCCTTCCCGTGTCTGTGTGATAGCCCGTGGTACGAGCATCACTTTGGCTTTGTGTCCTCGGAGCGCGAGGCGTTCTGACAGCCTGCCGTGGAAGCTTCACACAGTGAGATAAGCGTGGAGCGGTATTTAGTGAAGCTTCTTCTGACGGCCGCTCCCGGCTGCCGACGCGTCCGGATGACGCCCAACATTTGTCCCGTCGACGAGAGAACGTCTCTTGAAACATTACATTTCTTTATTCTCCCTGACTGGAGGGACAGTGCGATTTAGTCATTTGTTTGTTTGTTTTGTCGTGTTTTAAACGCATGCATTATTCATAAATCCGTCATAAATACAGCCGTGACTCCTCTAATGCGCTTCCAACGGTGCTGAAAGCGACTGCAGAGGAAACCGTTTCTATTCCTCCTTTCCTCCTCTTCCAGCTTTATCTCTTCATACGTTAACATCCGGAGGGGTCAAGGCGACTGATTTTTACCGTCCGATAGCGAAGCCTCCATCGCTCATCTCTCCGTGTCTCACTCCACCGGCGCCCCGAGTGAAGTAAGGAGGAGGAATTAATACTGCTGCTCCCAGAAACCATCGAGACAAATTGCTGTTTTGCTTTATTTACTACGATGGAAGCAGTAAATAGCGCGAGCTCTGAAACGCGAAGTGTTCTCCTCAGTCACGTCTCCTTTGCCCCACCCAGAGAATCCAGCATGGGACGCACTGGTTTTGACGTCCTTTTGTCCCCGCCGTCGCGGCTGTCCTTCCAGCTTAGGCCTCTGCTCGGACACAGACGTCCTGAAGGGAGACGCACCGTCTACATTAGCTATAGAGAGACTTCTAACCTGAGGCTCCTGCTGCCGTTGTCCCCGTCCAACTAAAGAGGGAAACACTAATGTCCATCCTCTCAGTCGTGCTGACGTCTCCCGGCGACACGGCGGTGGACGGTGTTGTCACATGCAGTCAGAAGTGTCGTTACTGAGTCAGTCCACTGACTTTAAGAGCTGATCTGTGTTCATGTGTGACCGATGTCACTTAATAATAAAATACATAAAGACAAAGAAAGACAAAGAAAGACAGCGTCGCTGTTTACAGCTGAAGCTCAAAGTGTCCCGTACCTGCTACCAAAGTCTGTTATCATCTATTCATTCACTCCACGTCCATCTGTGGCTGCTTCATCACACACACACACACACACACACACACACACACACACACACACACACAGACACACACACACAGACACACACACACACACACAGACACACACCACTCTAAACTTGACTTGAAGTAGTTTTAAGTAGAGGACGTCTCCGTGGTGAGCGTGGTGAGATTAGGTTGCTGCTCTGCGTGTCCGTATGTGGTCACTGCGGATGATGTTTGTTTGAAAGGGTTCATGAATAGTAAGCAGCCGGCTCAGACGTCCACTAAACCCGGTTAAGACACTCGCTCCCACACTTCCATTCCAGCCGCTGTCACCCCCACGCCGTCAGGAGGTGCAGTTAATGCCCGGAGACAAACCTGGGTTTAAAGGATGATGAGGTCTTTAATGCTGAAGGACTTCACGTCGACCACGTGTCATCATCAGCCACAGTTATTAGTTATTACAAGGTGACACCCAAACGTGAATAGGCAGACAGTAATGAAACATATGACATGTGTTGTGTTGACATGGACTCTAAAGCTTGACTTAAAACATTTAAACACAGAAGGTCTGTCTCTCACTCCACCACGCTGTTACACACTGAAGTGTGACAGATTGAAGGTGACCTTCATACAGACATGCACGGTCCCAAGATGATGGTTTCTTTGGATCCCGTGACTTTTTTCGGGTAGTGCCAGCAGAACGTCTTCTCTCATCCATTGGACTACCTCACCATCACCAGAGAGACATTAACACTTCCTGATGATGAGGTGATCCTCTCATATTTCCTCCAGTGCGACCATGAGGTTGATATTCGTTGTTTGGATGGATCCCAATGGAATGTAGTCCATGCGTTCATGTTCCCATCAGGATGTCCACCAACCTACAAACTGTGGAATAAGACAGCACAGTTTGTTGGACCACAAAACAATTGGCTCCCCTTCATATGTCACATGATTCACATGATCCATCTACTACCTGTGTCGTTCTGACTGAAATGTTTTAATTTGTTATGAATTTGTGTTTTCTCTCCAGCCTTCAGCTCGGCCATCCATTCTCTGGACGGGGCGACGCAGCGGGGAGACTTTGTCTCCATCCTCAGGGAGTTCGGGAACCACTACGTTCAGGAGGCCATGTACGGCTTCCAGGAGTCCTGTACCATCTGGTACCCCAACAAACAGGTCCAGAGACAGCTGTGGCTGGAGTACCAGGACATTAGCAAAGGTAGGACACACACACACACACACACACACACACACACACACTCCAGTGTCAATGAATGAAAGCGATGGACAGTAACTACTGGCCCTACGGTGTGTGTGTGTGTGTGTGTGAGGATTAATTCATGTGTACATTGACTCACACACCCACAGAACACACTGAGGCTCACAATGCTGAGTGTGTGTTGGGCCGGACCGGATTATTATGTTTCACATTTACAATTAGCAGCACTCTTGATCAAACTTCAGCTGCACAGAGAACCCTTGCCAGGAGAAATGCTTAAACCTCGCGTGGGACCGCATCGAACAAAGCTCTTCTGTTGTTGCCTTTCTGTTCCGTGGTACCGGTGGTACCGGTGGTACCGGTGGTACCGGTGGTGTAGAGGAACGTAATGGGCTCCCAGGGTGGCAGTGGTGCAGAGATGCTCTTGGGACACTTGTTCTAACCGTTGGTTTGTTTTTTCATGTGGAAGTCCCCCTCGTGGATTGTTCCGTTCGGTGGGTCTTTTATTCAATTCAATAACATTTTTATTAATCCACAAAGGCAATTGTATTTTGGGCCTGAGTAAAAGCAGACAGGAAGCCGACACATGCACAGACACATGGGGTTTGGTTTGTTGTGTGGGCACCATGAACCACGCAGAGAACCACAGAGGAGCCCTTCTCATTCTATTCCTGAGTGTTTCACCTCACTCTCATTCTCATGTTCAGCTGAGATGAGTGAAAGCCGGTGTTGAGAACATTAAGACGATGTCACGACAAAGCCTCAAGCCACCGCCGCTCTCACCGCTCGATGTGCAGCGCTCAGAGAGTCAACTTAAAAACCAATAAGAATGTGAGAACAAACATCGTTGTGTAAAGTGTCACTTAAAGGCCTTTCCTACATCCCTCAGAGAACAGCTGTGCTGAGCTCATCCAGCTGTGGCAGATTTCACTGTAGCAGCAGATTCTGGTCTGTATGCAGAAGTCCTTTCAAAATAAACTTCACATTTCCACATGAAACAGCTTGGTTTAGGAGAAGTGGTTGGTTATGTAACGTAATGTTTCCCTGGGGACACTAACACCGACCTCCTGAGTGAAAGTCTTCTGTTTGGACCGAACCACCCGCCCCTCCCTCTCCATTCGTTTACTTCGTCACTCTTCAGACCAGCTGACTTCCTCTAGCAGCGTGAGGAAGTCACCAGAGGCTCTCCTGCTGCAGTGAACAATCAGCAGGTGGCGACGTCTTCGCTCGTTGTGTCACGGCTCAGAATGCCGGCGTATGTCGTTGTTACCGGCGCTCGATTCCACCTCAGTGGCTGCAAACTGTCCACATTTGTTTCCTTACCTCTTTCCTTCCCTTACCTCGTCCAAGGACACCCACCACTCACTCCGTCACACCTGCGCTGACAGATGGCATTAGAAGACAGAGCCCCCCCCCCCCGCTGTGAAATAACTAGATCAAATAAACAAAGCTTTGCCCAAATCGTACTGCATCCTCTACTGTTTATAATGCTGGCTTTACAAAATGAAGCTAGAGCCTGCTGCTGTTCATCGTAAGAACGTTCATGAATGTCATTTATTTCATCTCTTATTCACTGCTTCTGGTGCTCCTTTACCTCACCAGGCTATGGGTGCAGCAGCCTTTACTCCACTGTTGACTCAACCATGTGACCATGTGTCTGGACTGGTGCCAAATCCATCCAGAGTTGTATTTTCCTGACAAACAGCGAGCGCTGTGATTACAGTCGGGCTGTGAGGCTCTGAAATGACTCAACCTCAGCGGGGAACCGTTTCAGCCTGGTCCAGGACCGTCCGTTAGGAGGGAAGGAGATGGACTCCGCTGGCAAAAAAAAAAGGCAGAAATTGAAAATCAGAGTCATCTTTCTTAATCCCTCCCCGGCTTCTTGGAATGGCGCTGGCCTTTTGGAGGGAGTAATGAGCTCACAGGAGAGTTTGATGATCCATGTCCTCGCCCTTTGCTCTAAATACAAGATGTGCCCGACTACCTCCATATTCAGCGCCATCATTTTCTGCATCTTAGCAGCCCGGGGCGCAGCTGCTGCTTGCACTTTTCAAGGCTTATTTATGAATATTGTTAATAATTGCGTATCAAACGGAAACGGGAAAAGAAAGATGGATACTGTATGAATTAGCATGGCAAGAGAAACGGCGGCCTCCTGTTACGGAGAGGCTTGATTTGTCATGAATATGAAAACATACCTTCAGCAGGGATTCCCGCTCTATACAAAACCAATAAGCAGAATGAAAGCAATTAAAGTCTCAGGAACTGTAATGCTTTGTGGCAACTGTGCAGCAGACCGGAGCTCAGGAGGTGAACAGAAGCACGGAGCGACGCCACGCTCTGTGAAGTTAATAGAAGACTTCCACCACTTGTTTAATGACCCCACAACACACACACACACACACACACACACACACACACACACACACACACACACACACACACAATGGCCGACTGTCATGGCTGCATCAGTCCCGTTTGTGGAGACGGAGGCCCATAGCTCGTTAAGCTCGTGTGTGTTTGGCCGTGATGCCTTGTCTGGGTGATGAATAGCACCATGTTGTGATATGAGTTTGCTGTTGTCAGACACATGACCCCCATTACCCCCCAGAGACCAGACCAGAGCGGCGGCTCGTTACATCAAGGAAACGCGTCGGAGTGGAATGTTAAAGAGCTTTTACAGGACGTTAGCGGCAGCTTTAGTTACCGTGTGTGAAGACTGACTTCATGTCTGCTGATGAACTCACTGAAAACAATATTTAAAGCTGCACAAATACATGTTTTCATCCTGAATACAAGCCGTTAGTTTGATTTTAAAGTCTTTTCTTTGTGAGCAGATTGGCCACCATTACTAATTCTTTGTGTTTGTGTTGATCCTCCTCAGCCTCTTGGATCCACTGCTGCTGTTTCTGTTCTTTAATACAAACCATCACACATTACATTACATTACATTACATTACATACACACAGTAACAACGTCTCAGCTCAGCCTTTGTTGAACTAGAACTCTGTAAGGTGAACGTCTTTATTACGTAGCTCTGCGTCTTGTTTTCGTTGACGTGTTTGACTTTTCTCCTTCCTTCCTTTAGCTCCTTTGCTCGGGTTAATGGTGCAGTGGTTGCTTGTTTTAATCTGCTTCTATTCACTCTGTTGTCTTCACTTTGAACCACTCCCACTGTGTGAAAGCTGCTCCATAAATGAAGTCCAACGTTAGTCTAATAACGTAACGATGTGTTGAGAGATTGTAGTTTGTAGTCGGTCCACAAAAAGACTTCAATAGAAGAGAGAAAGTAAAATACGTCGGACTAAAAGAAGCTGCAGCGTGAGTTCAGACAGGAAGACGATGCTGTACTACTTCTCTCTAGTGTCCACCAGGGGGCGACTCCTCTGCTTGTATAGAAGTCTAGTCTAAAATGACTCTACTTCTCTCTTGATTTATTCCCTCAGTAAACATTGTAAACATGAGTTTATGGTCTCAATCTCTAGTTTACAGTCTTCTTCAATACAGCATGATGTTCATTTAGTACATTATGCTCCATTTAGAGTCAAACAGACCATGAAGCAGGGGATGCTTTAGGGGCGGGGCTACACACTGATTGACAGGTCGCTACTTACTATTGGAGGCTTCCTGAGCAGCTGTTCACAGACCAATGAACGACTTTGTCCAGTTCTGATATACGTCTAAGTTGAGGATGTATCCTCAGGAGACTCATGAACACTAGCTGTGTTGTCTTCTTTCAGTTTGTGGGTTGGGAGGGACTCCCTTACTCTGTATGTGCACAAGCATTGACGTAGTTGTGTCCTACGTCCCGCTAAAGGGACAGTATTGATGTTCTACAACACAGTGATCTAGATCTACAGTCCAGTGATTTCTAAGGCTTCATGATTCTTCAAATCCATTATTGTAGCTTCCAGATTGGATTCATACGTTAACAAAAGAAGAGGATAGAACATGATTAAATCAGTTGAGAGTCGGGGTTTTTGATCCCAGAGTATTTTAAGTTGTTTATTTTTCAATATGGGCTCCAAGAACTGCCTCCAGACATATTTAAAAACTCTTAAAGTGAGGCCCACACCATACCAGTCTCTCATGATAGACTGATGTACTCATAGTCTGATTAAAGTACTGCGTGACCCGCTCACAAGTCTTTCAAGAACTGCCTCCAAACTTCTTCGAGACACTCCTAAAAACAGGAGTGGAGCACCAGAGGCGTCTCAGAATACCTTCAGAAAACACCAGGGCGGATGAGAATAGCATTATCCTCATTTAGCTCTCCTCGGCTCTCGCTTCACGTCGTGAACTGTCGCGTGGAACAAAATAAATCATGAAATTGCGAGGACCGGTTTGCACGAAAACAGCTTCAAAATCATTTTGATGCTTTGGAGTTCTGTCAAAACACTTCCAACGGCAATTATAATGTGAATATGCTTCAAACGCACCTAAAGGTGACGTTATGGAGCTTGTTATACAGCAGAATGTCGGATCACATGAAAATACCGAATACGGACGGAGATTCAGCAGCAAACGGTGTCGGTCCGACTTAAATCTCCTCCTGCTGTGTCCCGGATCCTCCTTTCTCT